>NC_139222.1:21523242-21693242 GCF_055691185.1 Crinia signifera | reverse complement strand
AGAACGTCCTTTTTACAGGCGAGTCGGAGACTACCGGGGAGCCCTGAGGGAATGGAGCTGCTACAGCAAGTCGGAACTGGAAATAATGGAATAGAGCAGTATTAGGAACACCAAAGTCCTCTTTCAATTGTTGAAAGGACCTGAGCACTCCCTCACAGTATAACTGACCCACTGATAACAAGCCCTGAGTGATCCAGATATTCTCTTTTAGACCACAGGTCTTCAACCTATGGCCCTCCAGATGTTGTGGAACTACATGTCCCAGCATGCCCTGACAGTTTGGGTGTGCTCTTATAGGAAAAAATGTGGCAATGCATGTTGGAACATGTAGTTTCACAACATCTGGAGGGCCACAGGTTGAAGACCCATGTTTTAGACCGTTAAACATTTCTGGATATGTACTGGATATGTAACCACAGCGGTGTGCACCCGTCCTGGTCAGACCAACCATAGAATGTACTGTATGAGCACTCCCACCTGCTCGGCTAGAAAACATCATTGTTGGGTCCACCGTTCCCTTCACCCATTCAGACAAGTGCGCCGGTTGCGAAGCCATATAATATAATCGCAGATTAGAGAGACTCCTACCTCCCAATGACTGAGACTTATATAGAAGTTTAATAGAAACTCTGGTTGGGCCATTATTCCAAATAAATGATAACAATACACTTTCAATCCTATTAAATATCTGCTTTGGAATATAGACCGGGGGATTCTGTAGAACATATATAAATTTAGGCTGAGTAACCATTTTGAATAGGTTAATACGACCTAAAACAGACAGCTGCAATTTTCTCCAGGCATGAGCCCTCTGCTTAAAGCAGGCATGTCCAAACTGTGGCCCTCCAGCTGTTGTGAATCTACACATCCCAGCATGCCTTGCCATAGTTTTAGCATTCCCTAATAGCAAAAGTGTGGCAAGGCATGATGGGACTTGTAGTTTCACAACAGCTGGAGGGCAATAGTTTGGACATGCCTGCCTTAAAGTTTTATAAAATAGGGTCAATATTTTGAGCTACATACTCAGTGGCTTGGGGTGTAATCCATACACCAAGGTATTTAAATCGTACTGTCCATTTTGAAGGATGAGCTGTGTATTCATCTTCAGGGTTCTGACCAGAAATAGGATAAATTTTTGACTTCTCCCAATTTACTAACAATCCAGAGAATATCCCAAACTGCTCTATTATCTGAAATGCGGCTCAAGAGAACAGTAAGTGTATCATCTGCATATAGAGCCATTACATCTTCCACTTCCCCAATTCTAATTCCCCAGACCACATTTGTGGCTCGTAATAAACTAGATAAGGGTTCAATAGCAATTGCAAACAGTGCAGGAGAAAGGGGGCCTCCCTGCCTAGTTCCCTTCTCTAATGGAAATGTATCGGACGAATAACCATTCACTGTCACTCTAGCTCTAATGAACCGTGGCCCAAAGCAAAGCTCAGAAGAACCCCCAGAGATACCTCCACTCGACAGAATCGAAGGCCTTGGCGGCATCAAGAGTCACCACCACTGCCCACAACTCCACCAAGTCCCCTTTCTGGAGATGACAAAACAATCTACGCAAATTCTGGGTAGTAGATTTACCTGGCATAAACCCGGTCTGTTCCGGGTGAATTATTGACGTGATGACTGCATTTAGTCGTCAGTATCTTTGCTAATATTTTGACATCTGTAGTTGGTAAAGAAATAGGGCGATAAGATTCCGGAAGCATGGGGTCCTTCCCTGGTTTAATTAACGCAACAGTATTGGCTTCAGCCATAGATAGTGGAAGAGACTGGGAGGGTATCCCAAGCAAAGTCCTCCCTGTTCCGGGTGCTGGTGCAGTTGGAAAGCTGGGAGATCTGGGCACTGGTAAATACTGGTAGTGAGCTTACCATTGTTGCTGCCAATGTGGTTCCTCCAGGAGCTGGTAAGGTCGTGCATCCAGTCAGGGTGTTGTGTATCCATGGCGATGTTAAGGAATGTCCACATGTGTACTTTCCCCTGACCATACAGGGACAGCCTTTCAAGGTGGCAGCTGCGGTGACCTCTAGACCACCTTATCCATTAATCCTGGGCTATGACTTCCCATTGCTGGTTACCAGAGACTACCAAAGCTTGGCATCCAGGAGAGCTACTGCCGCTGCTGAACCGCCCCAAGAAACCGAGTCTAAGGCCCAGTGGAACCCTGTTGGTAAGATTTTATTACAGAAGTTGGGCGAGACCAATACGATGACAGCAATGAGACTGTAAAAGTGGTTAATGGTAGGGTGATTGCTGCTTTACCAGCAGAGGGTGTGCCATATTGTGTGTTAAAGAATGATTTGCTATGTCGTGTTACTACATTACAGGGGAAAAGGGTGTATCAGTTGTTAGTTCCCCGAAAGCTTGAGCGGTTGGTGTTGGAATCTGCACATACGCATTTGTGGGGAGGCCATTTAGGGGAGGAGAAAACTCTCCAATACATAAAGTTAAGGTTCTTTTGGCCAGTCACCTATGCCTCAATCAAGTGGTACTGTCAGGAATGCCCAGTGTGCCAGAAGGCGGACCCTCAGCTAGAGTTTAGGACTCCACTGATACCCCTCCCTATCATTTTCATGACCTTTTCAGTGATTTGGTATGTTTGGAAAACTCTGCGCGAGGTCACCAATACATACTAGTGGTAGTTGATTATGCCACTGGGTACCCGGAGGCTATACCCCTGTGTAATATGAAATATGGCACCATTGCAGAGAGCTACTAACCTTGTATACCCGCTTGGGATACCGAAAGAGGTCTTAATGGACCAAGGTACCCCATTTGTTTCCAAACTCATGGCGGATTTATGTTGGCTGTTAAAAGTAGACAGGATAATCACCTCAGTGTACCACCCGCAAACAGATGGTCTGGTAGAAAGGTTTGATTAAACCCTTAAGCAAATGATAAAGAGGGCAGTGTCACAAGAAAAATGAGATTGGGATCTGCTCCTACCTTACTTGATGTTTGCAGTCAGAAAGATACCCCAATCCTCTACAGCAGGCATGTCCAAACTATGGCCCTCCAGCTGTTGTGAAACTACAAGTCCCATCATGCCTGGCTACAGTTTTGAAACTAGGGAATGCTAAAATTATGGAAGGCATGCTGGGATGTGTAGTTCCACAACAGCTGGAGTGCCACAGTTTGGACATGCCTGCTCTACCTTGTCAAGATCCTAACATCGTTCAGTTTGTGGCCCAATTATACACCATCTAGTGCAGATTGCGCCACTCCTGAATGAGCACATGGAAAGGGCCCAACAACATCAGAAACAAAGTTATGGCGTTATGACAGTCAACCAGTCTTTTAACCCGGGAGACAAAGTGCTAGTGCTTGTACCAACTACAGAAAGTAAGATGTATGCTCAGTGTCTTATGAGATTATAGCGGCGGAGGGACTGGTCAATTATATAGGAGAGTAGAAGGAGGGAGATCCAAAGCGACCATGTAAACCTGTTAAATCCTTAGAAGGAAAGTGCTAGACAGACCTCTTTGCTGGCTAAAAAGGTTCCAGAATGCCAGGTACCAATTGAAGTCGCACTCAGCCCTGGTCAGAAACAGGAAATGGTGAACTATACATGCTACATCTGCCCCACCTGCAGTGCACACGGTTTTGCCCATTTTGAGAACACATTTGTACTGTGATCAGATCTGAATAAGGGAAAGAATGTGCCGGCAGATAAGAACCACTTGGCCCATCTAGTCTGCCCTGTTTTTAAACATGTTACCTCAAACCATATTTGACCCTTATTTATTTGTAAGAATATCAATATGCCTATCCCAAGCATGTTTAAATTGTTCTACTGTATTTGCCTCTACCACCTCTGATGGTAGGCTATTCCACTTATCTACTACTATTTCTGTGAAGTAATTCTTCCTCACATTTCCCACCTGTACCTTCCTCCCTCTAGTGTCAGTGCATGTCCTCGTGTTCTGCTGCTCCTCTTCCTGTGAAGAATGTCTCCCACCTGTACCTTGTTAAAGCCCTTGATATATTTGAAAGTTTATATCTACCCCAGATGGCTTATTCCAGTACAAAGTGCTGCCATTTGGTTTACATCAAGCCCCAGCAACCTTGCGGCCCGACAGGGAATATGCAGCTGCATATTTAGATGACATTGTTATTTTTAGCTCTGATGGGGAGTCACACCTACAAAAGGTAGAGGCATATTAAATTATCTACGGGCACACAGGTTTACCGCCATCCCTGAGAAATGTGCCACTGGTATGGTGGAAGCCAAGTATTTGGGGTACATTATGGTCAGAGGACAGGATAAACCTCAGCCTAGTAAAGGTAGAAGCAGCTCTCACCTGTTCTACACCTAAATGTAAGTCACAGCTTAGGACATTTCTCGGTCTGGTGGGATATTATCTCAGGTCCATTTGAGATTTTGCCACTAGAGCAGCTCCACTAACCACATGTCTTAAAAACGATCCCCAGACAAGATGTGGTCTAGACCAGTGGAAACGGCTTGGGAGGATAGAAGACTAGCTTTGAGCGCAAGCTCCTTAATTTAAAAACAAATTTGTTTCGGATGCCTCTGGGACAGGATTAGTAGCAGTCCTTTCCCAAGAGGTAGATGGAGAGGAGAAGCCCATCCTCCACCTTAACCGTAAATTGCTGCCCAGAGAACGCAAGTACTCGACTGCAGAGCAGGAGAGCTTAGCAATTACGTGGGCAGTTGAATCCTTAAGATATTATTTGTTGCGACAAGAGGTTTTGTTGGTCACAGACCATGCACCCTTATAATGGATGCATACAAAGAGGTGAATGCTTGGGTGACCCGTTGGTTTTTGGCCTTACACACCATTTAAGTTTGAGGTGATGCAACCCTATGGTGAAGCTAGGGGAGGCGGGTGATCTCAAGAAAGTGGTGGAGGGCTGTGTACCTGGGCGGATGACACAAGTAGAGGTGGGTGAGGTAGAGAGCTTGCCTGAAAACTTTGTAGCTTCACCAGGATGATTGAAGCTGAGGGGGAGGAGTGCGGCAGAGACAGCATCTCTCCACAGGAGAGTAAGGTGGAGGATCCACACCAGGTTTTGGAAGCAGTAGCATCAGCAGGGTCATGTAATCAGCAGCACCTGTGCTCTCCTGATATACGTGGTTCCAGGGGGAGAGGGTAAATGCTCCTGAAGGTAGTTTAGCTGCCCAAGCGATAGGCCAGGGTGTGGCCTATGGTAGGGACCACTGGAGCATTTGGAAGAGTCTGTGCTATGCTGTGATTACCTTTATGCTGCTTGCTGTATCTTCACTTGCCTGTGACATTGACCTGGTATCCAAAATAAAGACCAAAGACTTCATCTGAATCCATTGTACGTGCCTCCTTGTCACAATATATAATAGTGATTATCAAGCAAACTATTCACTTTCATATTAAAGTATTTCACTGTTTTTTGATACAAGTATATTTATTTACACTTTGTATCTATGTGAACACATGAAGGCTGTTTATGATCATGTTTATGATTTATCGGCACAGAATTCTATGTAACTAGAATCTGTATGCACACGATATACTGCACTGGGGCACGCCTCCTTGGACAGGAAACTCAGAGGCATTCATGGAGCAGTTTTAAACACTGGTACAGAATAATATGTTTCTGAAAATACATAATGTGTTCTCTTACCTGCTAATGATATACTACACCTAGATAACACATCTCTGAAATATAATATTATGTTATACCTTGGATACTTGTATTGTAGTGTAAGATGGCTTACGTAAATGATAAATGCTCCTGTATGATATAGAAATGCAATTTTTTGAAAACCTATATTAAAGAAAAGGACTAAAAGTTATGTTTTAGAACACTCTTTTACTTATTAGTCGGCCGTGCACGGCTCATTGTCAGGAATCGACTTCAAGAGATTCCTCGGTCTTGCAAGTAATTAACCATTGGGATCAACCAAACCTTTTTTTTTGAGGCCACATCATAGATTATGTGTCAAACCCCCCAAAAAAATAAATTGACTGCATATTATTCATTCTTTTTTAACGATGACTTTAAAGGCGTATTTAAAAATACACTCTAGCAAGACAACTTCTAGATTACTTTTTATTATCACAGAAAAAAGGTGATTTGACCTTCTCAAGAATTTCCTGTACTTTTGATGGGGCAACAAAACCGGAAGGTTGTTAGCCACAATATCTAGGTCGAGTGCTTTGAAAAGGTTGATCACACACATTAAAGATCCGCTCTCTGCTTCGGTTGAGACGGTAATTCCATGTATTTTACAGCACTTTAAATCTTATTTTTATAATTTATATGAGGCTCGCCCATCAGGATTTCATAATCGTCTCATAAATGATGCAGCTCTTCTCCAATGATCTAATTTTCAGAATGAAACTCTCCCAAAAGAGATGACCTTCAATAATTTGAGGTTATTAAGCATAGAGGAAACCTCTTGGGCATCTATTTTAGAACTGGACAGTGCTAGGGCTGCAGGAGAAAGGGAGTTTACACTGGGATATGATATTCTGCATTGATTCCACAGAAGGAGGAATACTACTTGTAGGGGAAAGATTATATAATTGGGTGTAAAATTTGAAATTCCTCCGTGATGGAGGGGGGGGATCATGAATACGTTCACACGACCGTGTTTTAATTGACAAAACATTATTTTGTGATCGTTTAGTATGTAATCTAGTTGCCAATATCCTATCAGCCCTGTCACCCTTATCATAGGTCTGGTTAAGCCGTTTGAGGAAAAAGTCATGTTTTAAATTTATAACGAAGTCAAGAAAAAGATTGCTCCAAAAAGAAACTTTCTGCTTTTGATTGAATTTCTTTTCAGTCAATGTTTTTCAATAATTGAATTTTACAGAATAAAAGGGAAAGTTCCTTTAGAGAATTTTGCTAGCAAGTCAATGAAAGTAAATAATACGATGGGGAACGTGACAATAGCGCTGCATGGCGTTTAATTTGACTTCATACAAAAATTTGTAGAATAAAATAATCGTACTTTTGTGAGATCATCACGTCGCATCTGGAAACAATAAAAATATCTATGGAACCTAAACAGATCGGGCATCAATGGATCAATTAAAAGTCAAAGTCATCATTCTGCGGTCTTAAGGCCCCTATACACTTGTCCTATTTGGTCTGACGGCACCTGATTTCAACAAATCAGCACAATAAATTAGGTGAAATCATCCCAAATTTGGGATGTTTGACATCTGATGTGCAGTCCCGTGTGCATTGGATTCGGAGGTCGGACAGCCAACCATAAGATTTGTCGAAACTGGACCCATCAGCAGTAAAGCACGGGTGCTTTTTTAGAACCCGCGATGTATCTCATCCGATCAGGTCCATAGGTGTGTGCCATTGGTGCTACCACTGGCACACACCTGTAGTCTGCAGAGTGGGGAAGCACCGGGCAGGAGAGGCACTCTCCTTGCTCTGCATACTACATAGTACAGGCTGTGCTGTGGTAGCACTGGGCTGCCAGGAGGTTTCAAAATTCCCATTCAAATGGGCTGATTGGCTAAGTGGGCTCTCCCAGCCAATTAGCAGCAGTTTATTCAGTTGAACATTCAACTTCCCCGGCAGCTATCTACACGGTAAAACCAGGTTATACAGTTTGTTGACATCACGCGGTTATGCCGTTTGTTGAGATCACGCGGTTATGCCGTTTGTTGAGATCACGCGGTTATGCCGTTTACTGACATTACAGTTATAAACAGGGTTATATCATTTGTTGACATTACACGGTAATACTGTTTGTTGGCATTATGCGCATATGTAATGAGATGCTCATAACATATGCACTGTGCTATCATAGCTACTGCTTGAGTCCTATATACCGGTTCAGAGCCGTTCACACTGCATAAAAAACGGCTCTGAACCGTGTAGGACTCTGCTTTTTACCTGTTTGCAAATACCGGTTATTTGTAACCGGTAAATGCAGACTGATGTTTTCACACTGCAGCTCTAACCATTTTAAAAAGCTAAAAAAATCTGTAATAAACCGGTTAAGAGCTGCAGTGTGAAAGGGGTATTATACTATTTGTTGACATTATGCGGTTATACCGTTTGTTGACATTACGTGGTTATACTGTTTGTTGACATTACACAGTTATACTGTTTGTTGACATTACACAGTTATACTGTTTGTTGACATCACACGGTTAAGGTGCGTACACACAGGGGTGATATTGTCTGAAATCGCTGTGAATATGGTCGCTGAGTGACCATATTGCCAGTGATTTGGAGTGCTGCTGGCGTTAAATCGCCACCTGTGCGCACCCGTGTGTACCCCAAATGGTCGCAGGAGCATGCTCCTGCAATCAGCGGCTTCCCTCGGCGCTGAGCAAGAGGTCAGCGCTTCTGCTCCCCCCCCCTTCCCCGTGACGGCTACTGCTGCTCCCTCTCTCTCCCCCTCGCCCCGTGACAGCAGCAGCGTGAGCATCTGCTGCTCCCTCCTCATCCCTTCGGATCTCTTCCCCCCCCCCGCCCGTGTCAGTAGCAGTGTCTCCTTTTCATCGCTGTTGAAAAGGAGACACTGAGCGATATGAATGCTGGCGATATATTGCTAGCAATATATCGCCAGCAATCATATCGCCCCGTGTGTACACTGCATTGTACTATTTGTTGACATTACGCAGTTATACTGTTTGCTGACATTACACAGTTATACCGTTTGTTGACATTACGCGGTTTTACCGTTTGTTGACATTACGCGGTTTTACCGTTTGTTGACATTACGCGGTTATACAGTTTGTTGACATTACACAGTTATGCTGTTTGTTGACATTGAGCGGTTATACTGTTTGTTGACATTACACAGTTATACTGTTTGTTGACATTGAGCGGTTATACTGTTTGTTGACATTACGCGGTTATACCGTTGGTTGACATTACGCGGTTATACCGTTGGTTGACATTACGCGGTTATACCGCTGGTTGACATTACGCGGTTATACCGTTGGTTGACATTACGCGGTTATACTGTTGGTTGACATTACGCGGTTATACTGTTTGTTGACATTACGCGGTTATACTGTTGACATTATGCAGTTATACTGTTTGTTGACATTACGCGGTTATACTGTTTGTTGACATTACGCAGTTATACAGTTTGTTGACATTATGCAGTTATACCGTTTGTTGACATTACGCAGTTATACTGATTGTTGACATTATGCAGTTATACCGTTTGTTGACATTACGCGGTTATACTGTTGACATTACGCAGTTATACCGTTTGTTGACATTATGCAGTTATACTGTTTATTGACATTACACTGTTTATCATTACAAAGTTCTAACTATTTGCACATATTTGGGTCCTCTGCACTAACTTCCATGGATAATTGATCTCATACGGTGTTTTATCTTTTTTTTTTTTAAATATTAAATTTTTATTGGGTCGGCAGAAGATAGACATGTACATAGCGGTAACAGAGGTAAAACAGTGAATCTAACATAAAGTTGTTAAACACTAGTTCCACTAATTCAGCTGTCTGTCTTACACTCTAATTAATACTGGTTGAATTAAACTGCGCCCCAAAAAAATTACTGTTGGAATAACAATGAAAGAAGAGAGTCTAGTGGAGAGAGAAGGGAGGGATAGAAGAAAGATAAAGGGCAGAAGGGAGGGAGACAGACACACAAGGGGGCGGGAAGGGTATATATAAGCACAGGATGGTGACGTTGCATGGTACATTGTAGATTGTAAACATGTGCCTGTTAGCATTTTGGCAGGAGAGGTGGTGAGAGAAATGCGGTGTCGTCCCAAGTCACGCTAGAGGAGACTGATAGGCCCTGAGATTCTCTAAAATCCATCCATTTAAGCCATTTCAGGTGTATTGAGGAGGCTGACGAGGAGTAGCGGACATTTGACGTCTCATAAAGAAAATGTGTGTGCACCTTGTTGATAACGCCTCGTATCAAAGGGGTTTCTGCCGATTTCCATAGGAGCCCTATAGCGGCTTTCGCTGCAATCAAGATATGTTTTAGGATGTAGAGGTCACCTCCCGTAACCACACTGGTGTAATGGAGCAATGCTGTAATGGGTTCTAGCTGAATCGTGTACTTCATCACTTTCCCGATCAGGGAGGATATTTCCTCCCAGAAGGGCCTAATGAGGGGGCATTGCCAGAATATGTGCAGAATAGACCCAGTATCCCCGCATCCTCTCCAACATAGATGTGAGACTTCGGGCCAAATAGCGTGGAGGCGGAGGGGGGTGAAATAGGCCCTATGGCACAACTTAAAAAACATCTCTGAGTGTAGTAGACATTTGGACATTTTAAACCCTGAATGTAGGATAGAGTCCCAAGTTTCCTCGTCTAGTGTGATATTAAGGTCAGACTCCCACTTAAGCTGGGCGGGGAGTTTCCCTTGTTTCGTAGATGATATCAGGTGATTATACCATCTGGAAATTCCCCCTTTATGTGAGCCATTCTGTAATCTGGAGGCGATGAGGGTGGGGGTTGGCAGGAAGGGGTCCGTGCCCTCCCTTAGGGCGGATAACCAGTGTCTAATTTGTAAATACTTGAAGAAATCGCTCTTGGGAAGCCCGAACCTCTCCCGCAGCTCTGAGAATTGTATCAGAGACCCCCCTTGGACCATATGTCCCAGGTCTGTAATGCCAGCGTTAATCCATACATCCAAATTTAGGTTGGGGATCATTTTTGTAATAGCTGGGAGGGAGAGGTTGGAGCTTGGAAGGGCAATCTCTCTCACATATCCTGAAATTCTGGCCCACACCTCCAATGTCGCCCTTGTGGCCATACAAAGCTCCGGTTTTCCGGGAATGTTTTTAATGGGGAGCCAGAACATGTCAGTAAGAGGGAATTGATTCGCCATGGTTTGTTCGATTAAAACCCAGGGTTTTGGGTTCTGAGTGTTAAACCAGTCCCCAGCTTGGCTCAGAAGACAGGCCTGTCGGTATGTTTCTAAGTCGGGGTATCCTGCTCCTCCCAGGTTCTTAGGTAGAGCCATGGTTTTCCTTGATACTCTCGGTTTTGACCCCTTCCATATATATTTAGTGAATAGTGCGTTAAGTTTACAGAATAACGACTTGGGGAGGTTTCTGGGGATCGCGCGAAATAGGTATAGCAGCTTAGGGAGCAGAATCATTTTGGACGCCGCCAGTCTGCCCAGCCATGAAATTTCATGAAGGGACCATTCCTTAATAAGTTTTTGAAAGGCGTTTATGAGCGGGTTAAAATTACACTCTATTACGAGAGCGTCTCTTGCGACTTGGACCCCCAAGTATTTAATGGCTCTCTCCTGCCAGGCGTACCTATATGCATCTTTAAGACGAGCTACTGTGGCTAAAGGGATATTTACCGGTAGGGCCTCTGTTTTGTTTGTGTTCAATTTATAATAAGAGACCGCCGAGTAAGCGTCTAATACTTTATGCACCGCTGGTAGGGATTTCTCTGGTTGCAAGAGGCATAGAAGAACATCGTCTGCGAATAAGCAGATCTTGTGGGAGGTGCTCCCAATCTGCGGGCCTAGGATATGGTCATCTGTTCTGATTCTAACTGCTAGGGGCTCCATCGCGAGAACGAAGATTAACGGGGAGAGGGGGCACCCCTGTCTGGTACCGTTGGATATTGGGAAACTGGAAGAGAGGCATCCATTAACGAACACCCTCGCAGACGGGTGGGAGTAAAGGGCAAATATTGAGTCTAGGAATCTGCCTCCCAAACCAAAGCGCTTCAGCACTTCTTTTAAATAGCCCCAATGAAGTCGGTCAAACGCCTTCTCGGCGTCTAGTGACAGCAGCAGTAGGGGGGATTTAGTCCGGTCGCACCCCTCCAGCACATTGAACACTCTACGGGTATTGTCCGGGGCCCGTCTCCCCGGCACAAAGCCCACCTGGTCCCCCCCCACCAGGAATGGGAGGAGGGGGGCCAGTCTGTTTGCCAGCAGCTTGGCGTATAGTTTTAAGTCCGTATTTAACAGTGCAATAGGTCTATAGTTTTGGACCGAGGTGGGCGGTTTACCGGGCTTAGGGATGGTCACAATCCGGGCCTCTAACATTTCTCTGGGGAATACTCCCGACCGGGAGGCCTCGTTGAAGACGCTGGTCAATACGGTGTTTTATCTTGTAATTTGGGTTGTAGACAGATGTATTGTAGTTGGTTCATGTTTTGTTTATTACATACATATATACAGTGCATATATTTCTGTATCTACATTTCAACATTGTCCAAGTTGAACATCAAATTATTTTTTAAAATAATAAAAAATAAATACAGAATTTAAAAAAGAAGCCGTCGTAAATGTGCTCAACCTATTTATAACCTGTTCTCTGGGATATTGCAATGTAGCTGTACCAAGTAAATCCCGGGGAAATGGCCTGCTAAATTGAGTGGAAGCATAAATATGGCAGTCAACAATGAATGACCCGGTTCGGGTAAGTGTCCTCTTGTACAGTGGCGGGGAGTCCATAGACAATCCTACAGCAGCAGGGTAACGAGGGGATCTGGTCTCTGTGACAGCGGGCGGCGTTGGATGGAGAGGACACCAGCTGGGAGGACAGGCCAGGTTCAGGTAAGCAGGCTCACACCTCTGCCGGCACTCAGCCTATGCAGCCCTAAATGTTACTGGGTAGTCATGGTGGAATTCGCATTAGCCAAAGGGCCAGTTGTTCAACTCACCTGGACACTTAGGTGAGGACATGGCACGTGTAGTGACAATCCCAGAGCACAGGAGCAGTGCTGGCGGCTGGAATAATGTCCCAACAAGCCAGCGATGGTGCAGGGTGCTAGCGCACAGACCCTGATGCTGTGATGGGGAGCGCTATAGTGTTCACCACAGATGGATCACTCCTCCCCTGGCCACTCCCAACTCTGCACACAGCCAATAGGGATTCAGCTGCTAGCATACACAGCCAGGCTGCGACTTGTAGTCCAAAATTCCTGGGCTTAGACTGTGCGGAAGTGGCGGTATGCCATACCGGTGTATATACTTTGAATGGCAAGTAAGATAGGTTATAACAGTAGCAGCAACAGGTACAGAATATCAGGATAGCACAGAGGGAAGGGAGGGGCTTATACTGTCTAGGCCTAGGTCCTTCTGCACTGCACTCCGCTGTATAGACCCTTCCCCATGATTTAGTACAGTGCAGATAGAAGGGAACATAAGCATGGAGATACATAGGAGCTGTATGACCACATATTACTGCTGTATCAGTGAGAACTTGCAGACATAGAGGATGCTGGGCTGGAAGCTTACATGGTCTGGTGGAGATATGAGGACGCTGACATTTGCTGGACACAAACAGATCGGCAGTGACAAGAGCTGACAATCACTGGGCTGTGTATTACTTCTGCAGTGTCCTCACAATGGGGGTTATTCTAGTCCATTCTTTCTGACAAAATCCTTCTTAGATGGACAAAACCATGTGCACCGCGGGTGGGGCAGATGTAACTTGTGCAGAGAGAATTAGATTTGGGTGGGGTTTTACTTCAAAGTGAGATCTATATTGAAGTGTAAAATCATGCCGTCAGTATTTTCCCTGCACAGAAACAAAATAACTCACCCAAATCTAATTCTCTCTGCACATGTTACATCTGCCCCCCTGCAGTGCACATGGTTTTGTCCATCTAAGAAGGATTTTGTCAGAAAGAATGAACTAGAATAAACCCCAATATACTGACATTTATTATCAAAAAAACACCATTAGTTGCTTATTTCTCCTAAAAAAACAACAATTTTCTCCACAAATTTACTTCAATGTCAAGACAGAGAAAAGAAAGTGAAGATTTTATTGTTTGTCCCCACCAGGAAGAAATACTTCCCATAATCCACCATTCTACAACAGCATAAGCTGGATTCTACCCATACAGTTCCAGAGTGTCTGTGTAAATGGTCCTGCCTGTTCTCTGTTACGTGTGTGACTGACATGGATAACATGTAGACACTTCTGTAACACTAGGGTCTGTCAGTAATGTGGTGAGTGGGGCAGATATATACATACTATGAGTTTCACCTGAGTGACCTTTTCCAGGCCTGATGAAGGATCACTCATACTGGGGCAGATGTATTAAGCCTTAACAAGAGATAAAAGCAAGGGTGATAAAGAGAGATGAACATCCAGCCAATCACCTGCTAACTGCCACGTTACAGGCTGTGTTTGAAAAAAGTCAGTAAGGAGCTGATTGGCTGGGCATTTATCTCTATCTACTAGATTGCAAGCTCTTCAGAGCAGGGCCCTCTTCCCTCCTGTTGTCTACGCCCTCTTCTCTTCACATTTTACTCACAGCTCTACTATACTCAAACAATCAGTGTCCATCTTTGACTACCAGCCCCTAGTAGTATGTATCAAGTCCTCACTACCTACATTTAAGCTGTAATGTGTATTGAACTGTGGCATTTATTTACTGTAAGTTTGGTCTCCCTGTACTGTTCCTTTGTACGGCGCTGCGAAACACTTGTGGCGCCTTATAAATAAAACTATAATAATAATCACCCATGCATTTATCTCTTGTTAAGGCTTAATACAACTGCCCCAATGTTACTGGTTGTTACAACCCTGTTGTATGTCAGATCATAGTAATGATATACTCCTGTGTGAATACTGAGGGTTAACAAGACTGGATATGTATGTCAAACATTTCTCAAACTCAGAGCATTGATATGGCCTCACCTGTGTGACTTCTCTGATGTGTAACAAGATGTGATTTCTGTTTAAAACATTTCCCACACTCAGAGCATAGAAATGGTTTCTCTCCTGTGTGATTTTTCTTATGTCTATCAAGTTCTGATTTGTAACTATAATATTTCTCGCACTCCGAGCATGGAAATAGTTTCTCACCTGTATGAATTCTCTGATGTCTGACAAGAAATGATTTCCGTGTAAAACATTTCCCACACTCAGAACAAGGAAATGGTTTCTCACCAGTATGGCTTTGCTGATGTCTAACAAGGTCTGGTTTGCATGTAAAACATTTCTCACACTCAGAGCATGGAAATGGTTTCTCACCTGTGTGACTTCTTTGATGACTAACGAGTTCTGATTTGCATCTAAAATGTTTCGGGCACTCAGAGCATGGAAATGGCATGTCAGCTGTGTGACTTCTTTGATGTCTCACAAGTACAGATTTGCATGTAAAACATTTCTCGCACTCAGAGCATGGAAATGGTTTCTCACTTGTGTGAATTCTCTGATGTGTAACAAGTTCTAATTTGCGGTTAAAACATTTCCCACACTCTGAACATGGAAATGGTCGCTCACCTCTGTGACTTCTCTGATGTGTAACAAGATTTGATTTATGCGTAAACCATTTCCCACACTCAGAGCATGGAAATGGCCTCTCTCCTGTGTGACATCTCTGATGTGTAACAAGATTTGACTTGCGTGTAAAACATTTCCCACACACAGAGCATGGAAATGGTTTCTCACCTGTATGAATTCTCTGATGTCTAACAAGAAATGACTTCTGTGTAAAACATTTCCCACACTCAGAGCATTTAAATGACCTCTCACCTCTGAGACTTCTCTGATGTGTAACAATATGTGGTTTATATGTTACACATTTTCCACCCTCAGAACAGGGACATTTTGTATCACGTGTATGATCTGCACAATGTGTAACAAAAGCTGAGGTATTAGAACAGATATCACGATTAGAGGGATCAGATGATATATCAGCACTGGGAGGTACTGGATGTATATTTGGGGGACTGGGGATGTCTCCTGGAGAGTCTTGTGTGATGTGATCTTCTAGTTTAGTATCAGCAGACAAGATGCGATCTTCCTCCAGGACATCCCTGCTTGTGTCTCTCCCTGCTGGAGATAATATAACTATTATTATTATGCCCAGGTCTTTATACAGTGTACACACATAACTCCACCCTACAGAGATTATATAGTAATTCCCATCAGTCCCTGCCCCAGTGGTGCTAACACTCTGTATTCCCAGACAGCATTGCTCACCACTACATCACCGTGTCACTATGATGTCATCATTATGTCAGCCGGTGACATTGCTGAACCACAATATCCATCCAGACTGCCCTCATACGTAAATACAGGAAACTTGTAGGCACAACTGTGTCCCCACTACACAAAGTGCTCCAGGTGGTTATATATACATATAGATCTATATATCTAGAGTGGTGCTCCGCCACGCTCCCTGAGCCACAGGACAAGTAACCCCAGCTGCCTCAGCCCCATCTCCCAAGTGCGTGACAAGAAGCCTTCAACTCTGTCTCATGGCGTCCACAAGAGAGTTCCAGGTTATTCACAGCTTAGATTAGAAGGCGTCCCGAGTCACGGCCGGTGCGGCTGTCCCTACATTCAGTCCGAAAGCGCTCGCCACTGTGGGGACTTTTACAAAGATTGGGTGTAGTATGTATTAATGTGTTATTACTCTGGTATCTGTGTGTGCCAGCAGGCCCGTTAATGCCCCGCATGCTGGGACTTGTAGTTCCCCAAGTACCTGCATGTTACACTTGACAGCATTGCATGGATCACACTGGCACTCCGTACATATTTGGAGGCTGTGACCGGACGCCTTCCCTTACGCTCTGGCTACGCCCTTCGGGTCCACAGATAGCGGTTCCGGTTATCGCTGCCACCACCAGACTCCTCCTACGTGGCGTCTGGAACCACGGTTACCTCAGGCCCAAATGCTGGCACAGGAGTACTACCTGCTGGAGTGTGTGTGCGTCGACAGACTGCTGACACACCCCCTGGCGTTGATTGGTTCCCCACCCTGCATGTATATCCCCAACTGTGACATACCTAATCCCAAACCTCCCCCACCCTGCATGTCTATCCCCAACTGTGACACACCTTATCCCAAACCACCCAACCCTCCCCCACCCTGCATGTCTATCCCCAACTGTGACACACCTTATCCCAAACCACCCAACCCTCCCCCACCCTGCATGTCTATCCCCAACTGTGACATACCTAATCCCAAACTACCTGACCCTCTACCACCCTAATCACAAACTTTAAGAAAAGCAAATAAAGAACATAAAGTGAGAGGGAAAAGTATAATAGGGGCTGATGGCTCCTGATGTAGGAGATACACCAGAGAGTGTGGGAAGGAGACTGGTCAGATCTCTGGGCTGGTAACACACAGTGACATGATGTGAGGGGGAGAGCAGGAGTATAATAGGGGCTGGTGGCTCCTGATGTATGAGATACACCAGAGAGTGTGGGGAGGAGACTGGTCAGATCTCTGGGCTGGTAACACACAGTGACATGATGTGAGGGGGAGAGCAGGAGCATAATAGGTTCTGATGGCTCCTGATGTATGATATACACCAGAGAGTGTGGGGAGGAGACTGGTCAGATCTCTGGGCTGGTAACACACAGTGACATGATGTGAGGGGAGAGCAGGAATATAATAGGGGCTGATGGCTCCTGATGTATGAGATACACCAGAGAGTGCGGGGAGGAGACTGGTCAGATCTCTGGGCTGGTAACACACAGTGACATGATGTGAGGGGAGAGCAGGAGTATAATAGGGGCTGATGGCTACTGATGTATGAGATACACCAGAGAGTGCGGGGAGGAGACTGGTCAGATCTCTGGGCTGGTAACACACAGTGACATGATGTGAGGGGAGAGCAGGAGTATAATAGGGGCTGATGGCTCCTGATGTATGAGATACACCAGAGAGTGTGGGGAGGAGACTGGTCAGATGTCTGGGCTGGTAACACACAGTGACATGATGTGAGGGGAGAGCAGGAGTATAATAGGGGCTGGTGGCTCCTGATGTATGAGATACACCAGAGAGTGTGGGGAGGAGACTGGTCAGATCTCTGGGCTGGTAACACACCGTGACATGATGTGAGGGGAGAGCAGGAGTATAATAGGGGTTGATGGCTCCTGATGTACGAGATACACCAGAGAGTGTGGGGAGGAGACTGGTCAGATCTCTGGGCTGGTAACACACAGTGACATGATGTGAGGGGGAGAGCAGGAGTATAATAGGGGCTGATGGTTCCTGATGTATGATATACACCAGAGAGTGTGGGGAGGAGACTGGTCAGATCTCTGGGCTGGTAACACACAGTGACATGATGTGAGGGGGAGAGCAGGAGTATAATAGGGGCTGGTGGCTCCTGATGTATGAGATACACCAGAGAGTGTGGGGAGGAGACTGGTCAGATCTCTGGGCTGGTAACACACAGTGACATGATGTGAGGGGAGAGCAGGAGTATCATAGGGGCTGATAGCTCCGGGATCCCCCACTGGGCAGACATTAGTCTCTACTGACAGAGAAGGATGTAGGACTAGTGATTGGTTTACTGACTGAAGAATATGGGACTCTTAATAAGTTTTTATTACTCACCTATGCTGATCTCTGTAGAGATTTTCTCCTTCTTACACTGCTGATCACCTGGTACATATATTTCTTCTTCTCCCTCTGTATCTTCTACCTTAATATCAGTCACATCCGTCTCTTCTCCTTCTGGATCTTCTGCCTTAATATCAGTCACATCCGTCTCTTCTTCTCCTTCTGGATCTTCTGCCTTAATATCAGTCACATCGGTCTCTTCTTCTCCCTCTGTATCTTCTGCCTTAATATCAGTCACATCGGTCTCTTCTTCTCCCTCTGTATCTTCTACCTTAATATCAGTCACATCCGTCTCTTCTTCTCCCGCTGTATCTTCTGCCTTAATATCAGTCACATCCGTCTCTTCTTCTCCCTCTGTATCTTCTACCTTAATATCAGTCACATCCGTCTCTTCTTCTCCCTCTGTATCTTCTACCTTAATATCGGTCACATCCGTCTCTTCTCCCTCTGTATCTTCAGCCTTAATATCAGTCACATCCTTCTCGTCTTCTCCCTCTGTATCTTCTACCCTAATGTTAATCATATTGTCTTCATCCTATATAAAGCAGCAATAAAATACATTTTGGAATTCAGTAATAGATTAAATAATACAAATATTTGGATGTAATCTGTTTTTCTAACAATCATATAGTGACAGTCACTTTGGTATATTGGGGAGACCCTAAATCCCACCTACCTTATCGTCCTGTGGGGTCCTGTGAGTCTCCTTTGTACAGTGCTGGGAACAAAGAGGACAGGGACATCTCTCTGGGGTATCTCTGTTACTGGGCCCATCTGTAGGAGACACGCAGTGACTGAGGACATTGTATATATGTGATTATCCTGGGAATACAGAGGACGGGGACATCTCTCTGGGTTATTTCTGTTACTGGGCCCATCTGTAGGAAACACACAGTGACTGAGGACATGGTATATATGTGATTATCCTGGGAATACAGAGGACGGGGACATCTCTCTGGGGTATCTCTGTTACCGGGCCCATCTGTAGGAGACACACACAGTGACTGAGGACATTGTATATATGTGATTATCCTGGGAATACAGAGGACGGGGACATCTCTCTGGGGTATCTATGTTACTGGCTTCATCTGTAGGAGACACGCAGTGACTGAGGACATGGTATATATGTGATTATCCTGGGAATACAGAGGACAGGGACATCTCTCTGGGGTATCTCTGTTACTGGGCCCATCTGTAGGAGACACACAGTGACTGAGGACATTGTATATATGTGATTATCCTGGGAATACAGAGGACGGGGACATCTCTCTGGGGTATCTCTGTTACTGGGCCCATCTGTAGGAGACACACAGTGACTGAGGACATGGTATATATGTGATTATCCTGGGAATACAGAGGACGGGGACATCTCTCTGGGGTATCTCTGTTACTGGGCCCATCTGTAAGAGACACGCAGTGACTGAGGACATTGTATATATGTGATTATCCTGGGAATACAGAGGACGGGGACATCTCTATGGGGTATCTCTGTTACTGGGCCCATCTGTAAGAGACACGCAGTGACTGAGGACATTGTATATATGTGATTATCCTGGGAATACAGAGGACGGGGACATCTCTCTGGGGTATCTCTGTTACTGGCTTCATCTGTAGGAGACACGCAGTGACTGAGGACATTGTATATATGTGATTATCCTGGGAATACAGAGGACAGGGACATCTCTCTGGGGTATCTCTGTTACTGGGCCCATCTGTAGGAGACACGCAGTGACTGAGGACATGGTATATATGTGATTATCCTGGGAATACAGAGGACAGGGACAACTCTCTGGGGTATCTCTGTTACTGGGCCCATCTGTAGGAGACACGCAGTGACTGAGGACATGGTATATATGTGACTATGCTGGGAATACAGAGGACGGAGACATCTCTCTGGGGTATGTCTGTTACTGGGCCCATCTGTAGGAGACACACAGTGACTGAGGACATGGTATATATGTGATTATCCTGGGAATACAGAGGACGGGGACATCTCTCTGGGATATCTCTGTTACTGGGCCCATCTGTAGGAGACACACAGTGACTGAGGACATGGTATATATGTGATTATCCTGGGAATACAGAGGACGGGGACATCTTTTTGGGGTATCTCTGTTACTGGCTTCATCTGTAGGAGACACGCAGTGACTGAGGACATTGTATATATGTGATTATCCTGGGAATACAGAGGACAGGGACATCTCTCTGGGGTATCTCTGTTACTGGGCCCATCTGTAGGAGACACGCAGTCACTGAGGACATTATATATGTGATTATCCTGGGAATACAGAGGACGGGGACATCTCTCTGGGGTATCTCTGTTACTGGGCCCATCTGTAGGAGACACGCAGTGACTGAGGACATGTATATATGTGATTATCCTGGGAATACAGAGGACGTGGACATCTCTCTGGGGTATTCCTGTTACTGGGCCCATCTGTAGGAGACACACAGTGACTGAGGACATGGTATATATGTGGTTATATAGGGGCCCCCATACCTGCTCTCCTCTATATAATAAATGTCTCCTCTTACCCAGTGATGTGAGGGGCCGGTGATTCTCCATCATCACATCCTTGTAGAGACCCCTGTGTTCCTCCTCTATATACTCCTCCTCCTGCATGGAGAGACAGACAGTGACACCTTACAGGCACCGGACACACACAATGATACATACTATAGAAGAACCTCACAGGTTACCCGGACCCTTAGTGTTATATTATACAATGTAAATAACAAGAGGTGATAACTACTACCTCAGTGTATACAGTCAAAAGGACAGAACGCTGGAGGTATACAGGGCACTGGCCAAGTTTAAAATGTAAAAAAAAACCTTTTTATTAACAACTATTATATAAATACCCACAAAACAACCCATAAAATGGCAAATTACTAGTTATAAAACCTAAAGGAAGAAATAACACAGCACTATATGATGTCACCATATGTGGAAGCTCTGCACCTAATTCTACCACATGGTAGTGACTAAGCCCCTCCTCTAAACATGACCTGCACGTATGTATGTCACATGACGTATAGAGCATTAAGGTTGTGAAGACTACAGTAATCTGTTGTCTGAATATAATATAATAGTCCCGTAATTAGGTCACACTGGGTATAAGCTGCACATTATTGGCCTATGACAGTGGTTCCCAAACTGTGCGCCTAGCCTCCCTGGGGTGCCTCAGACCACTTGCAGGGGTGCCTCGGTTTGGTGGTCCAGAATCGATTCAAATTATTCATGGTCAATGTAATAGGCAAAACCAGAGCTTGTGGCTTCCAGATTTAAAATATGTGGATAAACAGAAGTGAATCCTGTCCCTCACCACATAACTGGACCGAAGGATGAAATATAAAGCACAACTTATTTAATATTGTTTTCTGAAATTCTCGGTAGCAAACTTTGCACCTAGGGGTGCCGTGACAAATATTCTGATAATCTAGGGTGCCGTGATGCAAAAAAGTTTGGGAACCACTGGCCTATGACATAATATATTCCCTGTACAATCATGTGATTTATGCCGTGTTCTCACTGCGGCTTTTACCCGGGGACTGCAGGGACGGACCCCCGTTCTCACTGCAAGGCAATTTCCTGGGTGAAGAAGTACTACCCGGGAATTTGCCTTTAAACACGGGTTTTTTGACAGTATGAACGGGTCAACCCGTGTCTGCATACCCGGATCTCAGACACGGGTAAAAAGAAGGGTTTTACCCGTGTATGAGATCTGGGTATGCAACCCGTTCACACTGCCAAAAATCCCGTGTTAAAAGGCAAATTCCCGGTTCCACATGCTAGACCCGGGAATTTGGCTGCAGTGAGAATGGGGTATTAGTAGTTTTTTATCTTTAATAAATTAAATAAATTAGTAGGCTCTTTATTAGTTGGTTAAGGGGTGTGGGTGTTTTACATAATATACCCCACAACAGAGATAGAGCGCCACTAATATATCCAGTGATAATACGCTATTAAATTAGTGAATACATAATCCATAATATATATTACCTATATCTGGATTATATTAAATAACACTATCCTGGCTCCTGAGTGTTAATATTCCATATTATCAAATAAAGAGCCTACTAAGCCACGGACACATCTCTCACATCCCATAATAACACTCATTAGAGTAAAAAGTAGCAGTTTCCCTGGAAACCTCTGGGCTGTATGCCAAGGCTATTTATACACTCACTGTCAGACGCAGAGAAGAGAATAATATCCCTTTCACACCAAATTCACCGATCCGACCCGGTATTTGGAAAACATTTCCAAGCCAGGTCGGATCCGGGATTTTGGTCGCCTACAACAGTGGTTCTCAACCTCGGTCCTCGGTACCCCCAGCGGTGCAGGTTTTCCAGGTCACCTCACAGATACACAGGTGCACTCAGCCACTGGCACATTTTAAAAGATCACAGTCGGAGCTAATTATTTCCCCTGTGGTTTTCTGAGGAGACCTGCAAAACGTGCACTGTTGGGGGTTCCTGAGGACCGAAGTTGAGAACCACTGGCCTACAACATTTACGGGATTGGCTTCTCAAAATCTCGGTATGTACACATCCAGGGAACAAAGCTTCTAGGATGACTGTGACCGAGGCTCTGATTCTGGTCGCCAGTCCCACGTCTGGGATATCTGCCACCACGGAGCTGCCTCAGATCAGAGCTGCACTGTATACATGCGGCATGGCCCCTTTACATAACTCACCATTTACCAGACCACAAACTATGGGTAATAGGGACACTGGCCTTGTGATTGGGGAATTACTGAGAGCAGGTATTATATGGCATAGTATATATGTCCGATATTAGCCTGGCGCTCACAGGAGCAGTATGAAGCAGGGACATGTTATACTGAATATATGACATGGGGATGAGGGGGAATTATAAAGCGGGCAGTAAGTTATTATACATATAGCCGGTGGGCATTATGAGAGGGGTTTGGGCGATGTGATGTGGTACTGACGCCATGGTTGCACATATGAGGGTATACAGTGCTTATTATTAGGCTAAGAGGTGTGCCTGAAGGGGCAGCATGGGAGTCAGGGAGGTATGAGGGGGGGATGATGATGTGGGAGATGTGCAGCCATTGTGTCGGAGTCCTTAGGCCATGAGGTGGGGGGGGGGGATGGTGGGCCACAGCCACATGGTGCTGGCGTTACACCTTCACGAATTTCTACTGCAATAAAATCTAGTATGTTAGATCTACAACTTGACACATCCCGTGTATACCAGAATAGTGTCTGCCTATTAAAGGAAAATAAAGATCCACGCAGACACGGCTGTATATTAACCAGGTTGTGGTTGGGAATAAAAGCACTGATTACCTTGTACTGACATTTTTGGAGATATTTGACTTGCATAGAATGCACACAGACTCAAGTGTTGTTAATAAAGATATATTTGTATTTAACATACAACAAGATAGCCGATAATCCAGTGTGAGCATATACTGGGTTCCCGATATTATTTACAAAGCCTACAGAGCTATTAATAAGGGAATTATATACCCAGTGCCAGAAATTTAGGAATAAGTGCTAAGGGACTCCGCACGTGCACTTTTTAACATGCACTATAGTCAATATACATTACAAAGTGACTTAATTAGACTGGAAAGGTGGAAAATAGGGTTTAACATTGATAATTGTAAATTACAATCTAAATTGTAAATTATTGTCTCGGTTTCATGTAGTTTGTCATACTTCGCAGCTTTTTAATACATAACCTTAATAAAAGGTATATTTTAGGTCTCTGTTTAAGTTTCTTTTTGGTGCACCATACACATGACAAACCTTTCTCTGTCCTTATCTAATACTAATGGTGAAGAATCCTCTTCTTAATTCAGTACAGAATTTATTTCCCTGGAGCCTCAGTACATGCCCGCGTGTCCTAAGTATAGGCCTGTTACTGACCAATCATCTCCCAGTTCCATAGGATTCCCAATCCTGTATTTGAACATAGGCCAGGGCTTGACAATTTTTTCTAAAATCTAGGAGCCAGGACAAAAGTGTAGGAGCCAGACAAAATAAATTGCTCTTGTGCTGACACCTGATGAGGACGGAGCTGAACTCAGCTATGCGGCAGGTAGTATTCACTCTAGGATTTTTTTTTAAGGCAGGGCACATTATACAGTAATATTGCCCCAGTAGTGCCATGCTGCCAGTAGTGACACAAATATAATTATCCCAATAGTGCCATAGCCATAATTTCTGCAGCATTTTATTTATTTATTAACAGTGTCTTATATAGCGCAGCATATGCCGTTGCACTTTACAAATGAGTCAGTGATAAAACAAACTGGGTATTTACAGATAGTCAAAAGGTAGGAGGGCCTTGCTCGCAAGCTTACAATCGTGATGCGCATATACACACCCGTATAATGCACCCGGCAGTGACACTCGTATAATGCACCCGGCAGTGAATCATAGTGTATAATGCCCCCAGCAGTGACACCAATATAATCCCCCCTGCAGTGACACATACAGTGTATAATGCCCCCAGCAGTGAATCATAGTATATAATGCCCCCAGCAGTGAATCATAGTATATAATGCCCCCAGCAGTGACACCCATATAATCCCCCTGCAGTGACACATACAGTGTATAATGCCCCCAGCAGTGACACAGATGTAGTGCACCAGTAATGCTCACCACCCCGCCCTCTCCTGGTGCTGATGCTCCAAACTTATGTTAGGGGAGAAGCAGAGATTGCCCCGACAGCCATCTGAAATATGGAGCCAGCTTGTTAGCCAATCACTGACCCCGGCACCCGAGCTCCGATTGGCGGGCGAAGCTGCATTAAAATATAGAATACTTACAGCCGGCTGTGTGTCCCCCATGCCGCAGTAAACTGCTTGTCTGTGGCCAGCCATTGCAGATGCCAGTCCCAGCAGAGGGGATCGCCCCGCTGAGGACTCTGTTTAACAAAGTCAGTGCCCTCACTAGGTAGGGGAGCGGGATTCAAATAGCCGGCCCCTGCAGACAGCGCAGGAGCTGGAGCAGTGACTGTTACTGACACCAGCTCCTACGTTGATACCCGCAGCAGTCCGCTCAGCTATGCGGGCAGGGGAGCGGGATTCAAATAGGCGTCCGCAGAAGCTGGAGCAGTGATGGTTACTGACACCAGCTCCTGCGCTAACACCCTCGTGAGGACGGACGGAGCAATGTGCGGGTTGGGAGGGGGGAGGAGGGGTTGGCGCGGAGGTCCGGAATCTCCAGAGTATGCTGAGAGGGGGGCGGGCCAGCCAGCAATACTTACAATTAGCTGGGGGGGGACATCAATGGCTTCCTGCTGCTGGAGACTGAGCTCATCCCTGCTGAGAAGAGGTGTGTCTACTATCCGCGGCTATGTGGCGCAGGCAGGAGCAGGGACACATTGCCGCTGCATCCTACCACCTCAACAAGCGGCAGGCCCCCCCTCTCACTGAATCTAGTCGCCAGATAGTAAAATCTGGTCGCCATGGCGACCTGGCGACCGGGGTTTGTCGAGCCCTGACATAGGCCCTTATTCTGGCTGGTGCGGATATGTCCGCGTGCGTTCGTTCCGCCAATGTTTTGTGTTTGCGCATGTGCAGAGGCATATCTGCGCATGTGCGAAAGGGACATACTTCCAAATTCCGCATGAATTGTTTACTCTACGAACAGGGGGAGGAGAGGGGCGTGAAGGGCTGTTTGGCCTCATTAACATATGCATACGCCCCGCGTTTCATGGGCGTTCCCATGAAAACGCTGGGCGTACGTATGGTAATGCGGCCGTGACGCACGTGTAGGGGACGGACATATGACATTGCCGGATGTCAGCTGCCCGCCCAGATCCCTGCTTTTGCACGGAGAAATGCCCGAGTGGTCTGAGCTTGCGGGAGCTGCCTGACCACTCGGTCCTGCATTCGATGGTCTGCGACCATCGAATGATGGGGGAGGTTCCCAGAGATGGAGGAGGTGTATACATGAGAAATCCACTCGTGCTCCGTGCGGTCAGCGGCTTACCGCATTCAGACGGAGTGAGCGATCCGTACGGAAGGCGGGGTTTAGGACGCACGGTCCTGGCTGAATATTCGGATCCGGCCGCACAGACCAGAATAAGGCCCATAGTAATCATATCGCCTCTCAACCTCCATTTCTCCAGTGAAAACATATTCAACCTGGTTAATCTATCTTTGTATTCTAGTGATCTGAGACCTTTTACTGGCTTAGTCGCCCTTCTCTGCACCTGTTCCAATTCATTTATTTCCTTCTTAAGGTGCGGTGCCTAGAATTGAACACAGTATTCCAAGTGTGGTCTGACCAATACCTTGTAACGAGGCACTATCACATTGGCATCCCTTGAATCCATTCCCCTATTAATGCGTGCCAGTGTCGGGTTTGCACTATTACCCAATTTTTCATCTATGATGACCCCCAAGTCCTTCTCTACAACAGAATTACCTATAACGCCATTTAGCCTATACGTAGCTTGTTCATTTTTGTTCCCATAATGAATTACTTTACAATTATCAATGTTAAACCCTATTTTCCACCTTTCCAGTTTAATGAAGTCACTTTGTAGTGTATTCACATCCTCTCCTGAGTTAATTCCCTTACTCAATTTTGTGTCATCAGCAAATATTGCAGTTTTACTCACTAAGTCACTTCCTTTATCATTAATGAATATATTAAACAAGGTGGGTTCCAATATTGAACTTTGCAGGACTCCACTTTGGACCTTACCCCAGCTAGAAGGTATGCCATTTACCACCACTCTCTGTCCCCGATTGTGCAACCAGTTTTTAATCCAATTACAAATTTTTTCTCCTAACCCTAAATGACCTAGCTTTATAAATAACCTTTTATGAGACACAGTGTCAAAAGCTTTAGCGAAATCCCTGCCCAGCCCCCTACTGACTTTCTCATAGAAGCTAATTAAATAAGTCTGACATGATCTATGTTTGATGAACCCATGCTGAGCCTTACTGATCACTACCTCCTGTTCTAAGAAATTTTGGATACTAGATCTTATTATTCCTTCTAATGTTTTCCCAACAATGGATGTAAAGCTGACTGGTCTATAATTTTCGGTGTTAGGCCCCCCATACATTAGCCCGACTTGTCCTAGGGACAAGTCGGACCCGATTTCCCCGGCAGCTCCCCGGGAGGTTTCCATCATGATAAGGCACTTGATGTGCCAAGTTGTGCATATGATAAATCGCCTTGCGATTTATCATATAAAACTCCCGGGGAGCTGCAGGGGGAGAGCGGGGTGAGGGACACTGGGGAACAACAGGGGGGGAGCCGGGCATTGTAGCTGTCAAATAGGCAGCGGGCGGTGGGGGGGGGGGGCGCTGGAGAGCCGGGCTGGGGACACAGGCAGTGTGCAGCCTCCGGGCGGGGGACGCCAGAGCCAGGCAGGGGGAGAGCGGGCAGCGTCAGCGGTGACAGACGCTGGGGAGGGCGATGCTGGAGAGCCGGGCTGGGGACACAGGCAGCAGCGGGCGGGGGTGGACGCCGGTGAACGGAGCTGGCCGGGCGCAGCATGACCGGGGACGGGGAGAACGCTGCAAAAAAAAAAAAAAAAACATTACAAATGAATTGGAAGCCAGTGATTGGCTGAGAGCTCTCTCAGCCAATTGCTGATTGGCTGAGAGAGCTCTCTCAGCCAATCACTGGCTTCCAATTCATTTGTAATGGTTTTTTTTTTTTCTTGCAGCAATGCAGCGTTCTCCCCGTCCCCGGTCATGCTGCGCCCGGCCAGCTCCGTTCACCGGCGTCCACCCCCGCCCGCTGCTGCCTGTGTCCCCAGCCCGGCTCTCCAGCATCGCCCTCCCCAGCGTCTGTCACCGCTGACGCTGCCCGCTCTCCCCTGCCTGGCTCTGGCGTCCCCCGCCCGGAGGCTGCACATAATATTTAGGAAATCTTATGTGCAGCCGGTCCGACTGCCCGACTCCGATCCGATGCGCACGGGACCGCGCATCGGATCGGGGGGGCTGTCAAACCATGCGATTTGGGCCGATTTCATGGCCCGATTCATCCGAATCGGGTGAAATCGTGCCCAAATCGTATAGTGTATGGGGGCCTTAAGTTTTGCTACCTTTCTTCCATTGTATAACAGGACACCACAGGCCCCTCCCCCTGTATAACAGGACCCACACTCTGCTCCTCCTGTATAACAGGACACCACAGGATGCTCCCCCTGTATAACAGGACACCACAGGATGCTCCCCCTGTATAACAGGACCCACAGGCCGCTACCCCTGTATAACAGGACCCACAGGCTGCTCCCCCTGTAAAACAGGACATCACAGGCTGCTCCCCCTGTAAAACAGGACATCACAGGCTGCTCCCCCTGTAAAACAGGACATCACAGGCTGCTCCCCCTGTATAACAGGACACCACAGCCCACTCCCCCTGTATAACAGGACACCACAGCCCACTCCCCCTGTATAACAGGACACCACAGGATGCTCCCCCTGTATAACAGGACACCACAGGATGCTCCCCCTGTATAACAGGACACCACAGGCCCCTCCCCCTGTATAACAGGACCCACACTCTACTCCTCCTGTATAACATGACACCACAGGATGCTCCCCCTGTATAACAGGACACCACAGCCCACTCCCACTGTATAACAGGACCCACAGTCCGCTCCCCCTGTATAACAGGACACCACAGACTGCTCCCCCTGTAAAACAGGACACCACAGGCCGCTCCCCCTGTATAACAGGACACCACAGCCCACTCCTCCTGTATAATAACACCAGGGCAGCACAATACCATCACCTGCTTCCAGATACAGCAATGTCTTCTCTCGGTCCCCCGTAACTTAGGGCCTTATTCTAGTTCTATACTCTTAGAGGCAAATACCTTCTTAGCTGGACAAAACCATGTGCATTGAAGGTGGGGCAGAGAGAATTAGATTTGGGTGGGGTTTTTCTTCAAAGTGAGATCTATATTGCAGTGTAAAAATAAAGCAGTCAGTATTTTCCCTGCACAGAAACAAAATAACTCACCCAAAGCTAAATCTCTCTGCACATGTTACATCTGCCCCCCTGCAGTGCACATGGTTTTGTCCAGCTAAGAAGGAATTTGCCGCTAAGGGCAGTATTCAATGAGAATTTTGACGATGTGCAGCGAATCCTGTTTAGGATTCGCTGCACATTCGCCACTGCCCGCCAGTATTCAACGAGTCAGGGGCTCACTGCCCCTGACCGGCGAATTTTAACTCCTGCGGCGATGCCGCAGGGAGCCTGAGGACTGCGGCAGGCAGGGAGATGGAAGTCTCCCTGCCTGCCCCAGAACGTTTGTGGGGGGGAGGTGGGCTACCCGGGAGCCAGGCAGCACAGGCTGCCCCCCGGGATAGCCAACAGGGGACCGGGTATTCACTACACCCGATCGTGCATATGTAATGATCGGGAGCAGTGAATATATGAATATCTAATGAGCGGCTCGGCTCCCGGCCCCCTGCTGGCTGCTCTGTGAAAAAAAAAAAAAATATATATATATATATATATATATATATATATTTTTTAATTAAATATATATTCATGTGCTTACAGTACATGAATAAAAATAGCATGCCCCTTCTCAGAATAAAATTCCTGATTTTTTGACACCAAATGTAAAAAACAAAACACTATTTTAAAAGTTCACAATCCACTTCACCATAAAAAGATAGCGATTGCTACTCGGTGAATCATGGCGATAAAAACCTTGAAATGTATTCGCCATCTGGTCATTGAATAGGGTGATTCACCGTTTTAGTCAAAAAATCGCCGTACAGCACGAAAATAGCACAAAATCGCCATAAAACATGGCGAATCAGCCTCATTGAATACTGCCCTAAGAGTGAACAAGAATAAGGCCGTGGCTGCTGGAAGCGAGAGGCCTCAGGTAAGATCAGCTTGGTCTTCACTCACACAGGAGACATTAGTTATGGAGACCTACTAGTCATATTTCCAGCATGGAATCTATCAGCTACCATTATACTGCAGCCTGTGTGAGTAGAACAGCAGCTCCCCTGTAAGTGCCCTTATGGCTCACACCCAGCAATCACTACTATGCTGTTACTAGCAGTATAATACCTGGGGTCACCTGGTGCCAGCTGCAGCACTCTCCCTCCTGCCTGCCATGCACACCAGGAAGGGACGTTTCCCTGGTTACACAGCTCCTCCCACTCTGCCCCACACAGGAAATACATTATCGCTACAGCCGCGGGGGAGTCTGGGAGCTGAGTACATACCACAAGAACATTCCCGCCGCTGTATTAGGAGTCGGACACTGGGACATCACTGCCGGACTGATAGAAGAGGTAATTACAAGTGGGAGAATGTATAGAGAGAGTTATGTGATGTGCGGTCACCGGTAGCTGATTCTATGCTGTATGTACGACTAGTAAGGTTCTGTCCCCTGTGTGGGAGAGCGGCGGCCATTTTCACGAAGACCGACCGATCAACGCGCGTTCATTGGCTGCAGCAGCATCATTCTCGGCGCGTCGCTGCTGATCTTACCTGAGGCCTCTCACTTCCAGCAGCTACGGTGATTAAGTTACGGGGGACCGAGAGAAGACATTGCTGTATCTGGCAGCAGGTGATGGTATTGTGCTGCCCTGGTGTTATTATACAGGGGGAGTAGCCTGTAGTGTCCTGTAATACAGTGGAAGCGGCCTGTGGTGTCCTGTTATACAGGGGGGAGAGCGGCCTGTGGTGTCCTGTTATACAGGGGGGAGAGCGGCCTGTGGTGTCCTGTTATACAGGGGGGAGAGCGGCCTGTGGTGTCCTGTTTATACAGGGGGAGCGGCCTGTGGTGTCCTGTTATACAGGGGGGAGAGTGGCCTGTGGTGTCCTGTTATACAGGGGGGAGAGCGGCCTGTGGTGTCCTGTTATACAGGGGGGAGAGCGGCCTGTGGTGTCCTGTTATACAGGGGGGAGAGCGGTCTGTGGTGTCCTGTTATACAGGGGGGAGAGCGGCCTGTGGTGTCCTGTTATACAGGGGGGAGAGCGGCCTGTGGTGTCCTGTTATACAGGGGGGAGAGCGGCCTGTGGTGGTGTCCTGTTATACAGGGGGGAGAGCGGCCTGTGGTGGTGTCCTGTTATACAGGGGGGAGAGCGGCCTGTGGTGGTGTCCTGTTATACAGGGGGGAGAGCGGCCTGTGGTGGTGTCCTGTTATACAGGGGGGAGAGCGGCCTGTGGTGGTGTCCTGTTATACAGGGGGGAGAGCGGCCTGTGGTGGTGTCCTGTTATACAGGGGGGAGAGCGGCCTGTGGTGGTGTCCTGTTATACAGGGGGGAGAGCGGCCTGTGGTGGTGTCCTGTTATACAGGGGGGAGAGCGGCCTGTGGTGGTGTCCTGTTATACAGGGGGGAGAGCGGCCTGTGGTGGTGTCCTGTTATACAGGGGGGAGAGCGGCCTGTGGTGGTGTCCTGTTATACAGGGGGGAGAGCGGCCTGTGGTGGTGTCCTGTTATACAGGGGGGAGAGCGGCCTGTGGTGGTGTCCTGTTATACAGGGGGGAGAGCGGCCTGTGGTGGTGTCCTGTTATACAGGGGGGAGAGCGGCCTGTGGTGGTGTCCTGTTATACAGGGGGGAGAGCGGCCTGTGGTGGTGTCCTGTTATACAGGGGGGAGAGCGGCCTGTGGTGGTGTCCTGTTATACAGGGGGGGGAGCGGCCTGTGGTGGTGTCCTGTTATACAGGGGGGGGAGCGGCCTGTGGTGGTGTCCTGTTATACAGGGGGGGGAGCGGCCTGTGGTGGTGTCCTGTTATACAGGGGGGGGAGCGGCCTGTGGTGGTGTCCTGTTATACAGGGGGGGGAGCGGCCTGTGGTGGTGTCCTGTTATACAGGGGGGAGAGCGGCCTGTGGTGGTGTCCTGTTATACAGGGGGGAGAGCGGCCTGTGGTGGTGTCCTGTTATACAGGGGGGAGAGCGGCCTGTGGTGGCGTCCTGTTATACAGGGGGGAGAGCGGCCTGTGGTGGCGTCCTGTTATACAGGGGGGAGAGCGGCCTGTGGTGGCGTCCTGTTATACAGGGTGGAGAGCGGCCTGTGGTGGCGTCCTGTTATACAGGGGGGAGAGCGGCCTGTGGTGGCGTCCTGTTATACAGGGGGGCGAGCGGTCTGTGGTTTCTTAATATTATGGAAATATCCGATACAATAACCCATTTTCCTGGTAATTGCCTATTTCCTGTGGACACTTTATGGCGGCTGTCCTGTCATTCACATGTGATAATTCTCCATAGGGGATATTGCAGACTTCTCTTCACCTACTCCCGATCAGGTGAAACGCAGATGAGAATCCCTATTTTGGGGTCCATTTTTAGTTCAGAACCCCTTTGGCCACCCCACTTAATACTAATTATGCACTCTGAAGTTTTTAATTAGCCAATAATGACATGTCCGTACTGGTTTTAAAAAAAAAAAAAAAGTGCAAGGTGTTGGAAATGGGGTAAAAGGTACACTTCTTTTAGGCTTGAAGTTAGGAATTATCAGTTTTTGAAAGTGCCTTTTTCATACACCCCAAATATGATAGTATTTATATTACATACAGAAGCTGCTTTTCTTATTTTCAGTATTTTTTATTGCAGCCATTTAACATATTTATAAACCTTTTCATTATGCCCTGTGTTATCCGATGTTACTTTGCCATGTTTGGGGGTACACATAACTGTGATACATGGGTGATAAGTGCGGTAACTTTACCTGCGATTGTGGGTCAGGTTATCACAGTTAATAGGATATCTCCCTGTTGTTGTTGTTGTTGTTGTTGTTGTTGTTGTTGTTATATCTTTTTTTAATCTTTCAAAACCTGCAGTTCCTCTTCCTAGCCTGGGGTGTCGCTCTCTGCTGTGATGCTTCTAGCACAGGTCTGAACAGTGCTGAAATACAGACCACGCTGTGCTAGAATCACCACAGCAGACAGCGACACCCCAGGCAAGGAGGAGGAACTGCACGAGGTGTGACAGATGCAGGGTGCTATAGTGAACACTACCTATGTGAGGGTATAAATCACAGCTATACACTACTGGATCACAGCGACTACTTAATAACTGACCACACACTAGATGCTGACGCCTCACTGTGATTAATAATCTCTACTGAGCTGATCAGATGATAAGGATTAAACCACCATCTATATCCCTCATATGGGTACAGGTGCCCCAAGCAGCTATTGGATATAATACTGCCATTTACATAAGGGTGACCTCAGTGTACATATGATGTCATCTGATAAGTTATGTATAACAAGCCGGTTCCGGCTTAGGGATGTGAGGTTGTGCCTCCCGCAGCTCCGTGGCAAGACCGGCAGAAAATACCTTTAAACGGCTACTTGTAGCCTCCAGCTCACCAACATAACAGTGCCCACCTGAACCATCAGCTGCACGGCGTATGGACCGCTGGATTAGCGGAATGCCTGGGTCAAAAAACCGCTCAGAAGCAGAAGACGGCGGCAGCGGCAGCGAAGGGATCCAAGATGGCGGCGGATCCTGAACAGACGCGATCGTCGCGCCAGCCACAGCCACAGCTCCCACCGGTAAGAGAGTCCCCGGCTCCCTCCCCAAACACCTCAGGAGGTGAGATATCGGAGATTCTTCCTGCCCACTACTCCCCAGACATGGACTCCACTATTATAGACCCGCTAGCCCCAGTCACATACGGGGACATGATAGCTGCAATGAGAGAAGCCATGACTCCCATAATAAGGGAACAGACTGCAAGCATAAACAGACAGATCGCCCAACTGCAGAAAAGGGTCTTAGATACAGAAGGGAGATTGGGTGAGTGCTTCCAAGAGCTGACAGAGATTAAACCCAGAGTGGCTGATAATACCAAAGAGCTGATGGCGCTGCATAACAAATTACAAGACCTGGAAAACAGGTCCAGACGCAATAATTTGCGTCTGGTGGGACTACCAGAATCAATCAAAGGCCCAGAGTTATTTCTCTTTATAAAACACACGCTTCCAGAAATGCTTCAGATCCAGGAGCAATGCAAAGATCTGGCTATTGAGAGGGCACACAGGCTGGGTCCCCAACGCCCGCCCAGTGATTCGGGCCGTCCTAGAACGGTAATTTTCAAAGCACTAAATTATGCGCATAAGGATATTATATGGTCAGCCTCACGCAGACGCAGGGACCTAACCTGGGAAGGGAAAAAACTCCTTATCTTTCAGGACTATTCGGCTGAGTTGACAAAACAAAGAAAGGAGTTCTCAACAGTGTGCTCCAAGCTGATTTCTGCAGGGCGCAAATTTGCGCTATTATATCCAGCCAAACTACGCATATATTGTGGAGATACCTTTAAGGATTTTTCAGCCCCAGCTGACGCGGAGGCCTTTCTGCAGGAAGAGGCAAATGCAAATTCCCACGAGGAAAGGGTACCCGACGGTGACTGACCCCAAACTAGAAACATCATCCTCTCCAGGAATGTCTACTAACGCAAGTCTATATTCAAGGTTGTTGTTGATTTAAGGAAAGGCTTTGACAGATCTTCAGAGCGCCCGAATTGCTCAACAGGGAATATTTATGGCCCCCACTCTCGCTGACTTATACGATGATACTCCTCGATTTTGATTCATTGTTTGGTCCCTCCTGAGAACCCCCCCCCCCCTTTTTTCTTTCTTGGCTCAAGCTGCTCAGATACATACATTGTAGATGGGGGAAGATCAAAATCACAAAGGCCAACAGTACATGAGACCACATGCTACATGAGGACCTGGCCATGCCCCCCAAAAGTTGTTTTCCAAGATGTGGGGCTGACTCTTCCTATGATATACTCCTTTACTCAGACTCAATATACAGGATGAGACTAACTTAACTGTTTTCCAGCACTCAGATTTTTAAGGCTGGGAAAAGCTACATTGATTCCTTATGGTGTGGTAAAATTAACAAACGTTCATTTCTGCTGGTTTATAGGCCTGTGGGATTGCGGAATGACCACAGCTCATATGGAAATGTGGTTGTCTCCCGTGGTTCACGGAAGCTCAAGTTACTGGTCTGTTTTTATAGACTGTTCATATTTTTTATGTTTTTTATGTTTTATTATTGCTCAGTTTCCCCCTCCTTTACCCCACCCAACAGCCATGCTTTTTACCCTGTATGTCCTCAGCACTAGGCTGCCCATAAGACCTATCCTTTACTATAAGAGTAGCACGATTTGGAGAATGGAGTTCTGTATCCTGCATGTACCCCCCGCAAGTCATGCCTCTACGAGTAGCTAGCTGGAACGTTGGGGGCATAAATTCCCCCATAAAGAGGAAGAGAATTCTGGTGCATCTAAATAGGGTTAAACTAGATCTGGTGTGCATTCAAGAATCACACCTGGTCCCGAAAGAAATTGCAAAGCTCAATATCATGGGCTGGAATCAGCCTCTTTCTCCTCAAAAGCAAGAGGGGTCATAATTTTGGCCAGATCCTGTTTGGATGCAACAGTTTTGGAAGCAATAGAAGACCCAGAGGGGAGATTTGTTTTATGCAGAATAAAAATAGGAACCACAGAATTAGCATGTCTGAATGTATATGCCCCTAATTCATACTCCCTGACCTTTATGAAAGATATTGTTAAGATGATGTCCCCATTCCTTCATATACCAATGATCATATGTGGAGATTTCAATCTAATCTCTTCCCATGCTCTTGATAGACAAGTCCCATTACGACAGCCCCGTAGACTCCCCCGTCTAGGCATCCCAGAGCTTTGTAGACAATTACAATTGGTGGATTCTTGGAGATATTTACACCCTACAGATAGAGAGTTCACATGCCTGTCAGCCCTAACTGGTCATATGACTCGTATAGATTACATACTAACCTCTCAGCATCTGACTCAAAAAATATCAAAATGTGTAATACTACCGATCACCCTCTCAGATCACGCGTTAATAGAGCTGGAAATACATCTCCAAGATCCACAACAATTCTCAAAAATATGGAGATGTCCGCCCACTATACTAACGTCAGCAAAATTAAGAGATATAGTTGTCAAATCCTGGGATAATTATGAGGCACTAAACAGTAACACTGGAGACAATGACCCTCCCCTTTTTTGGCAGGCGGCCAAAGCCACACTTAGAGGAGAGATTATCGCCCATACAATCCGTTTTAAAAAGAAGTTAAAAGAAGAACATATCAAATACCAAGCAGCCCTCACGTCTTCCTTTGAAAAATTTAGTACTAACCCATCACCAGCAAATTCCCAGGCTTATAGGGATGCAAAGATGGCTTATGAAGGTACAATAGCTAAGGCAGAGGCTTTTTATTCCTTTTCCAAGGCGTCTCGTTTCCATCGTTTTGGGAACAAGTCTAGTAAGCTACTCTCTGCATTATTAAATGGCCAGAGAAACCCGGCGACCATTTCCCCACTAAAAACCCCAACGGGAGGTTTGTCTACCAATAATGAGCAGACCGCACAAATTCTAAGTAACTTTTACACTGACCTATACTCCCAACCTCATTCAGATAGAGCCAATTTAGAAAAATTCTGGGAGGGCCTGCAGACCCCCCAAATGTCCGAAGAAGACTCATCCATGCTTTCTAGAGATATCTCCCTAGAAGAAGTACAACAAGCAATATCCGGCCTAAAAACGGGCAAAGCACCTGGCCCTGATGGCCTGACCCCGGCCTTCTATAAACTGCTAGCGAGCAAAATTGCCCCCGTTCTAGTTAGAGTTTTCAATCATATACTACATACCCAGACTGTACCGTTATATTTTAATTCGGCCCTGATAAGGGTCATACCCAAACAAGGGAGGGACCTCACTCTCCCAAGTTCATACAGACCCATATCATTACTTAATATCGACTGCAAGATACTTACCAAAATTATGGCAGACCGATTAAAAGTAATTCTCCCGACTTTAATTCACACAGACCAATCAGGATTCATAGCAGGCAGGAGCTCAGTATTGAATGTGCGCAGAGTACTAACAGCTATTGCTGCATCCCAGTGTGCCGTGTCGGATGGCCCGAAGGCTATTCTCTCGCTGGATGCCGAGAAGGCGTTCGACATGGTACACTGGGATCACCTGGAACATACACTTCGCCGCTTCGCCTTCCCGGAGAGGTTCATCAATTTAATTAAGTCCCTATACTCGAACTCAACCTCCTCTATTATTACCAATGGGCTTCTCTCCCCTCCCTTTCCTATACTACGTGGAACAAGGCAAGCGTGCCCCCTTTCCCCTTTATTATTTGTGACAGCTCTAGAGCCTCTGGCCATCACTCTACGGGAATCTCCTTTATTCAAGGGAATATTAGTTAAAAACCATGACCTACGCCTCTCTATGTTTGCCGACGATATGTTGATGTTGGTATCTTTCCCCCAACATGCAGTCCCAGTCATTTTTCAGATCCTGAGGGAATTTGGGAGCTTCTCGGGTTATCGTGTGAATGCAGATAAATCAGAACTGTTACCAATTAGTGCCCCCCCCCGGAATTCTTAGAACAAGATGGCCTAAACACAATAAAAATCAAGAAAGACCAGATCAAGTATCTGGGCGTACAAATCCCAAGAAACCTGGACAAGTTAGGGCAGATAAATTTCCCCTCGGTTATAAAGAACATTATTGACAAGTTGAAAAATTGGAAAAATTTGCCCCTTTCATTACTAGGGAGGACAGAAGTGGTTCGCACAGTACTCTTACCACGGTTATTATATCCACTCCAGATGTTACCGGTAAAACCCTCCCTAAAGGATACTGACTCCCTCTCAAAAGAATGTTCTAAATTTATTTGGAACAGTAAGAAACCTAAGATCTCTAAAACTAAACTTAAAGCTCCCAAGCAAAATGGAGGTTTAAACCTTATAGACATCCAAGACTACGCTACAGCGCTACTAACTAGATTTGCCCTGGGATGGATGGCCAAGGCCAACACATTTTCCCTGTATGACCTTGATAGCGCACTCCTCTTTCCCTACGCTCCCGAAGCCCTCTTGCATGCTTCAACTAAACTCATTCCCAAAGAAATTATAACCAATCCTTTATTCAGAGATATATACTTTGCCTGGCGGCGCACCTGTAGCATCATGGAATGGAATGCTAATAGGTCAGAATGGATCCCTATCTGCGGGAACCCAGAATTCCAGATAAATAATCCAGTTTTTAACAGAATAAAGGGGAAAGGCTTGCAACTAACCTCTCAGGTATTCGATCCAGGGGGAAACCTAATACCTTTCAAAACCCTACAAGAAAAATTTGATCTACCGCCAAACTCATTGTTTAGCGTCATGCAGATCCACCATTATGTAATTTCAATATCCCCCAAAGAGATAGTGTCGGCCCCCCACTCCAAAATTCATTCATGGATAAATAAAATTAAATCTAATCGCTTCAAAACAAACATGATATACAGGGAACTGATAGAGAAAAACACAGATTCCAATAAAGAAAAGATAACGGCTCAGTGGAATAAGGTATTTCCTTTATTAACACAAGAAGAGATTTTCAACCAATATGAGAACGCACAAAAAACTTTACAAGCCTCTGTACTCCAGGAAGTCCATTTTAAATTCATTCACAGGGCCTTTATATCACAGGCCCAGAGAAGCAGATTTGTTGAGGAGGAAACAGGGCGTTGTGTCAAATGCGGCTTCTATGCGGGAAGTCTGGAACATAATTTCTGGTCCTGTGGACACATTAAGAAATATTGGTACAAAATTATACATTTCATAAAGACGTCTCTGGGATTGACAGTATTTCTACACCCCAGTCCCCTGTTATTCTTAAACTATGAAGTATGGAATTTGTCCGTCCCCCAGGGGAACTTGATACCCTTTCTGAATATCTTGCTGACAACAGCAAAGAAGGTTATTCTGTCCTTCTGGACTGACGGACACGTCCCAACTCTGGGTGACCTGGAAAACAAGCTGTTGAAATATTTATCTTACGACCATTATAACTCTGTACATTGTTCACATTACACTCCAAGGTCTACTCTAAAGAGGTGGGAACCACTTATAAATTCCAAATCGGACAGTATTCGATCCCAATTGCTAGACATATTAGATTTGTAAGGTAATCTGAAATTGTCCCCCCCCCCCTCCCTCCTATACTTTTCTTATGTGTTTGGAAGCTCAAGTAAGCAGGTGCCGACTCTCATGAGACATTGGATAACTAAGGAAATTGAGGTTGCGGGAGCACAGATGCCGTAGGCAAAAGAGGGCAAACACCTCAAAGATAATAACATACAGCATGGTTCTAACCAACCCCCCTCCCCCCCCCTTTTTCCTTTCCAGTGGTGGTAGGACTTTCCCTTCTAAAGTTTCAGTGGTATCTGAATAGGCGAGACAGATACTCAGTGGCGACCGGCCGGTCCTTTGATGTCTCAGCATCAATACACAGTTAGTTCCCCCGGATTTATGAGGAGCTTCTTCCCACAATTACTAAGTGTATCTATATTGTATCGATAATTGCATCTATAAGTTGTAACACCTTCGGTAGACAGTATCCTTATTCTCAGGGAAAACTTGATGTATTAACATGTCTATTCTTTACTTGTACTGCTACTACACCACTTGTTACCTATTGTTGAAAATCAATAAATACATGTTTGAAAAAAAAAAAAAAAAAGTTATGTATAACAAGTCCTCCCTCAGAGCACAGTACAGAAGTGTGTATAATATATAGGCCTTTATGTACAGGCATACTGACACAAGTAATGATTGCAGCAATAATACACAGACAGCCCAGTATCTAGTCACTTTTTTCATTGCAGCGGTTCACAAACTGTGGGTCCCGACCTTCTCAGCATGAGGTCACGGCTCCATGTAGCTGACCGTCAGGCTGATGACTTCTCTGATCTCAGTCAGTGATCCAAGGAGAAAAATCAGTTGAATTGTCTGTTACTTAAAGGTGGCCACACACCTACAGATGTATCTTCAGATCTGGCTGGTTGGTACAAAAATCTGGTAATTTCTGAATGACAGTTTGTCAGTTTTCCAGCATTTCACAGAAAATGGTCAATTCTCTTTTGCTTTCATCCATAACCGGGTTTTTTGTTCCAACCAGCCAGATCTGACAATAAATCTGTAGGTGTATGGCCAGTTTAACACTGGGGGGTGTGACTGCTGGGAAGGGGACATTATACAGTAACACCGGGGGATGTGACCAGAGAGGTGACTGCTGGGAATGGGACATTATACAGTAACACCGGGGGGATGTGACCGGAGAGGTGATTGCTGGGAATGGGACATTATACAGTAACACCAGGGGGATGTGACGGGAGAGGTGACTGCTGGGAATGGGACATTATACAGTAACACCGGGGGATGTGACCGGAGAGGTGACTGCTGGGAAGGGGACATTATACAGTATCACCGGGAGATGTGACCAGAGAGGTTTCTGCTGGGAAGGGGGCATTATACAGTAACACTGGGGATGTGACCGGAGAGGTGACTGCTGGGAAGGGGGCATTATACAGTTACACCGGGGGATGTGACAGAAGAGGTGACTGCTGGGAATGGGGCATTATACAGTTACACCGGGGATGTGACCGGAGAGGTGACTGCTGGGAATGGGACATTATACAGTAACACCGGGGGATGTGACCGGAGAGGTGACTGCTGGGAATGGGGCATTATACAGTAACACCAGGGGATGTGACCGGAGAGGTGACTGCTGGGAATGGGGCATTATACAGTAACACCGGGGGATGTGACCAGAGAGGTGTCTGCTGGGAATGGGGCATTATACAGTAACACCGGGGGATGTGACCGGAGAGGTGACTGCTGGGAAGGGGACATTATACAGTAACACCGGGGGATGTGACCGGAGAGGTGACTGCTGGGAATGGGGCATTATACAGTAACACCGGGGATGTGACCGGAGAGATGACTGCTGGGAATGGGGCATTATACAGTAACACCGGGGATGTGACTGGAGAGATGACTGCTGGGAATGGGGCATTATACAGTAACACCGGGGGATGTGACCAGAGAGGTGTCTGCTGGGAATGGGGCATTATACAGTAACACCGGGGGATGTGACCAGAGAGGTGACTGCTGGGAATGGGGCATTATACAGTAACACCCGGGGATGTGACTGCTGGGAATGGGACAGGAGAGGTGACTGCTGGGAATAGGACATTATACAGTAACACCGGGGATGGGACAGGAGAGGTGACTGCTGGGAATAGGACATTATACAGTAACACTGGGGATGTGACCAGAGAGGTGATTTCTGGGAATGAGACGTTATACAGTAACACTGGGGGATGTGACCGGAGAGGTGACTGCTGGGAATGGGACATTATACAGTAACACTGGGGATGTGACCAGAGAGGTGATTTCTGGGAATGAGACGTTATACAGTAACACTGGGGGATGTGACCGGAGAGGTGACTGCTGGGAATGGGACATTATACAGTAACACCGGGGGATGTGACCGGAGAGGTGACTGCTGGGAATGGGACATTATACAGTAACACCGGAGGATGTGACCGGAGAGGTGACTGCTGGGAATGGGACATTATACAGTAGCACATGGGGATTTGTTTTGGGGATGACTGTATCACTGTGTGTGTGTGTCAGGATGTAACTATTTTTTCCATGTAGGATTATATAGAGGAACACAAGCATCTATACGAGGACGTGATGGAGAATCACCGGCCCCTCACATCTCTGGGTAAGAAGAGATTTCATTTTATTGTACAAGGAAGATCAGTTATAGGGGCCATCTACACACAATAATAATCCGATAGCTGCATATATACAATGTCCTCAGTCACTGTGTGTCTCCTACAGATGGGCCCAGTATCAGAGATACCCCAGAGAGATGTCCCCGTCCTCTGTATTCCCAGCACTGTACAGAGGTGGGTAGGATTTATGAATGGCAGCAGGTGTATGTGTGTCTGTGTCTGATACACTGATATTGTATTGTGTAATCTCCATAATGGTAGACATTACTAATGTGGTATTTTGTGTAGATTCTGTATGAAGATGTGACTGATATTAAGGCAGAAGATACAGAGGGAGAAGAGACGGATGTGACTGATATTAAGGCTGAAGCTACAGAGGGAGAAGAGACGGATGTGACTGATATTAAGGCAGAAGATACAGAGGGGGAAGAGACGGATGTGACTGATATTAAGGCAGAAGATACAGAGAGAGAAGAGACGGATGTGTCTGATATTAATGCAGAAGATACAGAGGGAGAAGAGACGGATGTGTCTGATATTAATGCAGAAGATACAGAGGGAGAAGAGACGGATGTGTCTGATATTAATGCAGAAGATACAGAGGGAGAAGAGACGGATGTGACTGATATTAAGGCTGAAGCTACAGAGGGAGAAGAGACGGATGTGACTGATATTAAGCAAGAAGACACATATATAAGGGGTGATCAGCAGTCTAAGAAGGAGGAAATCCCTACAGATCCCAGCACAGGTGAGGATCAGTTATTCCTTTTTTTTTTTTTGTTCTGCAAATACAACTTTCTCTTTTTCTACACCCTGCTCTCTGTCAGACCAAACTAATGAGGGAAATGTATCTGCCTAGTGGGGGAGTCCAGAGCCACCAGCCCCTATTATACTCCTGCTCTCCCCTCACATCATGTCACTGTGTGTTACCAGCCCAGAGATCTGACCAGTCTCCTCCCCATATTCTAAAACCACAAATGCCCCAATCACTACAAACTCCCTGGTGTTATGTTACCTGTGTGGCCACCTGGAGTAGTGGTAACCAGTGACTAGGACACACTGCTAGTGTAGCCCACAGCTGCTGTGCTTAGCAGGTTACAGTAATCCAGTCTAGAGATGACCAGTGAGTGGACGAGGGTCTTAGTTGCCTCCAGGGTGAGATAGGATTTGATCCTGGAAGCTGCCAAAACTGGGACAGGGACTGAATGTGGGGACTGTAATGGTGCGATTATTGTATGTGTTTTGAACTTTTAAGTACAAATCGCATTGCATGTAGTTCTAATCGCACGTGTTTCTGTGGGGCCTTTGATGCGATGACGCACCCGCAAGCCCGATGTTGCATAGTACAAAAAGTATGTGTAGGCAGTATTTTTTTGTACTAGATCGCAGATGCGATCATCTAAAACACGCCCCACCCCCGCCCCTGCCACTTCCAAACACAGAGAAGCTGAACAAGCACAGAGACAGCTGCCTAATCAGCCCAGCACCCACAGCCATGGACTTCACCCCTTTCTTGGACCAGCTACGTTTCGCATGTTACAGCCTGGGAACCGCCAGCTGTTGGAACCCAGTGCTGATTCCAAAATACAGGAGGACCCCCCCTGTGAGGGTACGAGTTCCTCAATCACTCAGACACCGAGCAGATGAAACCAGAAGAACGGTTTATTTTCCACAGCACGCACAAATAGACAATAAACAGTGGCAAAGGTAAATTGCAGAGTAGAAAGATATTCAGGTAGCAGGCCCAAACAGACAGTCCTTGTATAGTCACAGTCCCAGATCAGTTCCACAGGGCAAACTATCACTTAGCCCACACAGCAGTGATAGCCGAAACCTGTGTAAATCCACACAACACAGACGCTCCACACCAGAGCTTGGTAGGATGCCCCCTTCCCGGGCAAACGATGTGTTCCACAAGATCCAGTGGCAGAGTATCACCTCTAGCCAGGATTGCGACTAACATACTGAGCTGGCAGGTGTACAAGTCATTTTAAAAACTTCCAAATTCCCACGGTTCACAAACCAAAAGTGGGCTTGCAGTGGATCTTGATTGGTGGATTCAAGAGTCAGGTATCATCCCCTCCCAGCTACTGCTGCTGCCCCCCCCCCCCCCCCTGCTGGGGTCGGTTCCAGTAAGTCTGGAAGTGACCACAGATATGCAAGGGAGTATCAATACAAGATACAAAACACAGTCTGATTACATTATGTGGTGGTCACCCCCTGTGGACAACCTTCCTGTTGATAGTAGGGGAATTTGATCACCCCCTGCGGTGATTGTCCTTCAGCTATCACCCTCATGTAAACAGCAGGAACAATAATCGGCTGATTACATTATGGGCTGATCACCCCCTGTGGACAACCTTCCTGTTGATAGTAGGGGGATTCGATCACCCCCTGCGGTGCCTGGTTCCACAAAGTCTGCTAGAGCCCAGAGGTTTACAAAGAATGGTAAACCCCCCTGTGGAGATGGTTCCTCTGCTATCTCTTTCCTGTAAATAGCAGAACAATAGCAGGGTAATTGGATCACCCCCTGTGGAGATTGCCAATGGTATCAATGGTATAATGCTTACATGAATAAAGTCCTGGGAAATACAGACATTACATTTCTGGTGGGATTATACAGCCTAATAATATATGATCTGGAACTACACACACATATAGGGGGTATATAGACATACATAGAGACTACAGGGTACAGACTGACTAAAGTGTACATTTTTCACTACAAATAATAAAATATCATAATTACAGACTTACGGTCAGCCTGCTAACCTCACACCCCCATTCTTTGGGGTACATTCAATGTAGTCGGGGTCGTCCATCAATATTCATCGCTGCCCCCTCACTTGCCGTTTCCACCTCGCCTGCTCCCTGAGGCGAGGTGGAAAAGGCGAGTGCGGCTGTCAAAATGGCGGGCACGACAGAAAATGCAGTGGGCTACCAGTGCAGTGGTCACTAGACGCAACCTCGGGTCTCTTGACCCTACTATCCTGTCCTCCCTGGAGACTTTCTCCTCTTTCCACCATGACCTGTCCCAACCAGGCTGCCTCTTTCTATTACTCTACTCTTACCTCTGCTCTCGATTCTGTGACCCCCCTCCATAATGTCCCTCCCCGATGCTCTAAACCCCAACCCTGGCACAACAAACTGGCACGATTTTACAAAATGTGCTCGCTCTGCTGAACGCCTCTGGAGGAAATCTCACACTCTGCCAGACTTCCTCCATTTCAAGTTTATTCTCTCCTCCTACAGCGCTGCTCTCTCCCTTGCCAAACAATCTGTTTTTCAAATCGCACATCTCTTCTCATTCCTCCAGTCTCCGCCGTCTCTTTGAAACTTTCAACACTCTGCTTCGCCCTCCTCCCATCATCCCTCACTGCCACTGACTTTGCCTCCTTCTTCCTCTCTAAAATTGAGATAATCCGACACGGTATCTCCTCCCGTTCCCCCTGCAACCACCCAACTCTGTCCTCCTTCTGCCTTACTACAGTTAAGGTAGTCCACTCCCTCATCTCAACCTCTCCCCCCTCCCCTCCCATCTCCTCCGTTCCCTCTCCCCCCACAGGCTGCTCCCACCTTGCTCACCTCTTTAACCTATCCCTTTCTACTGGCATCTTTCCCTCACCCTTCGAACATGCTCTGTTCTCACCTATTCTTAATAACCCAACCTGGACCCTTTATCATCCACGAGATACCGCCCGTTGGCCTCTAAACTACTTGAACATTCCAAGAGGCAATATGTCCATCTACAGGTCTCTGCTGGAAGGAAACTTTTTGAGATGGGCCGTAACATTAACCCGTCCACGTATTTCAACTAGTAGACAATCTCTATATAGACTGATGAACACATCTCCTGTTTTTAAGGTGACTTTTTTTTCCTGGCACTTATAGAGATTGTCTAATAGTTGAAATACATGGACGGGTTAATGTTACGCCCCATCCAAAAACCGGCAGAGACCTTTTGCCTCTCTGAATTAGTAAAAGACCTTTTGAACCATTGGTTTAAGATCAAAATACCATTTGAGGGGAATACCGTATTGCTTAATTATAATTTTTTATTATGCTATTGAACCTATTGTTAATTTTAACTCTGAGTTTTAATGAAAATATGATGCAAACTCACACCGTCTTGCATCATGTTACATTTCACTCGTGCCATGTTGGAGAGGGTGTGTGCGTCATCGGGGTTGGGGAGATGAGCCAGCGGATGAAGATCAGGATTTCCTTTTCAGGGTCCATGGGTCCCACAGGGGACATCGGACATGTAGGGGGATCCAGGGGGTCCGAGGCACCAATCAGCGAAGCTATTAAAAATTCTCCCAGAATGCCAGGGCCCTCTCCCCTACAACCCCGCCTCCAGGCATAGGCAGTCAGTTTTTGTTTGGTGCCTGCAGGAAGCAGACACACCTGTTATCAGCAGGGATAACCTCACTGAGGTAATCCCAGAAGAAGCTTTTTATTTTTAACTTTGAATTTGCCGCATAAGCGGCACAGTCGCTCTAGCGGCTGAGGCTGCCCCCGCCGTCAATCATCTGACGGCGGCGCGAGCAGCCGTATCACTCCGCCCGGCTCTGACATTCCACCCACGGCCTTGGCCAAGCGGGGTAGCCCGGCGGGGGAGACTAACAGCACCTAGCACCGCTGGACATCCCCCCCCCGAGGTAGCGTGGCCGGACAGGAGCAGGTAAGGCTGCCATAGGGTGCGCAAATCGCTGCCTTACCATGTGCTGTGGGAGACAGCCGCGGCAGCTGGCGTGGACACTGGCCTCAGTCAGGGAATCCACTAGACCACCGGGGACTGAGCGCAGGCCTAGGTGGGGGACCCATTTCTTTACACTAAGGCACCTATAGCTCCGGGGGGGAAGACCAGCAAGGGGAGGCGGCACTTGGCCTGCAGTCCCTCCCCCAGCTTTGGCGCCAATCTCCCAGAGATCAGCCGTCCCTAAGCTGTGTTTACCCTGTGCCCACCCCTTTCTCTCAGACCAGCGCCATTTCTACAGGCACAGAAGTCTTCCAGAGACCGGGCACGTTCTCCCCTGTGAAACCGTCTACACGCTAAGTAGTTGCTTTCACAGCCACCCTAATTCCCCCTTACTCTATAGAGTTTAAGCGGTTGATAACAGGGTGTGATAGCATTTATTAGGCTATTTGTGTGTGTGACTCATGTGCTAGTTGTGTTACCCTCAAGGCCCCCACACACTAGAACGATTTTTTTGTCCGATATATCGGCCGATTTTTTTTTAAATCGATAATCGGCCGATTATCGGAAAAAGCGGCTGATATATCGGATGATCGGTCAGAAATCGGACAAAAAATCGTTCTAGTGTGGGGGCCTTTCCTCTGTCAGTACTTTTACACTGTCCACTGTTTTTCACTTATCTTCTGTGGAAGATTACTGAGGGTCAGCCTCAAAGGTCACATACACACAGTGATATCACTCTAGGCCGGTTCCTTGGCTGAGTTAGTCAGTGAAACGCTAGCGTTGGCATAAAATCCATATTTAAATGTTTGTTAGCCTGATGTAATTATGTGATGTTAGTGTAACACTGTACCACAAGACCGCCCAGGCACTAGGCAAAACTACAGCACCTAGGGAGAGACAGGCAGTGGTACAAACTAGGTGTAAATAACTAGGTGGGATTATATCACAGGAGAAACTGGGGAAGATCTAAACCCTTTCACAAAATGTGATATATCCACCTAGACATATACCCCTTTTACACCAGAGGTTGGACCCGGATATTGCCGCTCCAGTCTGGGGCAGGGCATGGTGTAAATGGGCTGAAAAAAAATAACACTGGTACTGTTCCCTGGGAATCTGACCCGGCAAATGTTCAGGGTCGGACACGGGGCTTATCCGGGGCTCAGGGTGGTGTAAATGGTCATTATCCGGGTTATTTGGTGGGTAGAGGGGCGCAAAGAGCTGATTGGTGCTTCTGCGGCTCTGGCAGATGATGTCATCTGCTGGAGACCCGCACAGGGCGCATGTAGCAGCGCAGCAGCAGCGTAACCACGCTCTGTGCTGCAAGCACACTCCAGACTGTGTTTAAAGCCTCATCTGCTGCAGCACACACTGGCTGTCACGCAGTGTGTTCCACTTTGGCTGACCCCAAACCTGATCTGCACCATCATGTCCATGTCCAATACATCCAACTGGTCTGACAAGGAGGTACGTGAGCTCCTGCAAATCCTCCTGCAGAACCCACTCCCTCCCTTTTCCCTTTCTTGTGACCTCATCTCAAACAGCCCAAAGGTCCATTTTTAATGACACCAGCAAGGAGAGACAGGGCTGATCCGTTTTCAGTGTGAAAGGGCCTTACCCAGGAATAACCCGGATTGAATTGCAGTGTAAATGGGGTCTGAGGCAGGGCATGCCCTGGCAATTTCCAGTGTTCGATTTCCCGGGTCCTACCCGGTATTCTGGTGTAAAAGTGGTAATACAGTACATTAAAATACCATACCGGTAGAAATATCCCCTTGAATGCTGTATAGGTGATCCCCCTGATTGTCATATAGAGATCTTTGATAATCAGAGGAGGCCCTGTGTGAATGAATGATAAATAAAAGACATAACTTGAATGCAATATACAACAAACCAGTGGGTGGCACTAAAAGACTGCCACAACAAATGGTAAAAAATCAAATGCAGCTTAACTGCAGAGGGCATCAACAGAACACAGGGATAATATTTAAAACCTTACAGCACACCAGACCCTTGTAATTCCCTGTGGTCAGGGTATACCACACTGCACTATAAAAACAATTGGTACTTATGTAATATCTGAGCGCCCGATTTCTTTGCATCGCATGCAATATAGTGGCATACAATTCATGCAATGCGATTTTTCATTGTAAAGACCCGATTTTTAATTGTATAGTCACCCATGGGTGATTTCATACCCCCACTATCCAACTACGCATGGAGTTGATTTTATATAGTGTGGCGAGCCACCGAGCGGACGCAGGATACATGTAAAGTAATCCGCGGGGCTCGCTGCGCTCGCCACACTATATAAAATCAACTCCATGCGTAGTGGGGGTATGAAATCACCCATGGTTGACTATACAATTAAAAATCGGTTCTTTACAATGAAAAATTGCATCGCATTGCATGCCTTAAGTAGGGGCATGCAATGAAAAAATCGGGCGCCCAGATAATACATAAGTACCAAACAATCTACTTGCAAGGGGACTACTAGCTTGAGACACAACATCACTGGCGACAATTTAACAAACATCGGATCTCTGTGTCATTTTAATACACTTTCTTTGAGCACATTGAGTGTACATGTTTGTATGTCTATGTTTTAAACCTCTATCTTTCACTGCAACCATGATTTCCACACAGTAATTTGGGAATATTAATAATAAATCAATAAAGGTTATATTTTATCATTCTTTAATTATCAGTGCGTTCCCCACAAAGCAGCCCTCCTTTTCTCTCGCTCCAAAATATTGAATTCCCCTATTGTGTACTGTAAACCCCCCCTGTTGGGTGTGTTTGCAATATGTCTAACCAGGGGCACAATCAGTCTCCCCAGCTCCTTTCTTGCAAGAGCTGCGCAGCAGGCCTATCTGAGCGGGATGTTATCCAGGATGGGCTTTGTGTCAGTTGCTTTATACCCAGTCTTCTGCCACGGTGGTTTCACAACAACCTCCCTGGGCAGCCTTTCAACAATTATTAGGCACCCTAGTGGATCGCCTTCCTCCCCCCATTGCACCCCATGTAGTCCAGTCCCCTCCACCCTGGGTGGATGCCCTGTCGACCACGGTGCAGACCTTGCAGCAGACTACGGTAGCTATGCAAAGGCTGCTGCCTAATGCTGCACAACCAACTAGACCTCTGTTAACTCCATTGCTCTCTGTAGCTCAGGATGACACAGATGATGACTGGGATGATAATGCAGATGGTGACATTAATCTGGATGATGATCCTATGCCTACTGACACTCCTGCTTCACAAGCAAAGACAACTAATGTGGCAGCTCTCATTCACACAATCAGTGAAGTGCTATTGTCAGACTCCGAGGAGCCTGAACCTACTGCTAAAACCAAAGATGTTTTTTTAAGGAGCAGAAGGTGAATAAGGCCCAATTCCCTCACTCTGATCACTTAACAGAGATCAGGACAGATCAATAGGAGGCTTTGGGTAAAAAGTCCAATATCCCTAGAAAGCTGTTGTCCAGATATCCTCTTCCTCCTGAGGATTGTAAACCATGGGAGATTCCTCCTTTGGTTTATTCCCATGTGACCAGGTTAGTAAAACCTTCGGTCCTCCCGGTTACCTCTGGGTCAGTTTAAAGGATCCTACGGACAGATGCTTGGAGCATTCCCTTAGGGCCATATTTTCTTTTAGAGGCCTACCATTGCGGCAAAAGCCATCTTGCCATGGGTTCAGGTAGTGGAAGACGAGCTCACTCCAGATGCCTCTGAGGATGCTAAGCTATGTGCACACCACATCAAACAAGCGGCATTATATATTATGGAAGCCATGTCAGACGCAGGCGTCTTAGCGGCCAAGGCGTCTGCCAGCTACGTTCAGGCCTGCCGCATCATTTGGCTTAGGCCATGGAAAGCGGATGTGGAATCCAAGAAAACCTTGGAGCTGTTGCCCTTTAAGGGCGAGAATTTATTTCGGGAGGAGCTAAATAAGATTTTGGCCTCTCTGGCAGCTGCCAAGACGGCATGTCTACCTACTGCTCTACTACAAAAGCCTAGGACATCTTCCTTTCGCCCCCAAGAAAAAGCCAGGGGTCAATCATACCCCAGGGCCACTCCTTCCAAAAAGGTAGGTAAGCCAAAGCCTAAACAGGCCTGGGCTGCCAAACAGGCCCCGGCCAAGCCTGACAAACCCTCTGCATGACAGGACCAGCCTCCCGCAGGGGGGATCCCCAGGTGGGAGGTAGACTTCTCCACTTTACTCACCAGTGGCTATCCACAACAACGGATGCTTGGGTAAGTTTTGTCTCGGGGATACTCCATCTCGTTCAAAAAGCCTCCCCCGTACAGGTTTTTCTGCACGGGTCTACCTCACAATCCACACAAAGCAGAGCATTTAGTAAAGATCCTGCGGTCTCTGATACAGTCTTGAGTTATAATTCCAGTCCCTCAACACGAGAAAGGACTCTGTTACTACTCGACCCTCTTCTTCCAAAACCAAACGGAACATACAGGCCCATCCTAAACCTAAAATCACTAAACAAAGTGGTAAAGGTTTCAAAGTTCCGAATGGAAACTCTGAGGACAATAATCCTAGCCCTGGAAGAGGGGGATTATATGGTCTCCCTGGACATTGGGGATGCTTACTTACGTGTCCCCATTCTGCCAGCACACCAGAAATACCTCAGGTTTGCTATCCAGAGCCGTCATTACAAATTCCAGGCTCTCCCATTTGGGCTAGCCACAGCTCCCAGGATTTTTACAAAAGTCATGGCGGTTATGGCAGAACATCTCCACCAACTGGGAATCTGGGTAATCCCATACCTGGACAACCTCCTGTTGGTAGACAAATCCCCAGAAGTCCTGTTAACACACCTGCAGATAACATTCACGACTCTTCAAATACACGGATGGCTCCTAAATTGGGAAAAATTGTCACTGATCCCCTCTCAGCAGATGCTACATCTGGGAGCTCTTTTGAAGTTGAACACTGTTTGTTCAGAGTCCAAGAGTCTCAGTCCACTGGGCCATGAGGATTTTGGGTCTGAGGGTATCCGACATTTGATATGGTGGAGTGGGCACAGTTTCATTCCCAGCCCCTCCAGCACCTCATCTTGTTGAAGTGGGACGGTCCTCACCACATCAGGTCCACGTTCTTCACCTTAACCCAGGAGGTGAGGACTTCTCTTCACTGGTGGCTGCAAACAGACCATCTGACACAGGGCCGTCCTTTCTGGTTCAACAAATGGACAATTCTCACTACCGACGCCAGCCTCCGAGGCTGGGGGGCGGTAGTAGGATCCCGATCCTTGCAAGGCGTGTGGGCTGTCCCGGAAACCCGCCTTTCCAGCAACATTCTGGAGCTCTGGGCAGCTTACAACGCCCTGATCCGGTCGCTGGACTTGCTCCAACGAAAACCCGTGCAGATCAGGTTGGACAACGCCACGGCGGTGGCGTACATAAATCGCCACGGAGGCACGCGCAGTGCTGCGGCTCTCCAAGAAGTGTCCATAATCCTGGCCTGGGCGGAACAGCACCTTCTGGCTCTGTCGGCTGTCTTAATCCCAGGCGTCCTAAACTGGGAGGCAGACTTCCTAAGCCGCCAGGATATCCATCCGGGGGAGTGGTCACGCCACCCGGAGGTGCTTGCAATCCTTACAGACCAGTGGGGACTGCTGGACGTGGACCTAATGGCGCCCAGACACGACAACAAAGTTTCCAACTTCAGGTCGAGGTCCAGGGATCCTCAAGCTTGCTTCACGGCTGCCCTATCGGTTCCATGGACTTTTCATCTACCATATGCCTTTCCACCAATAAGCATGATTCCCAGAGTAATCAGGAAGTTCAAACAGGAAGGCGGGAACCTCATTCTGGTAGCTCCAACCTGGCCACGCAGGCATTGGTATGTAGACCTTCAACAGTTGTCACACCAGCCTCCCTTCTACTTACCACTTCGGGTGGATTTGCTGAGTCAGGGACCTTGCTTACAACCGGACCCTCAGCGTCTGTCTTTGACAGCGTGGCACTTGAAACTGCCTTACTGAAACGTAAGGGTTTTTCATCCAGAGTAACCAGGACCATGATTCAGGCACGCAAGCCAGCATCTTCCAGGATTTATTACCGGATATGGCACACCTACTTTAGAGTTTCAGATCTGTCAGCTCTTTCTTGTAAATCTCCTTTCCTCATATTTCATGCAGATTGGGTGGTGTTGGGGACAAAACCATCTTACCTTCCGAAGGTTGTCTCCAAGTTTCACGTTAATCAGGAGATTGTGGTCCCTGCGTTCACGGCAGAAGGTCTTTCACCAGACGAATGCTTACTGGATGTGGTCCGGGCTCTGACTATATTGACCGTACCAAGATGGTCAGAAAATCTGACTCCCTCTTTGTGCTATATGGATTCTGCAAAAAGGGTTTGCCAGCGAGCAAACAGACCATTGCTCACTGGATTCGCATGGCTATTCACAAGGCCTATCAAAAGGCTAATCTTCCTATTCCTGTTTCCATCAAAGCACACTCTACCAGAGCGGTTGGCCCTTCATGGGCAGCAAGCCGTGGTGCATCTGCCAAACAGCTGTGCAAGGCTGCAACGTGGTCATCTGTCAATACCTAAAAAAATTCTATACGTTCACCTCCCAGGATGCCTCCTTCGGTCGTCGGGTACTTCTGACACCTCAGGCAAATTTCCTCCCTTAATTACGGCTTTGTGACGTCCCCTGTGGAACCCATGGAATCTGAAAAGGAAAGTTATGGTACCTACCTTTTGTTAACTTCCTTTCCTTGAAGTCCATGGGAACCACAGGGCGCCCTCCCTTCAATTTGTTCCTGAGGTATTCCCATATGTGATATAATACACTGTAACCTGTAACGACCATACACTGTAACATGTACCGTGGTGTGTATGTGTGAGTACTTGGGCATGTGTTCTCTCTGTCCTCTTCTCTGCTTCCTGCTTATGGCTTGTTACCAAAACTGACTGCCTATGCCTGGAGGCAGGGTTATAGGGGAGAGGGCCCTGGTATTCTGGGAGAATTTTTAATAGCTTTGCTGATTGGTGCCTCGGACCCCATGGATCCGCCTACAACCCCGATGTCCCCTGTGGTTCCCATGGACTTCAAGGAAAGGAAGTTAACAAAGGTAGGTCTACCATAACAGGACTGGCTTCAACCGTCCACACTGCACCTCGACCAGGGTCAAAGATTTATTCAACCCTGGTCATGACCAGTTAAACATGGCAATAACCCAGATTAATTTGGATAAACTAAATGATGCTTTTGGAAGTTAGCCATGGTGGTCTGTTGCTTTTTTTTTTTTTTTCAATCGCTTTAATAAATATATGTGTGTGTGTGTGTGTGTGTGTGTGTGTGTGTGTGTGTTAAGAAAAGGGAGAGGTGCGCTCCATAGTGTAAAACACGTTTTTTATTATAAAACACAAACTGTGTAAAAGTACATAAAATCAATAAAGACCCGTACCAAGCGGGTAACCGCTGTGGGCTGGTTACCACAAGATTCAATATTGCATAACCCAGGCAAGCCCCTACCGACTTCCAATCACCGCGAGTCCACAGGCACCAACCCGGCTGTATGTCACAGAGAGCAGCTTGTCGGAAAACTTCAAGCGTGGATGGACTCGGCAGGGAGAGCCGGGCACAGGTAGAGCTGACGTCCGCTCTCCCTGTGCCCGGCTCTCCCTGCTGCGTCCATCCACGCTTGAAGTTTTCCGACGAGCCGCTCTCTGTGACATACAGCCGGGTTGGTGCCTGTGGACTCGCAGTGATTGGAAGTCGGTAGGAGCTTGCCTGGGTTTTGCAATATTGAATCTTGTGGTAACCAGCCCACAGCGGTTACCCGCTTGGTACGGGTCTTTATTGATTTTATGTACTTTTACACCGTTTGTGATTTATAATAAAAAACAGTTTTACACTATGGAACGCAACTCTCCCTTTTCTTAACTCCTGGAGTCTGGAGTTTTTCTTGGAGGTTGCAGCAGTCTTCAAACAGACTTGGTGTCCAAACGATCAGTGGACTGATTTTTTTTTTTTTTTTACAGCTGCTCGTCGGCGTAGGTTTACCTACTTTTATTTATATATTAATTTTATTTGTTTTTATTATATTTTTCAGAAATGTCTGGTCCTTTGGACAAAAAATTCTGGTCTCGTTTTATTGAAATTTACGAGGAAAACGACTGCCTCTGGAGGACCAGTCATTGGGACTATCGCAATAAGGACGTATGGAATCAGGCATATGAAAAATTGATTAGCTACAGTAGAGGCTACCACAGTGAGGCAAACTTAAAGTGGGTTCAGAAGAAGATCGCAAATATGCGAACAGTGGTTGTGAGGGAGAATAACCTAGTCCGGGAATCTCAGCGTTCAGGAGCCCGGGCTGATGAGATTCACAAACCGAAATTGTGGTACTACAACCAGATGAAATTTATTGTTGAACAAGCTCCATGGAGAAGATCAGAAGCTATGGGTGAAGTCTCACCGGAATTTGTATCATTAGATAATCCAGAGAGTGTGGATATAGTAAGTATTATCTGTTTTGTATGTCTGTCTGAATCTGTCAAATTAAAGTCTTGTAATAATTTTTGTTTCTATTGTTTAATAGGATGTTACCCCCAAGCTGGATGCAGAGCCTCCTGTTAATACAGAGCGTTCTCAGGAGGAGACACTACCTGAACCTCCTCCCAAGAAGCAAAGGAGGAAGCAAGCCTCCAAGGGGACCAGCTCTGCACCAACCAGACCAGAGATGTGTAATAAGTGTGCGGAGGATCTTCTAAGCAACCCCCCGGATGATGTCGAATGCTTCGGTAATGAAGTAGCCGATGCGATGAGGAAGATGAACAAGGATCAATGCCGCATCTTCAAGCGCTTACTTTTTTGCTATATGTCACGCGCAGCAGACGACAATTTGTGTGGTGAGTGTAAAACTACTTGTGATAAGCACCACAGGCCATTGCCCCCCCAGCCCAACTACCCATACTGCCACCCTATGCTGATTGCGCCGGGTAATCCTCTGCCTCCCCAAACCTCTTATGCGCCGGCGCTACCAATTCCATCTGCCACTCCAACCAGCACTTTGTCTGGTGGTGTGTACTCAGCCCTTCCACCAGATGTAGATTTTCATTATTGATTTTTTTTTTTTTTCATTTTGGATTTGTTTTTTTATTTAATTGCTTATGAAAAAGCTCTTGATCTTCTCTTTGATTTGTTTGTTTAACAATAAATGTCATTGCTCGTACTACCACAATTTTGGTTTGTAAAGCTCACAGTACGAAACGTTTAAACGTTGTGATGTCTGTACTAGATGTTTTCCTTTACAAACCACTGTTCAACATTTTTGCCTCATCTTCCTTACCCATGGGAAGTTTGCATCACAGTTTTGCACCTCTGCTGTACTAATCGATTGTTATATGCCTGATTGCAATTTCCCTTGTTGTGATAGTCCTTTCCACAGATGCAGTTGTTGGCCTCATCATTTTTGAGACAACGAGACCAGAAAATATAGTGTAAAAGGTTAAACTAAAAATTGTGTGGTGTTTTTTTTTTTAATTTGTATATACATTGTTACAAGAAAGATCGAGTGTACAAATATTGATAGAGCATAACGGACATTTCTACAAGCATAGGCTAGGCCCTATGTTATACAGTAGAGTTTGGTATTTAAAATTTCTTTACAGGTTGGGTTTTAAATAGGCCATTGGTATAGGCCAGGCATTCCCAACCATGGTCCGCAAGGCACACAACAGTGCCGGTTTTAGTGATATCCAGGCTTCAGCACAGGTGACTTAATTAGTACCTGAGTAATTCTGAATTGACACTCCAGATGTTTTTAAACTACACATCCCAGCATGCTCTGCGTCAGATCTAGCATGGGCAAAATAGCAAAACTGAAGCAGAGCATTCTGGGATGTGTAGGCAGGGGTGGCCAAACCGGTCCTCGAGATCTACCAACGGTCCACGTTTTCCAGATCACCTAGCTGGTGCACAGCTGTAGTCATTACTAATTACTACATTTTAAATCATGCTGCATCATTCCTACTATAGATCCACAGGTTGCCTGAAAAACAAGAACTGTTGGTAGATCTTGATGACCAGTTTGGCCACCCCTGGTATAGGGTTAACATTTTAATTCTATGTTTTTCAGACTGTTTATTTTGCATATACAGGTTGTGTAATAAGTATACAATTATTGAAGTGAGTTTTAAGAAGTAATGGAATTTCCAACACAATCAAGGAGTAGCAATAAAATGAACACCCTCAAGGGACTGTATGGAACATGCACATCTCTTACAACACTTCACACAATACAAATATTAGTGTTCTTTCTAGCATCTGCCATCTTTGAAATCCCCATGCAGTTCCTGTTCCTGCCTGGGGTGTCGCTGTCTGCTGTAGTGTTTTTAGACTAGATCTGCTTTGCATATCGGTGCTGATATATAGACCACACTGTGCTAGAAGCACTACAGCAGACAGCGACACCCCAGGAAGGGAAGAGGAACTGCATGGGTTTTCAAAGATGGCGGCGGCTAGAATGAACACTAAATATCTTCCGAGGAACTGCTCCTTCTCCGGTGAAATAGGACACCTATTGCTCACGTACAACGGTCACATTTGTGGTTGCACCATGAGACTGTCCTTTCAAAATTGTCTAATGGGCAATGGTCATTCATTTGCTCAATAGGGTCTGGAGAAACCAATATCTACTGAATATAGCGCAAACAGGACATGCAACCAGAATGGTACGGTCAGTGTTTTATCACCACTAACAGTGAATAACAAGAATGAAAAAAAAAAACTGTGTGCAATTCAATTGGCGCTGTCCCTTTATGCCCCTTTCCCACTGCAGGTCTTAAACGGTAACTTGTCGTTTATTTCCACTTTCTAAACGTTTAAGGCTGCAGTGGAAAAGCGCCAGAGTTGATTTACCGGTATTTCAACACGTTTCCAAAGTCCTAAATGTTTCAGAGCTGTTGTTTATGCAGTGAGAATGGCTCTGGAACGGTATTTAAGATCCCACACTAGTCTTCCCCTGGTACCTGTCCTGGGCCCCCCTCCCCTGGTACCTTGCAGCGGGCATTCCAGGGCTTCTAGTCGGCAGGTCCCAGACTGATGCATGAAAGCATCATGAAGGAGGAGGCTGCAGCTGGGGCACTGGGGATCCGGGCAGCGCGGTTCGTGCTCAGGAGGAGAAAGCGGAGGAAGGTCCATTAGGAGATTGTCATTTAATCTGCAGGGGGTCCCTGCCGCGAATGGGAAATAGCGGTGCATATTTAATTAGCGACTCCTTAGATATGAGCATATGTAATTTCCAGGCCCGCTGTTTCCCATTCACGGCAGGGACCCCCGCCGATAAAATGACAATCTCCTAAAGGACCTTCCTCCGCTTCCTCCTCCTGAGCATGGACCTGACCGGATCCCCAGTTCCCCCGCTGTCTGTGCACCAGCTGCAGCCTCCTCCTGAATCATGCTCCTGCATCAGTGGGGGACCTGCCGACTAGGAGCCCTGGCATGCCACTGCCTACTGCACTGCCCGGATGGATTGGTACCAGGGGAGGGGGGTACCAGCTGGCAGGTACCAGGGGACATGAGGGGATTAAACTGTTTCACTGCGATGTGAATGGTACTTAAACGGGATTTAAAACGGTAATCTACTGCAATGTGAAAGCTAATACTGTTTTAAATACCGTTTTAAAATACCGGTTCTTCAAATGGCTTGGCAGTGGGAAAGCGGCATTAGTCTCTTTTTTTTAGGATAATAAATGTCACAAATGGTGTTAAAGAAAGCTATAGATTGACCTTTTAAAGGGGCATACACACGGAGCAAATGTTCGCTATTTTCTAAGCAATCTGACTAAATGACTTAGAAAATAAGCACAGATCTCTCCGTGTGTATGCCCCGAGAGATTAAATATCTCCTGCTAACTAAAGGGGATTACACACTTAAGGGGTGTACACACAGAGCAAATTTGTGCTATTTTCTAAGCCAGTGGTAGCCAACCCTAGCCCTCGAGAGCTACCAACAGTTCACATTTTCCAGACAACCTAGCTGCTGCACAGCTGCACTCATTAATCACTGACACATTTTAAAAGATACACAGATGAAGCTAATTAGCTCACTTGTGATTCTGTGAGGAGACCTGCAAAACATGCACTGTTGGTAGCTCTCGAGGACTAGGGTTGGCTACCCCAGTTCTAAGCAATCTGACTAGATTGCTTAGAAAGTAAGCACAAATCTCTCCGTGTGTATGCTCCTAGAGATTAAATATCTCTTGCTAATAAAGTCAGTGCATGCAGTCAAAATCTAGTCAAATTGCTTAGCAGGTGACTGCAAATCTGTCTGTGATCACAATCTCTCATTCTGTACACACAATCTCTCATTCTGTACACACAATCTCTCATTCTGAACCACTACCCAGCCTTTTTTTGCTTAAGCAAAATCGCTTAGTACAAATCTCTGCATGTGTATGTGCTCCCCATGGGAGTGCTTAGAAAAGGACAGGAACCAAGCGCTGAACTTTTTCTATTCAATGGAAGTCCATATGTGCATAACCTCCTATTGAACTTCCACAGAGTTTTTTCTAAGGGTTCATGTAGAAACCTACTGGACCACACTGACCTTAGCGACCGGTCCCTATGTACACATAGCGTTTTCTTTAATCTCTTATTCAAAGGTCATCTCTATCGCTCCAGAAGCCATACTGACCTGGGTACTGGTCCCTATGTTCCCGTAGCAGTTTCTTTGGAGCCAAGGTTCCCCCGAACCAGAATGCCAATGGTGGATTTCTCTTCCAGAAGTTTATTTCCACAAGTATATAAAATCCAAGACAGGATAAAATAGTAAAATCAGGAGCCTTTGTCAAGTAGAACCAACATATAACATTAAGATCCTCATCACCCAGGATGAGTATGGGATGAAATGTTCACTCAGGTGGAAAAGCGAATGTTGGTCCTCCCTGGCTTCGGTCTCCTCATTACACCAACGCGTTTCTGACAATAAGGTCCTTCCTCAGGGTGTAATTTCACTATGATAGTTGGGGGTTTATATAACCTAAGGCAGAGGTCCTCACACTATTTTGCTCTGGGACCCCATTATACAATAAAAATAATTACAGGACCCCAGCAAGTGACTGCAGAAAGGTCATCACACCACATATGTAGTCAGCAGACAGCACATACATGGCAGCATTGTGGAGGCACAGAGTGATGGGAGGAGTCTAATATACCATAACCCATCACATCACACGTGTACTCAGCAGACAGCACATACATGGCAGCATTGTGGAGGCACAGCGTGATGGGAGGAGTCTACATAACAGACAATTCAACAGACTGTCCAGACTCCTTGAAACACTGACTGAGATTAGAAAAGTCATCAGCCTGATGGTCAGCAACATGGAGTCGCGACCCCATGCTGAGAAGGTCTGGACCCACTTTGGAGTGTTTGAGGGAGGGATTAATGCCTCCTCCTCACCGGTTGGGCACAAAACCCGGCATCTAATCATAGTTTAAAACCGCATATAATTCACATATACGATAAAAACCATATACAACATACATACATGACTTTAAAAGTACATATTCCATAAAAATACGTAAAGAATACATTAAAAAGTGCGCCAAATGCAAAAAAGATCAAAAGCCAACTCCGTGGCTGGATTTCCAAACATCCCATCTGCCCAGCGCGCTTCCTAGCCACCTATCGTATCGAGTAACGGGAGTGATGAAAAGTCCGCGTCACTGACCCGCAGACCAGGAAATAGAGCGGCAGCCGTGATCGGCATGTCCTCCTATATTGCGGCCAAACAAGGTACCGGAAGCTGAAGTTCATACTGTCCGGCTTGTGGAGCGTATGCACTTGTTGTTGTGGAACGCAGCTGGGAATCCTTCAGAACAATCAGACCTCCCAACTACCTCATATCCTGTCTGTGACCCGCATGGGTTGAATGGAGTGGACCGCACACTGCTTCCTAAGGCCGTCAGTGAAGTGACCCTGTCACTCATTGTTAATAGCGCATCATATGAAAAATAGAAAAAACTTGAATCCATATTATAATCCAAAGATTAGCACATGACCATAAATAGATAGCGTACAAACATACATTTGTTATAAAACACTATACAGAAAAGGACACGTTTCTTTATGTATGGTATACAGTAATCAATATATTAAAGCCTTCAGAGGAACCACTTCAATTCGAAATCCGCATTGGGTCCTCGTGCAACCAAGGTCCTCAATGCTTATATCGTTTTCATCTCTGATTTAGCCAAAACTGTGTCTCTATCCCCATTCCTCCACTGAGTGGGGATAAGTTGGATACCGCAGAATGATGCTATGGCATATATTCAATGCCGTGGGCGAGCGGTGACTGCGAGCAGGACTTTTTGCTCGCAGTCACCGCTCACTCTGTCAGTATTCAACTGACCCCCCCTCATTCGCAAATTCCCCCTCGCTCCGTTTTTTGAGCAAGGGGGAATTTGCGAATGTGCCTCCAAAAGCTGCGAGAGCTGAGGCTAATTACAGCGAGTTTGCTGCACTAGCCGCGGCTCTCGCAGTTTAGGGGAATCCTCGCAGTTCTGTGACTGCGAGGATTCCCCCGGAACGCTGCATAGTGCGAGCGGCCGGCGCGGGGGTTAAACTGCGAGGATCACTGGTTTTCTGTGATCCTCGCAGTTTAACCCCCTCGCCGGCCGCTCGCACCGGCGTTGAATACTGCACTAAGTGTCCAATCGCTTTATTGTGTGTGGTTTTGAAATGCATAGAGACAACATGTGTCTCTGTACCCAGTCTAATATTCCTTGCATGTTCCGCAAGTCTAGTTTTGAGCATGCGGGTTGTTCTTCCCACGTACTGGCTGCCGCATGTGCATTCCAAGAGGTAGACACAGTATTTTGAATTACATGTAATGAAATCCATTATTTCGTATGTCTTAACTGTCTGATTGGATTTATAATGTGTTCTCTTAGGTACATCACTTTTACACAATTGACATAGACAACACGACCCACACCTATAAAACCTCAATATAACAGCTTGCGCATAATCCATCATGCATAGTCCTAGGGGGATAGGCCAGCGTTACAGGCTGTACAGGACATCAATGCAGGGGCCCCAGTGTCACTAGGTTGGCTATCCCTGGAAGACATCTAAAGTCTTTTTGCTAAAACAGGCAGCTTAATTGGACACAGCTAACACAATATACTTCTGACAGGCAGGGATAGTGTTACAGCAGTACACAATACACAGCAAGCGTACACAGGCAGACAATGAAAAGAAAAAATGGCACTCGGCTCCTTAAGCAGCTATGGCTGACTGGAGCATAAACTCTGTAACCTGTGTCCTTGGAGGAGAGGTACAGGGAGGACTGGCCCAGGCTCTATGGCAGTGAAGGAGTGGATCATCGGGTGGCTGATAAGCTCTCCGTGTCACACGTGCTGCAGGCAGGCAAGTATCAGTGGTGGGAACCTGTATGGGTATGCCTTCCTGTGTGAGGGGAGCCCACTCCCCCTGCTAACAAATGGCCGCCAGGTAAGATGACCTCATGCGGCGCCGGTAAAATGGCAGGGATCCAGCATGCGCCGGGCGGCCCCATTTACCGGATCCTCTGCCCACACACTTTATCCCTGGTGGTCCAGCAGGACTGGGTGGCGTATCAGCCAGTCCCCCGCGCCGGGCTGCTACAGCCACGTTACCTTAATCGTGGTCCCCAGTCACGGCTGTGGTCTCTAAAGTGCCCGGGGCTAGCCACGGTCACGGGGATGCTTGGTATGCAGTTGCCGGGCTTGGGGGATGGAGCAGCAGCGCAGGTGTCTAATAGTCTCCCCGCTCTTCTGCCCTGTCATTGACACACAATCAAAAAAAGGAAGGCTCTCTAAGGTGCACGTTGGCTCCTGCCAGGTCTGAAAAAAACTGAGGCTTCTGGCCTGGAGGTGGGTAGAGGAGGTGAAGAAAGCAAGATAGCAGCGCTGTACAAATAAACCAATTAATAACAAGTGAATCAAATTACTATAAAATTATAACAAATTTAATGGCACATAGTATACATTTAATCCGGATATATAAATAAAAACTTCAATGTAAAACAAGGTTAAGACCAAAATTATGAGTGGATTTTTTAGCACATCATATGACCTGCACTGGAACGGGCAAGAGTCCTTGGTGGAGAAAGTCCTTGGGTGAACCAATGGGTTTAGGAAGCCGCTGGAGGTTTGGAAATCCTTATTGAATTAGGGCAAAGAGTGCCCACACATGGAGCAACCTCGACGATGTTTGCGGTATATATCTGTCCCAATTCATGGTAAGTTCTCCCAGGTTTTGGAACTCAGGTCCAGAGAATTGAGCGGGTAGCAGGGTCCAATGGGCAAAGTAAAGGAATGGAAATCCACACAGCACCTACGCGTTTCGCTGACCCCTGTGTCTAGGTAAGTGTGCTTTGGGGGTATTTATACCCATACTTCCTGGTTACTAATTAGCATACATAATTGATTCACTTGTAAATATAACGAATAACAAGAAAAGAAACATGCTCGGAGACAGATTCAAATAACCTTAATAGTAAACACATTAAATTAAATTAAAAAATACAGTATAACCCAATAAAAGATTGAATAATCTCGATCTTATTTGTATTGTGATGTTTCACTTCCGGGTTATTCCCGGGTCACTCTGATCGTATTATACTTTGTATGTACCAAAGTCAGTGTAAAAACTCCCCATCAATGTGGTGCATTAAATCAGTTGTGCTTCATATTCTATTTTTTGCATATAGTTAATTTGTAGCCTTTACAAGAAGCCACTCGCTTACCGGAAGTGACGATACGTTACATGCAGCGTCCCGGAAGTGAAGTGGCGTATCACAAATAGCTTCCCCAGCTGGAACAAGGCTTAAGGTCCGGCATGGGGTATTTAAAAAAGTGGCCCGTGGCTCGCATCCGATCCCGCGATGCTGTTCCACTGCCACGATCACCCTTTAATAGGCGCTGGTGTCAAATAATTGCGGACCGGAACTGATGTAGTAGTTCCTTCAGTCCATCCCACTAATAACTCCCTGCCGGAAGTTGTCATATCGGTCAGGGGTTGTTTGCGTTCCACACGCAATTACAGCTTCCGCGTGCCATATAGGAGCAGGTCCATCAATTGAATAATTCCCTTCCGCTCCCTTATCCACTTGTGCTCTAGAACGCGGAAGTATGTGGGCGGTGGAACGCAACAGCTGGAGAAGGTAGTTGTAACTGTCCTCCTAGGGATTAACCAATTTTATGCCCAAAATAATAAACTGTTATTATGACCATGGTGCACAACAGTTGCCGGGCTTGGGGGATGGAGCAGCGCAGGTGTCTAATAGTCTCCCCGCGCTTCTGCCCTGTCATTGACACACAATCAGTGTAAAAAAAAAATGCTAAAAAAGGAAGGCTCTCTAAGGTGCACGTTGGCTCCTGCCAGGTCTGAAAAAAACTGAGGCTCCTGGCCTGGAGGTGGGTAGAGAAGGTGAAGAGCCTGACTGCCTGGGGGGCAGTAAGAAGTTTAACCTTCCAGGTGCTGGAATGCTCTCTCTCACTCCACTACCCAGCATTAGCCCTGTGGCCCCTGATGCGTCCCGAAGAATCAAGAACACGTATGTTGTATGTGACTGGGTCTGTATACGGAGCAGAACAGAACTGGTATTGGGAAATAAGCTGCAACTGCTATATTATATACAGACTCAGGGGTACAGTCACATAAATATAGAAGTACAGTACCCGGTGTCCTAGTCACATTGTATTGTGCCAAGAGGGGATGACTGCAGCAAAGTTAAATTTTTAATGAGATTTTTACATATAAACATAGAACAACAAACACCCCCATACACATAGGAGGGTAGTTAGGGCAACAATGTAGAACTGCACAACAGTAAAATGATCCCCAAAATAAACCTACCTCAAATCCCCCCACCCTGTATAACCTACCTCCAATTTAGGCATACCTGGAGCCCTTCAACCATCCCTACTCCACTAACTATAAAATATCTTCAACCAATGATGGCTAACCTTGACACTTCAGCTGTTTGAACTACACATCCCAGCATGCCCTGCTAAAGTTTTACTATTTGGCCATGCTAAAACTGATGCAGGGCATGCTGGGATGTGTAGTTCAACAACAGCTGGTGTGTCAAGGTTAGCCATCACTGTAACCTATGCTAAATTAAAAAGTATGTAACGTGAAAAATATTGTGCCAAATATTGGACAGGGGAGAAAAATAAATACTGATACAAACTTAGGGCCTTATTTTGGTTCATTCTTTCTGACAAAATCCTTCTTAGATGGGCAAAACCATGTGCACTGCAGGGGGGGCAGATGTAACATGTGCAGAGAGAATTAGATTTGGGTGAGTAATTTTGTTTCTGTGCAGGGTAAATACTGACTGCTTTATTTTTACACTGCAATATAGATCTCACTTTGAAGTAAAACCCCACCCAAATCTAATTCTCTCTGCAGAAGTAACACCTGCCCCACCTGCAGTGCACATGGTTTTGCCCATCTAAGAAGGATTTTGTCAGAAAGAATGAACCAAAATAAGGCCCTTAGTGTGACCTGCAAGAAAGAAATTGGTTATTAAAAATGTTTACACTCTCTTGGAGTGGTGGAGTGCCTGTCACCTATCTTTCCCTGCTAATGCGGCTGATGTTACCTTTTGCCACGTCTTCTAATCTCCAAGCCTGGAGATTGACAGCGGGGACTGCCGGGCTCCACTGCAGGAGGCTGTTCATGCGGCCGTGTCCTTTATGCCGCGGCTCCTGTTGCCTGATAGATTCGGCATGAGGAGGCTACGCCGGTGTCCCGGCGTACCTTCTCTCTGTAGCGAGTGATGTAGGTGGCAAAGGCTTCTCCTATCTGCACCAACGCGTTTCGTGCCTATAAGGCACTTTTTCAAGGATGTTTTAAAAATTGTGTTTTTATTTGAAAAACGTTATTGTTCCACAGGAAGTCCGGTGGCCATTTTGGATAAAATTGGTGGGAACCACATGTTCCCTATCTCTTACATTGGAAAACAGGTCACACTTTCATTTGATCATAGGTGAAAAAAAGAAAAACAGCATGGGGTTCAAATAACTTGTGAAGTGTTCATAAAAATGCATTTAAATCAATGTCTATATTTAGACCTCTTGGATACAATGTTTTTAGTTCAAAGATCCACCTTGCTTCATTCTTGGGTAGATCCAGTGCTATTTTCAGCAGGAACTCAGTTCCTGAACCTCTAATTAAAGATGTCATCATCAGGAACTGAAAATCTACTTTCCATAAGATAAGTTGTATTTTAGAGTCACCTGTGAGTGCCTTTGTTTCTAAATACAATATATAGATCTCTCTCCCTCTCTCTATTATATATATATTTTTTTTATTTAATTGATCCGCCCCCAGACATGGAGTTCCTGGACCTATTTTTCCAGAAAAATAGTTCTGAGTAGATCCTTTACCAAATCTCCTCCTTTCCAATTTTATATTATTTAATATATATCTTTATATTAGTTTTTTTTTCTTTCGATCTTCCTAACTTCTTCTAGTTGATGTTTTAATTTTTGTTCGTTGTATCCTTTTTGTATAAAAATTTTCCATCATGTTCTCGCTTTGGACCAGGAAGGTGTCTTGTTCTGTGCAGTTTCGTTTTATTCTTCTAAACTGTCCACTGGGAAGGTTATTGATCCATTTTGTATGATGGTTGCTCGATGCATGTAAGGTGTTATTTCTTGAGACTTCTTTTCTTGAGACTTCTTTTATGTGTGTTCGGGTGTTTATCGTCTTGTCTTGGATGAATATTTCTAGGTCTAGATAAATGACAGAAGTCATACATTCATAAGTTCATACATAATAATAGCGGAAGGTAAGGCAAGAAGCAGTACCGCTTTCCAGGATAGAGATCTTAAATCCACTGTGTCAGCACTGGAGTCTGTTGTGTTCCCAGCTGGGACCGTGGTGGACCAGTGGAGGGTGCAGGGAACGGGAAGGAGGGTGGTTTGATATATGGTGTAGTCCTGCACTGGGATACCATGGGACAGCCAGACCAGAGTGTTGGCGGAGAACAGAAATGGGGGTGAAATCTAACTCGCCGGTGGTATTCACCAAGGAGCCAACCAAGGAGGTTTGGAATTAGCTGCGCCCGGTGAGCAGGTTGTGGCCCCCTGCCCTGGTCCTCTGGTATCCAGCTGGCTGGTACTGGGTACAGGACTTGGAGACAGGTAGTCTTAAGATAATGGATTAGTAGCAATGGCCTGGAAGCCAGGGATGACAGTAGGCAGCCTGGAATCCTTTTAAGAGTATCGACGGCCTGGGAGCCGGAGATGACTTGATAGCCTGTGAGCCGTTTGGAGTAGTTGATGGCCTGGGAGCCAGAGATGACTGTTAATGGCCTGGGAATTGTTTGGAGTTGTCGACAGTTCAGGACACTGGTTGGTATAAGTCTCTAATAAGCACAGTAGTTGGTGGTCGACTTGTATGTCGACTGTGACTGTCGACAGCCAGGACAATGGTGGAGATAGTCTCTGATGCAGAGCAAATAACAGGAGGTTTGCCTGGGATACAATATAGGTGACAAGCCTGGGAGCTAGCAGGGATAGCTAGCCAGAGCCAGCGGTGCTGGGGATGGCTGGGACACTCTACCGCAGGGATGGATAAGCAGAAGTGACTGGCAGGTGAAGGGTTAGCCAGATCAGCAGCAGGACACTGGAGATGGTATCACTGGAAGCACTGGGTAGCCTGGAGCCTAGGAACTTCTGACACAGGAGCAGGAACTCAGGGAACAGAATGAGCAATTGTTCAAGGCAGGGAGGCAGGGCCAGAACCCTGACTTATATCCCCTTTGCCTGTCTGTGATTGGCTGCAAGCCGCTGCATCAATCAGAATGAGGAAGGACCAGAGAATATCTTGATTCTGGCACAGGTGTACAGGTCAGAGTTCAGGCCAGGAGACAGAGTGGTTGGCCCAATCTGTCAACTGACCACGGGTGTCATGGCGGTGCCCATGCAGCATTGATCCGGTGTGGAATCGGCAAGGGACGCCGCACAATGCCTAAGGGGGCACGGGACATCGCGCCATGATCCGCAGCTAGAGGCGGGCCTGCAGCACACCGTGGTTTGTGACACACTGAATCCAATGGTTCGAAAACCGAGGACTGTAAAAAGGACAGAACCAATTCCAGGTCTCAAAGAGCGGTAGGTGCAACAAAAAGGAGGCTGTAACCTTAGTACACCCTAAAAAAAGTTTGCACATCTGGCAGGAGAGCCAACTTTTTTGCAAAGAAAATGAACAAAGCTGACACCTGCACCTTTAAAGATCCCAACCTGGGACCCACATTGAACCCTGCCTGCAAAACCAGAAGAAGGTGAGATGTTTGAAAGGAAAGAAAAACCCTTATGCTCAGACCAAGCAATGTAAGCCTTCCATATATGGTAATAGTGACAAGAAGTAACCTCCTTGCGAGCCCTCAACATAGTCGGGGATTACAGAGAAGGGATGCCACACATTTTTAACAGTGCCTGTTCAACACCAACATCGTTTAAACAAAGCTGCTGTAAGTTCTGAAAGACCAAAGGTACCTGTTGAAGGAGGTCTGGCCGTAAAGGAAGAGGCCAGGGATCGTCCACGTGTAGCTAACGAAGGTTGGAGTACCAAGCCCTGCAGGGCCTATCCGAGGCGATTAGGAAGACCTTTATCCATTCCTTCTTTATGCGGTGTAAGAGACACAGCAATAACAGAAATGAAGGGATAGATAAGCAAACTGGAAGTCCCATGGAGCCACTAAGGCATCTACCTGAAGAGCTTCTGGGTCTCGGGATCTCGTGACATACAGGGGAGTTGTTGATTTGTTCTGGACACCATGAGATCAACCTGTGGACATCCCAATCTCAGTGTCAGCATGCGGAACACCTGAGGGTGGAGAGACCACTCCCCGGATCCACAACCTGCCGACTGAGGAAGTTGGCTTCCCAATTTTCTACCCCTGGTATGAAAATCACTGATATAGCCTCAGCAAACCTCTCTGCCCAAAGTAAGATTCTGGTCCCTTCCATCATGGTTGCGCAACTCCTCATCCTTGGCGGTTTATGTATGCCACAGCAGTGGCATTGTCCGATTGGACTGTCACTGCCTTTTTTTGAAGAAGAGTGTGGGCTGATTGTAGAGTGTGAAAGATTGCTCTCAGTTCTAAGATGTTGATCGGTAAGATGTCAGAGAACAGGTACCCTGGAAATGGGCTCCCATCGTCACTGTGCCCCAACCGCTTAGACTCGCATCTGTTGTGAACAGAGTCCCCTGGAAAAGGTTGAACCTCCACCCCTCCAAGAGCTGTTTGGAGTCCAACCACCACAGGAAGGATAGTCTGGTCGTTGGAGATAATGGAACTCGCTTGTTAAGGAAAAGATGCGAGACTGACCATTGACGTAGCAGGTGTATCTGAAAAGGCCTGGAGCCACCACCCATCCTAGGAGCCTGATATAGATGTGCACTGACATGGTTTGTGCTGCAGAACCACCTGAACCATCTGCTGGATTGCTGAGATTGTGGTAGGACAATTCGAGCGTTGATGGTGTCCAGTACCATGCCTAGAAAAACCAGCCTCTGGGATGGTTCCAGCTGGGATTTTTCATAGTTCAGAATCTAGCCGTGCTGTTGAAGAAGGGACTGAGTCTTCTGTAAATCCCGAAGAAGCTGATCCCTGGAATCCCTGGTAGGTTGTCGAGATAAGGAATTATTGTTATTCCTTGAAGACCGAGTTTGCTCATCATCACCGTCATCACCTTTTGTGAAAACTTTACATGCGGTTGAGAGTCCAAGCGGCAGGGCACTGAACTGGTAATGAGCGGAATCTGATGGCGAATCGCAAGTACTGTTGGTGTGGAGGCCAAATCGGGATGTGTAGATATGCATCCTTTATATTGATTTGACACAAGGAATTCTTTTTTCTGGTCCAGTGATGCAATAACAGACTGAAGGGATTCCATCTTGACCCAATATTTTTTTAATAAAAGATTGAGATCCTTTAAATTGAGGATTGTTCTCAAAGAACCGTCCGGTTTCTTCACTAGGAACAGAGTGGAATAAAAACCCAGTTTTTTGCTGTGCGGAGGATACTGGAAAGATCACTCCTGCATTCAGAAGGGCGGACACTGCTGTCTGTAGAGCTAGACACTTTTCCTTCGACGCATCGTGGAGGAGGAGATGAAAGAAAAATCATCTTGTAACCTTGAAGAACGAGCTCCTTTACCCATGCATCTAGGCAAGTGTCTTTCCAAATCAATACGTGGAGAGAAAAGATATGTCCTTTGTTAGGTGCACCTCAGAAAAATAGTAAAAATTAACCTTTATTAAGTCTTTATTAAAAGGCTGCGAAAATACTTAAAACAACACGAGCGGGCTGAACCAGCTTTCTCCCATGCAGATAACAGCCTGTGTAGCGCTGACTCCCTGCGCTACACAGGCTGAGAGCATCTTGGGCTTTATGCATCTTCATGGAGACGCATAGCTCAGCCAATCATCGCCCAATCACACTCTCTAGCGCGACACAGGCTGTTATCTGCACGGGAGAAATCCGGTTCAGCCCGCTGACAGTGCAGGCTGACCGACTCTGCTGCAGACAGACCAGCGCTGGATCCTGGATCGGTAAGTATGTGGGTGTAAAAGTGAGGTGTGTAGATGTGTGTGTAATAAAGTTATACTTCTCTGTGTGTGTTTTCTTTTAACATTCTTTTTACAGGTGGACTACAAGTCCCAGCAGGCCCAGCAAGTCCCAGCCTGCGGGGGAGGACTGCTGGCACTTGTAGTTCACCGTATAAAGCAGGGGTGGGGAACCTTTTTTGTGCCAAGGGCCAATTGTATGGTGGAAAAATCCTTCGGGGGCCATATGTTAAAATTTCACTTACAAATTGTCCTACTGCAGCCGTCCCACACACTGAATAGGACTGACAGTCTCTGGCTGCTGTTAATTAAGAGGAATCTCGCAAGAACTACCGACCTGGCCAAAGAAGTCCCCTGTACTTGACTCCAGGCAAAGCGGCTGGGGGGCTAGGAGGGCCACTCAGACTGGCTATGGGGGCCGCATATGGCCCCCGGGCCTGAGGTTCCCCACCACTGGTATAAAGCAATGTTAGGATTGAAAGATTTAACCCTATCAGGCCAGCGTCCACTGGCCAGGGACGCCGGTGACAGCCCCGAGCTTCAGCCCTGGACGGGTGAAGCCTGGGGGGGGCACCCCTTTATTGGGGGGGGTCCCTACTCCTCCAGGTACCCCGTCCAAGGCTGACCAGCCACGGTGCTCATGGTACGGCCGGGGGACCTTATGTAAAAAGTGTCCCCCGGCTGTGGCATGACACTGCGGGCTGTTGGAGCCTGGTGCTGGTTTCAAAATACTGGGGACCCCCAGATTTTTTGTCCCCCGTATTTTTGGAACCAGGACCGGTCCAAGAGTCCAGGGCTGGTTTCAGAAATACTGGGGGACCCCTACGCTTTTTGTCCCCCATATGTTTGGAACCAGGTCCGGCTTAATGAGCCCGGGGCTGGTTATGCTCAGGAGGGGGACCCCACGCAATTTTTTTCCAAAAAAAAACAACCCACGTTTTTTACCACAGGACCATGCACAGATCTCAATGATCTGTGCAGGGTTCTGGCCAACTCGCATATCAGAACCTGGTCTGATTTTTTGGCGAATTTAAGACACATTTCCCAAATTTGCATCTTATTAAATATGCGAATTGTATACTTTTCAATGGGAAAACATCTGGATGCGAGTTCCGGTGCGAGTTGAAATCGCTCAATCTCATTAAATATGCGAAAACGGCTCCTATTAAATGTCACCCCTAGTTTCACATATGATTTATTAAGTGAATGATTATTATAATTGGCTGACTGAGCATCAGGACAGGTATGTAAAACAGCACCAGCCATACTGCCAGTCACCTTTGGAAAAGCTACGTGAGAGTAGCGAAACGCGTCAGTTTTATTGGAATGCACCATCAGAACAGCACCACCTCCCAGCTTATTGGACTCCCATTGGCCGCTTGCATTCTATCGTGACCCTACAATACTGTAATTATTGGCAGTACTCATTGTATGCTATGAATGTTCAATAATTCATAAACCACTGGACATAAAGGCAGTTACGCTGTTTCTGTTACCTTGCAACCTATCAGTCGTTACCCTTAGCAACCATCATGCCATCATTTCATTTCCGGCAGTGGAGCCCTGTCTAAGGCATCTCCTTTCACTGACAATGTGAAAGGTTGTAAAACACATTTACATATGAATAGATGCAACCACAAACCATTGTACTGTGTCTTATCTTGTTTTAACCTTATGCTGACTGAGAATAAGAAAACCTTTTTAAAACGTCTCATACGCTATATATTTAGAAAGGAATTGATACGCACAGACAATCAGTTATGGTGAGATCACGGATCTAACCCCGTGTCCTAGTATATTGTAGTCCTTAATGGACAATGGTTCACAAAGAGTAACAGACACTTAAAGGAAACAGTTTCCACAATACAATTTAGGGTAAACAAAGTTTACATTACAGATATATATATTAAACGAACGCAGGCACAGTTATCAGGATGCAACAGACACACATATATGAATATCAATTACTGTCACAGACGCATAGTTGCGATGGAACATTTTCTCTCCCCGGGATCCCAGGTATGTGCTCTGTAAGATTACATATTCCTTCTGTCCTTTTAAAGCAAAGGGGTGGTAGAGTCAATCGTGGAGGTCATTGGGTAAGGCAAAGAGACCAGGCATCTTCTCATTGGTTCTTCATTCCACGTGGGTGTATTCCTGTTCACGAGTGTAGCTTTCTGACCATGAGGTCCTTTGTCTGGGGTTATCCACACATGTCTCTCTCTCTCTCTCTATATATATGGTTATGTTATTAATCGCATTGCGATTAATATAATGACCGTGCGTCTGTGACGGCGATTACAACAATACTAAACTAAAAGTATGATCATCTTCCAATACTTTGGGGAATACATAGGCCAGTATTCAATGGCCTGGGGTGGCGGGTGGCAGCGAATCCTGTGTTGGATTCGCTGCACTTTCGCCGTGAATCTCCTTGCTGGGAGATTCGCCGGCAGCCGCCCATCCGCAGTATTCAACGCGTATGGGTCTCTCAGCCCCTGACGCCGAAAATTACCCCCTATGTCGGATTGTGCTCCTGGCTCTCTCCCCTGCTCCTGTGGCTACACTGCCACTGCAGGGGATAGAGCGGAGTCCCAACTGGGGAGTACACTGATGCCGCACAGCCTGAGGACGGGTCCAGCAGCAGCAGACCTCCGGCTCCAGCAGCCCCGGCGCTGACATCTGCTATCACAGCGCTGGGGCTGCCAGAGGACTGCGACTGCTGCTGGACCCGTCTCTCCCTAGTGATAGCTGCTGCCGGAGCCGAAGGACTCCGATTGCTGCTGCTGGACAGGTCTCTCCCTGCTGAGAGCTGCTGAGTGTCCCACCTTTTTCCCTTCTGGGGTCGGGGATGGTGGACCCGCTGGTGGGTGGCATGCAGCAGGGTCTGGCAGGAGGTCCCTGCGTGTGAGATCAGCGGCGGGGTCCCTGCAGTGGATAAGAACCACTAGTTCCCACCTCCTGCCTGCCAGCGCTACTTGACATGACCCTGCTGCATGCCACCCACCAGCGGGCAGGTGTAGCCCTTATGTGAGATCAGTGGAGCCCACCCTGCAAAATGTAAGTGTATGTAATCAGCAGTGCCCCCCCTGCATATGTGATGTTTAAAAAAAATTCAAAAAGAAATACAAATATATTTGTGTGCGTTGATCAGTAAAATAAATAGCAAGACATAATACAATTTAATGATTTTTTGAGACAAAAAAACAAAACAAAAACCTTTATTTAAAAAGAACACATAACAGTTCACCAAAAAAAGACGCCGAATGCAAATTGGAGAATGATGGCGAAAATCACTGGAGAAAGCAGTTCTCCATTTCAGCATTGAATACACTCCCGGCGAATTCCACTAAAAACCCCATTGAAAACCACTGGCGAATCCCGGGGAATCACAAACAGACATTCGCTCTTCATTTGCAACGAATTGTGTCCATTGAATAGGGCGAATTGTTTTTTCTGTGAGAAAATTCCCTGTAAACCCGGCGAATTGTCTGATTACCCAGGAAATATGGCGAATCAGAGGCATTGAATACTGGCCTTAATGTACATATATCGGTAGTGTCACTATGATTTAGACATTAATGCATTACATCCGTCCTTGATCGATTAACAAAATATTAATAACATATCTACGGGATTCCAATTTCCTCCTACAGAAATTCATCACCCAACCTAGGGTGAAGGAGGATATGGTACTTGACATATTGGATGTCACAACTTTTTCTATTTTGATGGCGGTTTCTTTCTGCAAAGGGCGGGGTGCGCTATGGGTTCGGCAGTAGCCCCGTCCTTCGCCAACGCTTATATGTGAAAAGTTGAACAGAGTTTGTTTTGAACAACCCAACCATCCAGACCTACTGTACTCCCAGTTCCTAAGTGTCTGCGGAATCACAGACTGTCCCTTAGAAACAGAATGACAGTTGTCCACAATGGTTGACAAATTCGTACAAAGGGGGTACCCTATTAAAAGTCTGTTAAAAGCCAAAGATAAATCACTGGCCCAAGACTGCATAGACCTCGTGGTCAACAGTAAACCCAAAAAAGCATCATCCTGCATTCCGTGGGTTAATGAATTCTGCTACTCCAGTACATATACTACGAAAAAAGCTAAAGGGTGGTGGCCTATAGTGAATACCGATCCAGATCTGGCAGTATTTAAAGGTCCCCATACACTAGTCCGACTTGTCCTAAGGACAAGTCGGACCAGTTTGCCCTGTAGAAACCCTCGGCAGCTGAACGGGAGGCTGCTTACGATTTGGCACTTAATGTGCCAAACTCTGGCAGGGGATTCCGTGTGGTGTGGAGGTACCTGCGGCGCTGTGCATTGGCCCAGGCAGCGGTGGCTGGGAAGAAGAGTCTGTGCGGGCAGCGGGGTCCCTGCGGCTCTGTGCATTAAGTCGGCGGGGTCTGTTCGGCAACTTAGAACTAGTGCTATTTGCCGGGTTTGAAAACACTGCCCACATGCTGATTGGCAGGGATCCTTTATTGAATATAACACAGAGGCATTAACCCCTCTTGGTAGAGGCACCGGAGCAAGCCAACATTTCACAGCACTTAAGACCTGAGTGACGGATGTCCCACTTTCTATATATATATATATATATATATATATATATATATATATATATATATATATATTTATTTGTTACAGAGAACATCAGGTGCATGTAGGGTGGCCAATCCCGGGATTTGGCCCCTAAAACGCCAGGATTTCAATCCCGGGATTGGAGTTGGATTAGACTGCAGTCTAATTCCGGGCAGCATCTGAGCACTTGCTCAGACGCTGCCCGGCTTCTCCCATACCCGGCGTGCGGCCTGCGCAGCGTGACGAGGTCAGAGGTCACGTTGCGCAGGGCACAGCCGCACAGCCTTCCTCCGGCCCGCCCAGCCATCACGACCGCCTGCCGGTCCGCCCCGCCATCACACCCAGCCATTCTTCACGGCCACCAAGCCGGCACATTTCACTCACAGCTCTCCTTTACTCCAACACTCAGTGACCATCTTCATACTCATCTCCATCATTGGCCTCAAGCCTCTAGTTGTATGTTGATTGGGTCCTTACTACTTACATTTAAGCTGTAATGTGTATTGAACTGTGGTGCTCTTTATTTGTACTGTATTTTTGTTATTTATTCAATGTTATGCCAAGTTTTTGTCTCCTTGTATTGTTCCTTTGTACGGCGCTGCGAAACACTTGTGGCGCCTTATAAATAAAATTATAATAATAATTATAATAACCCAGCCAGCAGCCCTCCCGCACGCATACCTGGCTCCTGGCCGCCCACTCAGCAACCTCCGCAAATGTAAGTAAATAGTGGGCTGCCAGGGCGTTTTTTATTATGCATGTGGACATCTGTACTTAATGTTAATCAAGTAATCAAAAGCTTCAAACCTGCATCCACCTTGGTTCTAGTAATCATTTGTTCCTTTTCCAGTAAACTTTAAAATATCTATGCCACAGTCTAACCTCTACACTTGGCTTTATCTCGGAGCCTGAACACTGCCGTTCAATTTTTACACTTGTGTTAGATAGAGATAGGGATGCCAATCCCGGGATCCCGGGAATCCCGGGATTGAGCATTTTTCAATCCCGAATCCCGGGATTGAAAAAATGCCCCGGGATTGGCATCCCTAGGTGCATGTATAGTATGTATAAGTGCTATAGGAAATAATACCACAACATCCACTCTAGTGAATGGTTGCCTCAAAAGAAATGTAATAGGGAAACAAAGGCTGCTCGCCCTGTATATCATTTTTAACAGGACACCAAAGGATGCTCCCCTGTATAAAGATGCTGCTCCCCCTGTATATCTGGACGCCACAGGCCACTCCCCCTGTATATCTAGACACCACAGGCATATCCCTTTATATAACATGAAACCGCACACCGTTTCCCCTGTATAACAAGATGTGAAAGGCTGCTCCCCCTGTATAACAAGACGTAAAAGGCTGCTCCCCCTGTATAACAGGACAACACAGGCTGCTCCACCTGTATAACAAGACGGTAGAGACTAGATCCCCTTCAGTTTTGATTACAGGATGTGATGTTCAGTGAGGGCGGAAGTTGTTAGATGCCCTCACAACGTTTTTTATTTTATCTGTAATTCACGTAGGTGTCGGTTATTTTGTTTTATGTTAGTATTTTAGCTGCATTGTACGCTCGCACTCTTCGGGCATGGTGGCTCGTTTCGCTCGCATTAGATTTATATTACCCTCCAGGTATACATGGACCCAGGGCATGATGGGAAAATTGTCAAAACTAAAGGGGAGCTAGACACTACCATAACAAGCGCCTCAGGCCACTCCCCCCTGTATAACAGGACACCTCAAGCCACACCCCCTGTATAACAGGCCGCCACAGGCCGCTCCCCCATGTATAACAGGACGCCAAAGGCCACTCCCCCTGTATAACAGGACGCCACAGGCCGCTCCCCCCTGTATAACAGGACGCCACAGGCCGCTCCCCCCTGTATAACAGGACGCCACAGGCCGCTCCCCCCTGTATAACAGGACGCCACAGGCCGCTCCCCCTGTATAACAGGACGCCACAGGCCGCTCCCCCCTGTATAACAGGACGCCACAGGCCGCTCCCCCCTGTATAACAGGACGCCACAGGCCGCTCCCCCCTGTATAACAGGACGCCACAGGCTGCTCCCCCGTATAACAGGACACCACAGGCTGCTGCTCCTCCGTATAACAGGACACCACAGGCCGCTTCCCCGTATAACAGGACGCCACAGGCCGCTCCCCCTGTATAACAGGACCCCACAGGCCACCCCCCTGTATAACAGCATGCCGCAGGCCGCTCCCCCTGTATAACAGGACACCACAGGCCGCCCCCCTGTATAACAGGACGCCACAGGCTGCTCCCCCTGTATAACACCAGGGACCCAGGGCAGCAAAATACCATCACCTGCTGCCAGATACAGCAATGTCTTCTCTCGGTCCCCCGTAACTTAATCAGCTTCAGCTACCATTATACTGCAGCCTGTGTGAGTAGAACAGCAGCTCCCCTGTAAGTGCCCTTATGGCTCACACCCAGCAATCACTACTATGCTGTTACTAGCAGTATAATACCTGGGGTCACCTGGTGCCAGCTGCAGCACTCTCCCTCCTGCCTGCCATGCACACCAGGAAGGGACGTTTCCCTGGTAACACAGCTCCTCCCACTCTGCCCCACTACACTACAGCCGCAGGGGAGTATGGGAGCTGTGTATAAACCACAACAAAATGGGTGCCGCTGTATGAGGACGCACGGACATCACTGCCGGACTTCTAGAAGAGGTAATTTCCCTGGGAAATGTATAGAATGAGTTATGTCACCAGTATCATATATATTTCATACATACAGATATATTTCATGCTGTATAAACGACTAGGGTCCACAAAATGTGTCCCCTGTGTGAGGGAACGGCGGTCATTTTCTCGAAGACCAAACCCGGCGTTTATTGTGCTGCAGCATCTCGGCTTCCTGCTGGGGCAGCGCTGCTGATCTTACCTGAGGCCTCTCACTTCCAGCAGCCACGGTGATTAAGTTACGGGGGACCGAGAGAAGACATTGCTGTATCTGGCAGCAGGTGATGTTATTGTGCCGCCCTGGTGTTATTACAGGGTTGCCTTCTACCTGTAGGATCCTCTCCTTCAGGGAGAAAATGCTCTGTTCCTGGACTTCTCTGGTAATGTATGATTGCCATCACCTGTGGTGAAACACCTTTTTTATGAATTACCTAGCTCCCCACAGGTGATGGCAATCATACATTACCAGAGAAGTCCAGGAACAGAGCATTTTCTCCCTGAAGGAGAGGGTCAGGTAGGCAACCCTGTGTTATTTTACAGGGGGAGCAGCCTGTGGACTCCTGTTATACCAGGGGAGCTGCCTCCGGTGTCATGTTATACAGGGGGAGGTGCCTGCGGCATCCTGTGATACAGGGGGGAACGGCTTGCGGCATCCTTTTATATAGGAGGAGCGGCCTGTGGTGTCCAGTTATACAGGGGGAGCAACAGGTGGATTATAAGGATGATTATAATACATAGAGCATCTTGTGGTGTCCTTTTGGTATTATAGAGCGGAAGCAGCCTCTGTTGTCCCATTACTACAATGCAGGGGGAGTGGCCTCTGTTGTCCAGTTACTACTATACAGGGGGAGCGGCCTGTAGTTTATTAAAATTATGGGGGATATGCTATTAGATACGATAACCTGTTTTCCTGGTAAAAATAGTGTAAATGTGTATTTTCCAGGACCCGCTATATGGCGGCTATCCTGTTATACACGTGCGATAATTCTCCATAGGGGTTATCACAAATTTCTCTTCACCTACTCGGAGCAGGTGAAAGGTTGGGGGGTATAATTGTTGGGACTTGGTTCAGAACCCTGTGGACACCCCCTTAATGACTAGATAGGCTGCGGTTTCCAAATTTTTATAATCACGGCTCCCTAGAGGAAACTATTTTAGCAATCCATTGTATAAAATCTGTGGCAGGGCATGATGGGATGTGTAGTTCCACAACAGCTGGAGGGCTATGAGTTTGACATCACTGATCTAGCTTCTTAATACCCGAATATATCGGACCAATATAATCTTTCCCCTACATGCCTAATACAGTAGATGTAGTACAACCTTTATTGCTAAATACTATATCAACTTGGAGCAAGTATACAGTATATCGCTTCTGCACACTACCATATTCTTACACTTGCGGCAACGGTAACAGCCCGGTTGTTTTGTGAGGAATGTCGTAGCTGTTACTGTCGTACTCTCACAGTTGGTGATATCAGTGTGAACCACTATATCCCTCATATTTCTGCCCCTTGTGTAACACACCGTAGGTCTGGTCTTGTTGCTGGGTAAAGCTCTTTCTCTCTTAATTATCGGCCACAAGGCCTTGGTTGCCCTCTGGACTACTGCGCTCGAAGTGGAGTATTGCAGTTTCCACAGTAGTACGAGGCTGGAGTGAACAGTAATGCCTCCATGGCTGTAAGTATTTTATTTGTGAACACATTTGAACACTTTTTATTGTACATGACAACTCTGTTTATCCTCTATGTAATGCACCATTCATTTTTCAACAACGTCTCCATCCCTTTCCCTGCATGTGCGCTAATGATTGACGACGGTGGTTGTTGTCGACACCATGACCGACCAGCAGCTTTCACCTCGTTGTCAGAGTTCAAGTGTTGACCCTTAAGGCAGGGCTTGACAATTTAAAAAAAAAATCTAGGAGCCGGGATGAAAGTGTGGGAGCCAGAAAAACTAAAAATAGGAACCGTGAGTGTCAAAAGGTACACCATAATGCCTATTGAACATTATGCCACACACCGGGCATAGAGATGAACAGGGAGAGGCAGAGAAAAAGGATGACAAACAAGGGGTGACTGACAGGAACAAGCAGTGTGTAATAGGGAGATGGTGACCAAAAGTGGGTGAAAGGGATAGATAGAGGGTGATAGGATGATAAGCAGTGAGTGACATGGAGACTGATGGAAAATGGGTAAAAGGGAGAGGCAGTGAGTGGCAGTGTGACTGTGAGAGAGGGAGAGGAGGAGACAGGCATCACTGTTTAGACCCCCCCCCCTCTCCCTTTCCCCATCCTCTCCCTTTCCCCATCCTCTCTCCCAATATAATCAGTGCTGTGTACTTAACCTAAATGCTGGCAGGACAGTATAAATGTCAGAAGCGCTGGTAGCAGCATCTGGTGTCCCTGCCATCAGACACATAAGCAGCGGGCCCCGCGGTGGGTTATACTGTTCGATATAACAGCCAGCAGAGCGGTGCACAGCTCTCCCGGCTGCCGCTGTATCAGTCAAGCCGGCTCGCGAGCCAATCAGGAGCTACCACCGCAGCTCCGTGCTTGAGTTTTGAAATAGGCGTGCTGCGGACCTGCTCTGATACAGCCAGGTGAGTTGTGCACCGCTCTGCCGCGCTGGCTGTTATATCTAACAGTATAATCCACCACTGGGCCCGCTGCTGACATTAATTCAAGCCACCACTCTGCCCGGGGGTTCTGCTTCCTGGCAAATCTGGTCGCCATGGTCACCTGTCACCCGGGTTTTGTCAAGCCCTGTGTTAAGGTGCTCTTTCATTTTTGGGAAGAGGGTTGCAGCGCCTGCAGTTCAAGGAGGTTCTGCCACACCCGTCGTACAGCCCCAACCTTGCGCCCTGTGACTTTGACTTCTTCCCAAAGATGAAAGAGCACTTTAACCCCTTCCCGACCGGGCGTTTTTTGTTAACTTTTCTTTTTTTTTTTCTCCTCGCGTTCAAATAAGCGTAACTTTTTTAATTTTCCGGCTATATTTATTTATTTATTTATTTATTAACAGTTTCTTATATAGCGCATACATATTCCGCAGCGCTTTACAGAGTATAGTTGAACGTTCACATCAGTCCCTGCCCCAGTGGAGCTTACAATCTATGTTCCCTACCACATGTACACGCACACACAGACATTCTAGGGTTAATTTTGTTGGGAGCCAATTAACCTAACCGTATATTTTTGGATTGTGGGAGGAAACCGGAGTACCCGGAGTAAACCCACGCAAGTACGGGGAGAATATACAAACTCCGCACAGTTAGGGCCATGGTGGGAATTGAACCCATGACCTCAGTGCTGTGAGGCAGTAATGCTAACCATTACACCGTCCGTACGACACGAGGGCTTTTTTTTTGCGGGACAAGTTGTACTTTTTAATGGTACCATTTACTATACCGTATAATATTCTGGGGAATCAGTTCAATGTGGGGTAAAAAGGGAAAAAAACGCAATTCCACAATTTTGCGCTGGTTACGTTTTTTTTGGAGTTCATAGTTCGTTTAAAATGATGGGTTATCTTTATTCTATGGGTCGTTACGATTCCGGTGATACCAAACTTATATAGTTTTCGTTACGTTTTACCACTAAAAAAAAAATAGAAAATTTTACGTTTTTTCTAATTTGCGTCGCGTTGCCATGTTCTGCGGCTTATAACTTTTTTATTTTTCCACCTACGGACCTGGGTGAGGGCTCATTTTTTGCGGGCTGAAGTGTACTTTTTAATTAATACCATTATGGGATATGTGCGACTTTCTGATCTCTTTTATTTACATTTTTTTGGGTAGGCGATGCGACCAAAAAACGTAGTTTTGGCGTTGGGAATTTTTTTCCGTTTACGCCTTTAAACGTGCGGGATAACTAATGTTATATTTTAATAGATCGGACTTTAAGGAACGCGGCGATACCAAATATGTTTATTTTTTTATTTTTTATTTATTTTTATTTGTGAAATGGGGAAAGGGGGGTGATTTGAACTTTTAATATTTTTTTTACTTTTACTACAAGGCCCCCTAGTGTACTTGACCACTAGGGGGCGCGATCGCCTGTACTAGGTTCAGCCATAGAGCTCTATGGCTGAACATAGTGATTTTCAGCACTTCCTGCCTCAGGATGTAATAGGAATGCTGACATGGCCAGCACAGGGGTCTACATTAGACCCCTGGCTGCCATGGCAACCGATCGGCACCCTCCGATCATGCCGCGGGGGGCCCCGATCGGCGCCGGAGGGGGGCGCCCCCCCTCCGATCAGCTATTTAAGCACTGCGGGCGCTTTGCCCGCGGTGCTTAAAGGGTTAAACGGCCACGATCGGCGAACTCGCCGCTCGTGGCCGTGAGAGCAGGTACCTGGCTGTAATATACAGCCATTACCTGCTCTCTTTCAAGCCAGCTCACTCCGTGAGCTGGCTTGATTCCCCCGCAACCGTCATATGACGTACATGTACGTCATATGTCGGGAAGGGGTTAAGTGTCAACACTTCAACTCTGACGATGGGGTGAAAGCTGCCGTTCGGTCCTGGTGTCAACAACAACCACCAGCTTTCTTCTCCGACGGATTTGCCTGACTCGGAAAGTGTTGGCACACATGGGTGGAAAGGGATATGGGCTACATTGAAAAGTGAAAAGTGCATTACAGAGAGGATCAACTGAGTTATCATGTACAAAAAAAGTGTTCAAATGTGTTGACAAATAAAAAAACTTCTAGCCATGGGGGCATTACATTTCCCTCCAGCCTTGTATTTCTCCTGATTCTTTGCGTTTAGGGTCTAACCTACCTCATAGCCTGGACTTCCCTCCTGCAGGTTTTGCCGTGTGCATAAGTCATATCCCCTGTAATAGAATGTATCCACTACTGCACTGGTCCTTTCTACCGCCGCTTCATGGGTGTGAGAAATTCCAGCCACTCGCATAAATTGCGATTTGGGTACGCCCTTTTTCAATGGTTTGGGTGGTGGCTAGAGGAAAGTAATAGGGTATACCTCTGTGTTATTTCGGGAGAAAACCCTCTGTTTGTATTTGTCCTTTTTGTAAGGTGACTGCCACATCCAGATAATTTATGGCTGTTGGTTGGATATTCTACTTATATTTGATGGGTGCGTCATGGGTATTAGTAGCTTGCATATAAGATTCCAGATCCGCTTGTTCCCCTGTCCACAGGAGGAACAGATCATAAATAAAGCTGGTGTATATCAAATATGTTTCTTGATATTCGGGTTATTGAAGAATACTTAATTTTCTTAGGCAAACACATAGATATTTGTGGTAACATTAGAGGCTGCTTTTGGGCCTCTGTGTGGATTTTTTTGTACCTTTACCTTATTAGTTACATGTGTACTGTGTGGTGTTTATTGTAGTTATATTTACACCTAGACAACGGAGCGGTGAGGAAACGGAGTGTTTACTAGACATCACGTGATGATGAGACACGTCACTGATTCCCCGAGGATGGACAAGGACCAGAGTCACATGACTGAGAGGATACTAAATCTCACCCTGGAGATCATCTACCTGCTGACTGGGGAGGTGAGGGGATCTGGGAGCATCACTGTGACATCACTTATATCTATAGTAATAATACAGTGACATGACTGGGGAGGTGAGGGGATCTTGGAGTGTCACTGTGACATCACTTATATCTATAGTAATAATACAGGGACGTGACTGGGGAGGTCAGGGGTTCTGGGAGTGTCACTGTGACATCACTTATATCTATAGTAATAATACAGGGATGTGACTGGGGAGGTGAGGGGATCTGGGAGTGTCACTGTGACATCACTTATATCTATAGTACTAATACAGGGATATCACTGGGGAGGTGAGGAGATCTGGGAGCGTCACTGTGATGTCACTTATATCTATAGTAATAATACAGGGACGTGACTGGGGAGGTGAGGGGATCTGGGAGCGTCACTGTGACATCACTTATATCTATAGTAATAATACAGGGACGTGACTGGGGAGGTGAGGGGATCTGGGAGTGTCACTGTGACATCACTTATATCTATAGTAATAATACAGGGACGTGACTGGGGAGGTGAGGGGATCTGGGAGTGTCACTGTGATGTCATTTATATCTATAGTAATAATACAGGGACGTGACTGGGGAGGTGAGGGGATCTGGGGGCGTCACTGGGACATCACTTATATCTATAGTAATAATACAGGGACGTGACACGGGAGGTGAGGGGATCTGGGAGCGTCACTGTGACATCACTTATATCTATAGTAATAATACAGGGACGTGACTGGGGAGGTGAGATCTGGGAGTGTCACTGTGACATCACTTATATCTATAGTAATAATACAGGGACATGACTGGGGAGGTGAGGGGATATGGGAGCGTCACTGTGACCTCACTTATATCTATAGTAATAATACAGGGACGTGACTGGGGAGGTGAGGGGATCTGGGAGTGTCAATGTGATGTCATTTATATCTATAGTAATAATACAGGGACGTGACTGGGGAGGTGAGGGGATCTGGGGGCGTCACTGTGACATCACTTATATCTATAGTAATAATACAGGGATGTGACGGGGGAGGTGAGGGGATCTGGGAGTGTCACTGTGACATCACTTATATCTATAGTAATAATACAGGGATGTGACTGGAGAGGTGAGGGGATCTGGGAGTGTCACTGTGACATCACTTATATCTATAGTAATACTATTGTGACCTGACTGGTGGATCTTGAGAGTGTCACAGTGACTACACTGATAGCAATAATAGAGGGTCATAACTGGGAGTGTCTGCAGTGATAGTGTATTTTCTTTTACACAGGGTTACACAGTAGTGAAGAAGACATCTGGTGATCATGAGACACCCAGTAGTTCTCCCTGTGTCTCAGAAGGACAGAAAAGGACCCAGATCCCCATTATGGTGGCTCCACCTCACTCATTGATACATGGGAGAGACAATGAGCAGAAGATCCTGGAACTCACCAACAAGATCAATCAACTGCTGACTGGAGAGGTGACTGCTGGGAATGGGACATTATACAGTAACACGGGGGATGTGACCGGAGAGGTGACTGCTGGGAATGGGACATTATACAGTAACACCGGGGGATGTGACTGCTGGGAATGGGACGTTATACAGTAACACTGGGGGATGTGATCGGAGAGGTGACTGCTGGGAAAGGGACATTATACAGTAACACCAGGGGATGTGACCGGAGAGGTGACTGCTGGGAAAGGGACATTATACAGTAACACCGGGGGATGTGACCGGAGAGGTGGCTGCTGGGAATGGGGCATTATACAGTAACACCGGGGGATGTGACCGAGGAGGTAGCTGCTGGGAATGGGACATTATACAGTAACACCGGCGGATATGTCTGGGTGATGACTGTATCGTTGTGTGTCAGGTTCCTATAAGGTGTCAAGATGTCGCTGTATATCTCTCTATGGAGGAGTGGGAGTATATAGAGGAACACAAGTATCTGTACAAGGATGTGATGATGGAGAATCACCGGCCCCTCACATCACTGGGTAAGAAGAGATTACATTTGGTATGGGGGCCCCCTGTATACACATATCATCTGCTAATCACATATATACCATGTCCTCGGTCACTGCGTGTCTCCTACAGACAGGCCCAGTAACAGAGATACCCCAGAGAGATGTCCCTGTCCTCTGTATTCCCAGGATAATCACATATATACAATGTCCTCATTCACTGCGTGTCTCCTACAGATGGAGCCAGTAACAGAGATCCCCAGAGAGATGTCCCCGTCCTCTGTATTCCCAGGATAATCACATATATACCATGTCCTCAGTCACTGTGGGTCTCCTACAGATGGGGCCAGTAACAGAGATACCCCAGAGAGATGTCCCCGTCCTCTGTATTCCCAGTATAATCACATATATACCATGTCCTCAGTCACTGTGTGTCTCTTACAGATGGGGCCAGTAACAGATATACCCCAGAGAGATGTCCCCGTCCTCTGTATTCCCAGGATAATCACATATATACCATGTCCTCAGTCACTGCGTGTCTCCTACAGATGGGGCCAGTAACAGAGATACCCCAGAGAGATGTCCCCGTCCTCTGTATTCCCAGGATAATCACATATATACAATGTCCTCAGTCACTGTGTGTGTCTCCTACAGATGGGCCCGGTAACAGAGATACCCCAGAGAGATGTCCCCGTCCTCTGTATTCCCAGGATAATCACATATATACCATGTCCTCAGTCACTGCGTGTCTCCTACAGATGGACCCAGTAACAGAGATACCCCAGAGAGATGTTCCCGTCCTCTGTATTCCCAGTATAATCACATATACACCATGTCCTCAGTCACTGCGTGTCTCCTACAGATGGGCCCAGTAACAGAGATACCCCAGAGAGATGTCCCCGTCCTCTGTATTCCCAGGATAATCACATATATACCATGTCCTCAGTCACTGTGTGTCTCCTACAGATGGGCCCAGTAACAGAGATACCCCAGAGAGATGTCCTGTCCTCTGTATTACCAGGATAATCACATATATATACAATGTCCTCAGTCACTGTGTGTCTCCTACAGATGGGCTCAATACCAGAGATACCCCAGAGAGATGTCCCCTTCCTCTGTATTCCCAGCACTGTACAGAGAAGACTCACAGGACCCCACAGGAGGATCAGGTAGGTGGGGATAGTCTACTGTGTAATCTCCATAACATCAGACAATACTAATGTGATATTTTTTTAGGTTCATTGTGAAGATTTGTCTGATATTAAGGCCGAAAAAATAAAGGGAGAAGAAGAGACGGATGTGACTGATATTAAGGCAGAAGGAGAAGAGTCTTGTGTGACAGATAAGGAAGAAGATACAGAGACGGAAGACACATATATGAGGGATGATCAGCAGTATAAGGAGGAGGAAATCCCTACAGATACCAGCGCAGGTGAGGAATAATCACTTACTTCTTACTAGCTGAACCGCCTGGCGTTGCCCAGGAAAACCGTGGTGGTTTTTTAATTTAAAAAATTGCTGTAAAATTTCGTCTTATGCTGCGCCAAAGGCCCAAGTTTGTAAATTGTTAAAACATCCACCGTAATGTTAGTGTTTGCATTGATACTCATTGACCGCAATGAAATCAGGTGTGGTGGGGGTGTTTCAAACACACCGCTCCTGACTTGATAGCCCTTGTGTGTTGATGAATTCTACATCCACTCCTGAGATTTAGCACCTATAAAGCATTTATTTTTTCTGTGTGTGTGTGTGTGTGCGTGTGTGTGCGCGCGCGCTGTACAGTTTTTGTGTATGTGGGGGGTGTGGTGTTTTGTGTATCTCTCCAATATGTAAGTGTGTGAGGTGCCATATGTATATATATGTGTCCAATGGTCACAGGAGCATGCTCTTGCAACCAGCGGCTTTCCCCGGGAGCAGGAGGTCAGCGGCGGACACCCATCCCCCGGCGCAGCATGTCCCCGGGGTAGGCGGGCGGCGGACACAGCCCCCGCCTCGCGTGGAGCAGGAGCTCAGCGGTGGACACCCATCCCCCGGCGCAGCATGTCCCCGGGGGAGGCGGGCGGCGGACACAGCCCCCGCCTCACGTGGAGCAGGAGCTCAGCGGTGAACACCCATCCCCCGGCGCAGCATGTCCCCGGGGTAGGCGGGCGGCGGACACATCCCCCCCGCCTCGTGTGGAGCAGGTAAGCGGCGCCCACATGGGGTGGAGAAGCATGCCGGCAGCACCTCCCCTGGTGCAGGTGAGCGGCGCCCGCACCGGCCCTGGCTGTGTCCCCCTTTCGGCTTTCCCCGGCAGTGTCTCCTTTTCATTGCTGATGAAAATTAGACATTGAGCAATATGATTGCTAGCAATCATATTGCTCCGTGTGTACACATCTTCAGGTGTTCCTCCATCATTGGTTTCCCAGATCGTCTATCTTTTCTCCTCATCCAGCAGGAGACACTGGAGATGTTCTCAGTGGGTTATAGATTGGTAGTCACCGGGAGTGTGGCACCTCAAGAAATGTAACATAGTGTGGCTGCTCCTCCCACTCTATACCCTCCCTCAAGGCAGTCTAAAGGTGCCCATATATAATACAATTATTGTATGCAATTTGGACTAGATCGCATTGCATATGTTTGGAGCTGTGCGATGAGATGTGTGCAGAACCGCGCATCTCCTCAGTCCCAACCAATGTACCGTGTATGGGCACCTTTAGGTTAGTGCCCGACGGAGCTGGACGTGTTGTTCATGTTCTCCTTCCTATAGGGTTAGTTATTAGGGGATTTTCATGAATGAAATCACCTAAGCGCCATTTATCCACCAACCTTTCTTCTGTCCTATTGGGGGGGGCTGAGGGTGAAGGCCTTGTGTGTTATATAGGCTGCACTGGTGTCTTATTGGCACAGGAATGTATCTGTATACAATCAGCATGTGAGGAGACGGGCAGCGCTGCCACTGCCTGTCCACGCCGCGGGATTGCCGGGGAAACCCCACCGCCACTATGGTTCGTGCTGGGGTTCCCAGCTTCAGAGACCTCCGGATGCCCGGACCTGCTGTGCTCAGCGAGAGTCTCCTGCCCCAAGCCTGACCGCATCCGGTTGGGGCATCTGCGTTGGGGCAGAGGTGAGTAGCCTGCCGGTAACTGGACTAGCGGGTGTCCCGGCAGTACAAATACAGCTGTCTGTGGCCATTTTAAAAGACGGCACCATAATGATGGGGGCGGAGCTTCCCTCCTGGTTACTCTTCCTGCTCCCAGGTTATGGCAGGTCTATCATGGGAGCTCCTAGCAGCCCGTAAGGAAAGGGAAGCTGCTAGACAACCAGTTCATCAGCCGCCTGGGCTCAGGCGCTGGCCTCTTCGGTGGCTAGTTTGTCTAAGGCTTTAGTCCCCTCTAAATCTCCTCCTCATTTAGGGCCCTATTTTGGTTAATTCTTTCTGACAAAATCCTTCTTAGATGGACAAAACCATGTGCACTGCAGGGGGGGCAGATGTTACTTGTGCAGAGAGAGTTAGATTTGTGTGAGTTATTTTTTTTCTGTGCAGGGTAAATACTGGCTGCATTATTTTTTCACTGCCATTTAGATTTCCGTTTCAACACACCCCACCCAAATTTAACTCTCTCTGCACATGTTCCATCTGCCTCACCTGCAGTGCAGCATGGTTTTTCCCATTTTCCAAACAAATTTGTGCTGCAATCAGATCAGAATAAGGGCCATTATGGGTGTGGATCAGTTGGTCACCAGCAAGTTGTTAGACAGTCATTAGGGCGACACCATTAGGTCGACACGCGTCTCGGTCGACACGCAGAAATGTCGACCGGGTCATTAGGGCTACATGGGTTAAGTCAACAGTCAAAAGGTCAACATGGGGTTTTTCACTGTTTTTTTTTTTAACCCGAATTTCGACACAGTCGACATACACAGGTTAAAGTGCACCGCGTCCCCTCGCATGGCTCGCTGCGCCAGAAATAATTATGTGACAGGATGAAGTGTACGTTCTCCATAAAGAAACAAATTTGTGAGTTCTTTAAAGATGAGTCTGTTGAAAGGAAATGTTTTACATGGTCACATCCTTTGTCATGTTTGTCACAAGCCTGGTGGGAAACAAATCCATACAGAACAAAGGGTTCTTCAAATGTTTCAATTGCAAATCATGTAGAAACGGCAAGGGATCAACCAAATCAATACATAACATCAAACTGGTAAAGAATGCCTAGCGGGATCCGTGTGAGACGGAAACCCAAGGGCGCAACGCTAATCTAAAACAAATCAAAATACATTGTATGGGGGGAAGGGTATTTGGGTGCGGTCAGCGTACGCTTCGCTATGAAGCTCTAACGCTGATGCGCACCCCAATACCCAATATCCCCCCCCCCCCTACAATGTATACAATGTACACACACACAGAAATTTAATTATTGTTTATTTATCTTTTTCATTTGGCACTTGCTGAATACCGCGGCTTGGTGATCAACACCTGTTGAGAACGACCATATTCAGGAAGACACTGAACGTAAAAATTTCAAGTATCCAATTGCGCCATTTATCTGTATCCCAATTTTGTCCAGTCTTGTGTTATGAAGTAAAGGTGTAACTTCGGGGATAGTGATTTAAGGCAGCATCGCGCCACGTATTCCCTATCATTGGTTTTCTGATCTACTTAAGCCTGGAAACATCCTGGCAAGCATTTTCAGATTACGCGTTGTATGTTAAATATTTACACTTTGTCTGCAGAGGGTAGATAGGCTTGCGAAACCCCGCTCATTATTGAATCTTCACGGATGTCAAAGAAGACCGTATTGCCCGGTGCCTCCACCTTTAAAGAGTTTCCTGACAGGAAGTTGGATGCATCGCTTAAGGCGATATGCTCGGTGGCGGGGGGGTTATGTTGTGACCAGCCATGGTGGGCTGCTGGGTGAACAAAGCAATAGAGACCTGGGCTGCTCAATTCATACAAAGCTTACGTGCAGGTGCTCCAATGGAAGAGATTGCCAGATTAGCCGAACATGTACAGGAATCCGCTATTTATCTGGGAGAAGGTTCAAAAGATGTCTACCTTGTCCGTTTCTGCACGTCGAACCCTATGGTTATGACAGTGGCAGGCTGATACTGAATACAAGAAAGCAGTAAAGGCTCTTCCATTCATTGGTTCCATTTTGTTTGGGGAGGAATTAGACAAATGGATATCACAGGCCGGAAAATCAAATTTTGCCCTCGGCCACACCTCCTCCTCGACGCTACACTGGACCTTCCTTTGGGCCGTCGGCATGTTTCAGGTCGCATCAGAGGAGCGGCCTCTTCATCCAGAGTTTTCAGAGGCCGAGGTAGAGTCTCTGCTCCTTTCTCCTTCATCCACTAGGTGTCACTGGGGAATAGCAGGCGACCACAGGGAGCATGGGCACTTTAAATAAAAGATTAGAGTGGCTAACTCCTCCCCTTCTACTTCCCCTCCAGGTCAGTCTTAGTTTGTGCCCGCAAGGGAGCGGACACACTTTTGCTCTCAGAGCATTTCATTATTTTATTTTTTTTTAAACAGAATTTTTTTTTCTGTGCAGAGGACAGGCAGATAGTGCTACACTATCTGCCTGCTACGAGGGAGCCGGCCGGAGGGAGCCAGCCGCTGCCAAGGTTTTTGCTTGGCTCCCTGGCTACAGAGACCACCGCCTCGGGAGGCAACGGCGCCACCCACCAAAGCGCGCTGCGGTCCTCCCACAGCCTCACCGCCGACAGCACGGCAGTTCCTTAGTATTCCCTGCCACCGCTGTTTGCGGCGGTGGTCAGGGCTTAAACAAAAGGCGGCTAGCAGAGGGTTTTTAAACCTGGCGCCGGAGAGAAGCAAGAGCTGCCGGGCGGGGGGGCGGAGCTACCGCGTGGTACTCCCAGCAGCCCCGGCTATACCCAGAGATACACGCGGCGGCCATCTTTTTTCCATTGGCACCGCTGCTAACTGCTGGAGGCTCTCCTGTACCGCTGCAGCCCCACCAAAGGCTGCAAGTGCATTCCTTCTCCTGGTGACCGTCCTGCTACAAGCTCTCCCGGTACTGTGAGTTACAGTGGCTGGTTGAGAGCTTAGAGAGAGGTAGTTGGGCTGTGTTAAAACTCAAGGGCTATAGCGCTCCCTGATCGTAGACCATAGAGCTGTTTAGACCGTGTGGCAGCTCCTTTCTTTCACTGTCTGTCCTATCCAGTCCTTCTACCTGGACTAATCTATACCTACTCTCCCTTGGGTGTGTGGTAGTGTGTGGAATCTCTGTGACATAGCAATGGCAGGGGGAAGCTCCAAGACAATTGCTTGTAAGACATGTAATTCTAAGTTTACTCCTTCCTCTCCAGGGGTTCTTTACTGTGATAAATGCACTGTAAACCCTTCTGTGTCACAAGCCCCTGTGGGCCCCCCGTTCTGGGCCGCACAGCTTACAGAGGTCATGTCTCGCTTGTCCTCTGAGTTATCACAATCTCAGAGAGATAGAGAGACCTCTAGGAGCCAGCAGAGTGATTTAGCCTCTGCCGTCCAGAGCCTCATTAAAGCCTTTTCTCCAGGGCAGGTTGAGCCTTGCCCTTCCTCCTCAAGACAGCCCCCACCTTTGCAGAGGAGGAGGGCCTCTCCATTACACCACTCCCCAGGTTCTGACAATATGCCAGACCTGGAGGAGGGGGATTTTGCGCCTACTGGGGACGACAAGCAGGATGTCCAGGATATGTTTGCTTATGACACTCAGGACCCTGCTCAACCCTTTTAGGGGATTGAGGACCTGATACAAATGGTCAAGGTCGCTTGTAATGTGACTGATGGGGTTGACACTCCTACCCGTCCGTCCCTTTTTTGGGAAAAAGCAAAAATTGTCTACTAACTTCCCCGTGGCGGAGGAGTTGGATGAGCATGTTACCAAGGCCTGGAAGAATCCAGACAAACGGTTTCAGACCCCAAAATGCTTTTTACAAAACTATCCACTACTGCCGGAGGGCCGTAAGAGTGGAAATTCCACCTGCGGTGGATTCATCAGTGTCTAAAAAGACTGTCCTTCCGGTTCCTGGGGCTACCACCCTCAAAGACATCTCTGACCGTAGGTTGGAGATGACTTTGAAAAGCATTTTTTCTGCAGTCCGGCGCAGATTGGATGTTGGGTGAACAAGGCCATAGGTGTATGGGCGTCACAGATCTCGGCTGAGGTGCGTAACGAATCAGACCCTGCCACTATTATGCAGTTGTCTGAACAGATCCAGGATGCCTCTACTTTTCTAATGGATGCGTCCTCGGATGTGTGTGTGGTTGCAGCTAGAATCTCTGCACTGTCCATCTCAGCCCGTAGAGGTTTCTGGCTTCACCAGTGGCAAGCAGATGCTGAATCTAAGTGGGCAGTGGAATCCATGGCCTTCAATGGTGAGCTCCTGTTCAGACCAGAACTGGGCAGATGGATATCCCAGGCCACAGGCGGGAAGTCACAATTCCTCCCTTCGGCGGCTCCACCCCATCTCAAAGAACCGCTCAGATGTCTTCCTTTCGTGCCTTTCGTCCCTCAAGCAGGTTCAGAGGTCGATCCAGAGGGGGTGCTCCATCTCACCGGGGTTCCAGAGGTCGCGGCAGAGGCGCCTCCACAACCACACTGGATCCCAAGGCAACCAAGCCTACTGCATGATGGTCCTCCGTCCCATCTGAGGGATCTCAGAGTGGGAGCTCGTCTGTGGAACTTCGGTCCCGTATGGCTCTAGTCCTGTCAGGACGCCTCGGTAAGAGATCTTGTCACCCTAGGTGACAAGATTCACTTCAGTCTGTCTCCCCCAAACAGGTTCTTCAAGATCGGACTTCCTCTTCCTCCATAGAAAGGACAACAGTTATTGTCAGCCATTGCCAAACTACAGGACATGGGAGTGGTGGTTCCGGTTCCTGTAGATCAGCGTACCCGGGGCTACTACTCCAGTCTGTTCCTCGTACCAAAGCCGAGTGGCTCGGTATGTCCTATTCTCAATTTAAAGGATCTGAACCTGTACTTGCACGTGGTCAGAATCAAGATGGAGTCACTGCAGTCCGTGATCCAGGTTTTGGAGGAAGGAGAGTTCTTGGTATCCATCGATATCAAGGACGCTTACTTGCACATTCCCATTTGGCCCCCGCACCAAGCATATCTTCGGTTCGCAGTGCAGGAACGGCATTGGCAGTTTCAGGCTCTCCCGTTTGGCCTCTCGTCCGCACCTCGGATTTTCACCAAGGTGATGGCGGTCATGATGGAGGTTCTCCGCACGCAAGGAGTTACTATCATCCCCTACTTGGGCGACCTTCTGTTGAAGAGTCGTTCCTGGGACACCCTGCTGGAGCACATTCTTCTCACACAGAAGATCCTCACATCCCACTGGTGGATTCTCAACTTCGCCAAGTCATTCTAGGGATGATCCTGGACACCAGCCAGATGCGGGTGTTTCTGCTGGTAGACCAGATCCAGTCCTTACAGGCCCAGGTCAGGCTTGTCTTGCGTCGCAGATAGGTGTCCGTACACCTGTGCACCAGGCTGTTAGGGAAGATGGTATCTACCTTCGAGGCGATACAGTACGCCCGGTTTCACTCACGACCGTTCCAGCTGTCGCTCCTCCATCAATGGTCAGGATCTCACCTGCACCTGCAGCAGAGGGTGACCCTGTCCCCTCGTGCTCGCCTGTCCTTGCTTTGGTGGCTCAACACCTCCAACCTGCAACAGTGGAGGAGGATTGCGATTTGGGATTGGACCCTCATCACCACAGACGCCAGCCTCCGCGGTTGGGGAGCTGTCACCCGTGACCGTCAGTTCCAGGGGTTATGGACATGACAGGAGAGTCTCCTTTCGATCAATGTCCTGGAACTCAGAGCAGTCTATTATGCTCTTCTCCAGGCCAGACCTCTCCTCCAAGGCAAGGCTGTACGTGTCCAGTCCGACAACTCTGCGACTGTGGCGTAGATCAACAAGCAGGGAGGCACCCTCATTTGCGCGGCCATGAAGGAGGTCAGCAGGATCCTGCTTTGGGTACAGGCCCATGCGCTGGCACTGTCGGCTGTTATCATTCCTGGAGTGGAAAACTGGGAGGCCGACTTTCTCAGTTGGCGGGACATACATGAGGGAGAGTGGTGCTTACACCCTCAAGTCTTTCAGAAGTTGATCCATCGCTGGGGTTGTCTCCAAATGGACCTGATGGCGTCCCGCCACAACTTCCAGTTCCCCCGGTTCTTCACGAGAACATAAGACCCTCAAGCAGAAGGGGTGGACGTGCTAGTCGCTCCTTGGCCCTTCCAGTATGTGTACCTCTTTCCACCGTTCCAGTTGATTCCCCGAGTGCTTCAACGAATCCGGAGTGAGGGAGTCACGGCTCTGTTGGTAGCACCAGACTGGCCACGTCTGTCTTGGTACACCAATCTGACAGCACTGCTAATAGACGAGCCGTGGCCCCTTTCCCTTCAGGACGACCTTCTTAGCCAAGGACCCTTCATCTACCCAGATTTAAGTTGTCTTCATTTGACGGCGTGGCTGCTGAAAAGTCCATCCTGAGGAAGGCCGGTATACCTAGAGCGGTTATACTCACTATGCTACGTGCCAGGAAAGAGGTCACCTCAGCACACTACCACCGTATATGGCGTTCATATGTGGGTTGGTGTGAGAGGCGCAGTGTTTCCACATTAGAAAGAGATTACCAGTTGTCCCCTTAGCGCTGGTTTGGAAATGGAATTCTTGTTTTCTTATTGATTTACCCAAAGAAAAACAGAAAAAAGGGCACAATAGTGTAATACAGTTTTTGCAGTATTATTGACATATAAGACACCGGTGATTGAACTGACTCGTACCCTTTTCTTATGTCTACTAACTTGTAGACATTAGCACATTTGATAGGGGAGTGGTCACGTCACCGATGGCAAATAAAATCTGTATCTCTTGCTTGTAGAAAAGAGAAAGTACTGGATAGTGTAATACAGTATTTATTTTCTAAGACATGGATACAATTTGATAAAAAGGTAGCAAGGTGGACTCTCACCAAAGCGTGTGGTCCACACACGAAGATGTAGACAATTGCACAGATGTTACAAGTATATGTGGGGGGTCCCAGGCGTCCCTGACAGTCTCCCAGCAATGTAGTCCCACCAAGCTTCCTCACTCCAGCCGCCAACGCGTTTCGAAACACACCGGTTTCTTTGTCAAGGCATATGGAGTGTAGTGTTCAATACCTATATTTATACTCCCTACATGCATACCTATTTCCAGACATGGAGTTTCCTAACCTCTAATGTCCTATCCTAAACATGTACAATGATATGAAGTCCATATCGGGTTTGTTTATAACCCGCGGGAACGCGTACATTACTTCCGCGTTCCACGTACTTTACTTCCGGAAATGACGTTTGCGGTTCAATCCGCGTACTTCCGGTTGTTGGATATACGGCGAACGTCCCATATCTCTTAGTTCTCCGCCGGATTGATGTCAGGAAATGACGTCTGCGGTTCAATCCGCAACCTTCTGGTGTTGTTGTGCGGTCCATTCACCAGGATGTTATAGCGGAAATGCTAGATTTTGCGTTCCAGCTGCCGTTCTGCCATTTCTTTTAATTGATGAGGTAGTAGATGTCTCAATTAAAGTGCAGTATGCAAGGGGGTAAAAAACGGTACAAAAAAGATATTAATATACAATTCATAAAGATAAGTTTACAATACGAATATTATATAAAAAATGTCATTATTAAAAAAAATTTTTGGTAAAAAATGTCTATAAAAAGATGATAGAAAAATACAAAGTCTAAAATAGAAAGAGCTACTACATGAACCATTTAAGCTCGAAATCTTTGTTTAAGCCATTGGGTATCAATGTATGAAAATTAAAGATCATTGACATTTCTTTCCTCGCCAATAATGAGCTGATGTCACCTCCTCTTCTATTAAGTTCCACTTAATAGAAGAGGAGGTGACATCAGCTCATTATTGGCGAGGAAAGAAATGTCAATGATCTTTAATTTTCATACATTGATACCCAATGGCTTAAACAAAGATTTCGAGCTTAAATGGTTCATGTAGTAGCTCTTTCTATTTTAGACTTTGTATTTTTCTATCATCTTTTTATAGACATTTTTTACCAAAAAAATTTTTTAATAATGACATTTTTTATATAATATTCGTATTGTAAACTTATCTTTATGAATTGTATATTAATATCTTTTTTGTACCGTTTTTTACCCCCTTGCATACTGCACTTTAATTGAGACATCTACTACCTCATCAATTAAAAGAAATGGCAGAACGGCAGCTGGAACGCAAAATCTAGCATTTCCGCTATAACATCCTGGTGAATGGACCGCACAACAACACCAGAAGGTTGCGGATTGAACCGCAGACGTCATTTCCTGACGTCAATCCGGCGGAGAACTAAGAGATATGGGACGTTCGCCGTATATCCAACAACCGGAAGTACGCGGATTGAACCGCAAACGTCATTTCCGGAAGTAAAGTACGTGGAACGCGGAAGTAATGTACGCGTTCCCGCGGGTTATAAACAAACCCGATATGGACTTCATATCATTGTACATGTTTAGGATAGGACATTAGAGGTTAGGAAACTCCATGTCTGGAAATAGGTATGCATGTAGGGAGTATAAATATAGGTATTGAACACTACACTCCATATGCCTTGACAAAGAAACCGGTGTGTTTCGAAACGCGTTGGCGGCTGGAGTGAGGAAGCTTGGTGGGACTACATTGCTGGGAGACTGTCAGGGATGCCTGGGACCCCCCACATATACTTGTAACATCTGTGCAATTGTCTACATCTTCGTGTGTGGACCACACGCTTTGGTGAGAGTCCACCTTGCTACCTTTTTATCAAATTGTATCCATGTCTTAGAAAATAAATACTGTATTACACTATCCAGTACTTTCTCTTTTCTACAAGCAAGAGATACAGATTTTATTTGCCATCGGTGACGTGACCGCTCCCCTATCAAATGTGCTAATGTCTACAAGTTAGTAGACATAAGAAAAGGGTACGAGTCAGTTCAATCACCGGTGTCTTATATGTCAATAATACTGCAAAAACTGTATTACACTATTGTGCCCTTTTTTCTGTTTTTCTTTGGGTAAATCAATAAGAAAACAAGAATTCCATTTCCAAACCAGCGCTAAGGGGACAACTGGTAATCTCTTTCTAATCTGTTCACTTTTTGGTGTGAGTAGGTGACCCACACTTTCCAGTATATCCCCCGGCGAAGGTTTAGCGCATTATTTCCTCCCCACTACCCCCATTTCCAGCAGTGTTTCCACATGCCTGTTCAAGAAGACGAGACTCCTCCTTTTTCTGCAGGAAGGTTTGACTGCGGGGCTGCGGTTGAATACCCTAAAGGTACAGGTCTCAGCTCTCTCCATCTTTTTTCAGAAGAAGTTTGCTTTTCTCCCGGAGGTGCAAACCTTTTTTCCAGGGGGTGCTTCGTTTACAGCCACCCATTCGTCCTCCAACGGCTCCCTGGGACCTGGACTTGGCTCTTCAGTACTTACAGACTTCTGTGTTTGAGCCCTTGGAGGAGGTGGACCTTCGCTACCTCACGTGGAAGGTTGCTGGCTTTGGCATCAGCCAGACGGGTATCGGAACGGGGAGCTCTTTCTTGTCGCTCCCCCTTTCTTCAATTCCATGCTGACTAGGATAGCCAATCCCGGGGCATTTTTTCAATCCCGGGATTCGGGATTGAAAAATGCTCAATCCCAGGATTGGCTTCCCTAATTTGAAAAAAAAAAACTCCCCGGCTACCCCGCACATTTACAGTACTTACATTTGCGGGGTGCTGGGTAGGTGGGTGAGCGTGCAGATCTGTCCGGGAGCCGGGTTGCTGGGAGCCGGGGTGGGCGTGCATGTATGTCCCGAGGTCGGGTAGCTGGGTGTACTGTGCTGATAGTGAGCCGGGTTGCTGGCTGTGTGGACGGCAGTGTGGCCTGCTCAGCGTGACATCTGACCTCATCACGCTGCGCAGTGCTGCACTGCCGGGTATGGGAGAAGCCGGGCAGCGTCTGAGCGTGTGCTCAGACGCTGCCCGACATTAGACTGCACATGTGCAGTCTAATTCCGAAATCCCGGGATTGGAATCTCCAATCCCGGGATTGAAATCCCGGCGTTTTGGGGGCCAAATCCCGGGATCCCGGCGTTTTGGGGGCCAAATCCCGGGATCCCGCCGATCCCGGGATTGGCCACCCTAATGCTGACAGAGCGCAGAGCGGAGCTCCATACTAGTCTGGACTTCCTTCCTAAGGTAGTATCTGCCTTTCACTTGAACCAGCCCATTGTGGTTTCCGCTCTTCCAGATGACTTGCCAGAAGCGAGATCCCTTGATGTGGTTAGGGCTCTGCGAATTTATGTAGCCCGCACAGCCCCCATCAGGAAGTCTGACTCTTTTTGTTACCTACGACCCTTTACGTCGTGGATGGCCGGCTTCAAAGCAAACGCTTTCTAGGTGGATTCGGTTGACTATCCGTCAAGCCTATGTCTCCTCTTCTCGGACCCCTCTTGCTTAAATCACGGCGCATTCAACCAGGTCGGTGGGTTCTTCTTGGGCGGCTGCCTAAGGGGTTTCTCTCCAACAGCTCTGCCGAGCTGCTACTTGGTCAGGCTGTAGGACCTTCGTGAAGTTCTACAGGATTGATACCTTTGCGGCTCCTGCTTCAGTGTTTGGCCGCAGAGTTTTATGGGGTTCTCCGCACTCACCCACCCGGGTTGAAGGCTCTGGGACGTCCCCAGTGTAACTCCAGTGACACCTAGTGGATGAAGGAGAAAGAGGAATTTTGTACTTACCGTAAATCCTTTTCTCCGTGTCCACAGGTGTCACTGGACGCCCACCCAGCGCTGTTCTCTTCTGTTGCCTTCGGGCTTCGTCCTACAAGGATCATTACCTTGGAATTTCCCTGCTAGGGTTACGTTGGTTATGTTATTATGTTACGTTGTCTGTTGACTATGAACGTTTGAACTTTCAGTGTTTTACTTCTTTACTTCTTGTATTGAATGATGTATGTGGTGTTAACCTCCTCTTCGAAGTGTGTTTTATCTTCCTGCTCCCTTCCGGGCACAACCTTTACGACTGACCTGGAGGGGAAGTAGAAGGGGAGGAGTTAGCCACTCTAATCTTTTATTTAAAGTGCCCATGCGCCTGTGGTCACCTTCTATTCCCCAGTGTAACTCCAGTGACACCTGTGGACTCGGAGAAAAGGATTTACGGTAAGTACAAAATCCCTCTTTCTCCCAATCAGAGGGAGCTCAACCTGCCAAGCCCTCAGACCCAGTGGATGACTGGCATCTGGCCCACCTGGGAAACCCCAGAGTGGGAGGACGACTTTGGCTGTTTCAGGACGTTTGGAAAGACACTTGCCTAGATGCATTTGTAAAGGAACTCGTTCTTTCTTCAAGATTCCAAGATAATTTGTCTTTCACCTGCTCCACCACGATTCTTCACTACCAGGCTACCGGCGTCGAAGGAAAAGTGTCCAGCTCTAAAGACATCAGTGTCTGCCCTTCTGAATGCAGGAGTGATCATTCTAGTATCCTCCACACAGCAAAAACAGGTTTTTTTTATTTCTGTTCCTAGTATCAAAATCGGACGGTTAGGTGAGACCCATCCTCACTTTAAAGGATCTCAATCTTTTCTTAAACAAATATTGGTTCAAGATGGAATCCCGTCAGTCATTGCTTTGCTGGACCAGGGAGAATTTGTTGTGTCAATAGATGTAAAGGATGCGTATCTACACATCCTGATTTGGCCTCCTCACCAACAATACTTGCGATTCACCATCAGATCCGCTCACCTCCTGCCGTTCAGACTCTCATCCGCACCCAATTTCACAAAGGTGATGGCGGTGATGAAGAGCATACTCCGTCTTCAAGGAATAACAATCATTCCTTATCTCGACGATCTACTTCTAGGGATCAGCTTCTTCAGGATTTACAGAGGACTCAGTCCCTTCTTCAACAGCACGGCAGGATTCTGAACTATCAAAAATCTCAGCTGGAACCATCCTAGACTATCCCTCCTGTGGTGGTTGGACTCTAAAACACCACTTGGAGGGGCAAAGGTTTAACCTTTTCCAGTGGGGGGTGCAGTGATGATGGGAGCCCATTTCAAAGGAACCTTACCAATCAACATCTTAGAACTGAGAGCAATGTTTTGCGCTCTATAATCAGCCCACACTCTTCTTAAAGGATGGGTGGTGAGAGTCCAATCGGACAATGACACGGCTGTGGCGTACATAAACTGCCAAGGCGAGATGAGGAGTCGCACAGCCATGACGGAGGTGACCAGAATCTTACTTTTAGCAGAGAGGTACACCGAGGCTCTATCGGCAATTTGTCATACCAGGGGTAGAAAATTGGGAAGCCAACTTCCTCAGTCGGCAGGTTGTGGATCCGGGGAGTGGTCTCTCCACCCTCAGGTGTTCCACATGCTGACGCTGAGATGGGGACACAAATACAATAAAAAATGACAGAAATTTGACCGCGCTCATTGAGCTCTTACCACCTGGACTACTGGATGGTCAGGGTACAGTCCTTTCCAAATTCTTTTTCACATAATTTTCTTATTCTTCCACAAATTCCTGCCTGACACCCAGACCTGCCCCAATGGGCACCCTATGAGGCTCAATGTCAGGGAGCGGATGTGGCGCTGGTCAGTGTCAGGGCTGCGCAGTGGTGCCATCTGACGTTTGTCACCCTGTTCCGGTTCGTATTCTGTTGGGCAGAGGAGCTGACCAGCATCCACTTCTCTCAGCGACATCTGTCCATCTCACAGGCACCCACTGTCCTCTATAACAACTTAATGCGGGAGGCCTGCACTGTGGACCTCCTGTCACAGCCTCACCTGCGAATTGGCGGCCCAGGCACCATTGTGGAAGTTGATGAAAGCCTTTTCGTACAATGGAAGAGCCATGTTGGCCGCATGCTGCTCCAGCAGTGGATCTTCGGGGGCATCTCCAGGGAGACCAGAGAGTGCACTATTACGGCAGTCGAGAGGCGTGATGCCAGCACCCTCATGGCTGCCATCGAGAGGCACGTGCAACCGGGGACTACAATTTATTCCAACTGCTGGCGGGCCTACAAGATGGAGTAGCTGGAGCAGGCTGGGTACCGCCACGCCAGGGTGAACCGCCGGTACCACTTTGTGGATCCGGAGACCGGGGTTCACACCCAGAACATTAAGAGGCTGTGGGGTTCCTGCAAGTGGCGCAATAAGCGCCAAAGGGGCACAGCGCGCCATCAGCTGGTCTCCTACTTGCAGGAGTTCATCTGGAGGAAGACCCCTTCCAGCGCATCCTGCACCTGCTGACCCTGCTCCCCAGGCAGAGAAAGGCGACACCAGAGACGCAGAGACAACTGCGTTGACTTCAGCTGCTGTTTCTGCCAATGCAGTTTCTGAGGAATAACTTTTTCTCATTTTTGTGTCTTTATTCTTCTTATTCATTGTGTTGTCATTTCATAATTTTTCATTGATTCTTCTTAATCTGAACTAAAATCCAGTTAACACATGTCATTGCTGTCTCAGGTGTATGATGTGGCAGGTGTGAATGTGTTCCTGAAACACCCCCACTATCCACGTCAGCGTGGAGTGGATTTTCTAAAATGTGGCGAGCCCCGCGAGGGGATGCGGAATACATGTGAAGTAATCCACGTACCCTTGCGGGGCTCGCTGCTCTTGCCACGCTTCGGGCTGCCGTGGATAGTGGTGGCTTTGGAAAGGAGACGCACGCCCTACAGAACTCCTAACCCTGTCCGCAGGGTTGATGTACCCTGCCACAATAGCTAATGAGACGCAGGAGTGTCTCACTGCAGGCGCGTCTGAGACGCTCCTTCGTCTGAAAAAGATGGAGGGCCTCTCCGCCGATGCCAGCTTGATCCCTTCTCCGCCAAAGAGAGGGGATCATGCTGGCGCCAGCGGTACGAGAAAAAGCTGACTAGGCTTGCCGAGGACAGAGATGTAGTTCCTGGCAACACTTGTGTAGTTTCACGGCGGCTGAAAACGTAGCTTAGCCTGGCGCTGTGAAACTACACAAGTACGGCAGCCGTTGGGCTACGCTATTAGCATAACGTAAGCTGCCGCCGTGAAACTAAACAAATACCGATTTTCTATTCGATTTTGCTTCTATAAGCATATCTCACAGTGTGTATGCTCTATTAGAGATATCTGTGGATGGATTGGGCAGCTTGTTCTCCATACACACTGGCCAGTCCATAGTGACTGATATCACAACTGGGCGAGGTGCAGTTATATGTGCCGGCCAATGCAGCTGCTGATCACCGCCGGCTCCTGCAGCGGGTGTACGGGAGGTCAGGAGATCGCCCTCACACACAGCGCCATCTAGCTTTAGGTATGTTGACCATCAGCTGTGTTGCAGAGCTGACACGATATGTCTGACCGATGTTGTTCACAGACCTATCACTGGCTGACGGACCAGGGATATATTGGCCAGTGTGTACGCAGCATTAGACATGTTCAGTTGAAGTGATAAAACATCCATGAACATTTGCTTCTCAATGTAACCAATTCTGTCTGTTGTCATTCATCTGTTTCCTGTAGATGGGCGCACAAGCAGGAATACCTCGGAGGGAGATCTCATTGTGTCTCCAGGTTATATACTAGAAGATAAGAACATCAGACAAGATTCTCCAGAGGAAAACCCCATTATCCCCAATACACAGCCAACATTTTCCATTGCAGATATTTCATCTGGTCCCTCTAGTCATGAGGAACCTTCTCCTGATCATTCAGACCTTACTACACACAGTACAGACCATAAAGATGATACAATATCATCCAGTTCTGAGTTTGGTAAGAGTTCTATACATCCGTCAGATTCTGTTTTACATCAGAGTCATCACACAGGTGAGAAACCATTTTCATGTTCTGAGTGTGGGAAATGTTTTAGAAGGAAACCATTTCTTGTTAGACATGAGAGAATTCACACTGATGAGAAACCATTTTCATGTTCTGAATGTGGGAAGTGTTTTAGAAATGAATCAACTCTTGTTACACATGAGAAAAGTCACACCAGTGAGAAACCATTTTCATGCTCCTTGTGTGGGAAATGTTTTAAACATAAACACAGTCTAGTTAAACATGAGAGATTTCACACGGGTGAGAAACTATTTTCATGTTCTGAATGTGAGAAATATTTTACAGATAAATCGTCTCTTGTTACACATCTGAGAAGGCACACATGTGAGAGACCGTTTTCATGTTCTGAATGTGGGAAATGTTTCATAAATAAATCAGTTCTTGTTACACATATGAGAAGTCACACAGATGAGAAACCATTTTCATGTCCTGAGTGTGGGAAATGTTTTAGACAAAAATCCAGTCTAGTTATACATGAGAGACTTCACACAGGAGAGAAACCATTTTCATGTTCTGAGTGTGGGAAATGTTTTAGACAAAAAGACAGTCTAGTTAAACATGAGAGACTTCACACGGGCGAGAAACCATTTTCATGCTCTGATTGTGGGAAATGCTTTACAACTCATTCGGGTCTTGCTATACATAAGAAAAGTCACACAGGTGAGAAACCATTTTCATGCTTTGAATGTGGGAAATGTTTTATAATTAAACCACATCTTATTACACATGAGAGAAGTCACACAGGTGAGAAACCATTTTCATGCTCTGAATGTGGGAAATGTTTTGTATATAAATCAAATCTTGTTACACATGAGAAAATTCACACAGGTGAGAAACCATTTTCATGCTCTGAATGTGGGAAATGTTTTCGAGATAAATCATATCTAGTTACACATGAGAAAATTCACACAGGTGAGAAACCATTTCCATGTTCTGAATGTGGGAAATGTTTTAGAGATAAATCATATCTAGTTATACATGGGAGAAGTCACACAGGTGAGAAACCATTTTCATGCTCTGAATGTGGGAAATGTTTTACAAATAAATCACATCTTGTTACACATAAGAAAATTCACACAGGTGAAAAACCATTTTCATGCTCTGAATGTGGGAAATGTTTTGCACAGAAATACACTCTTGATAGTCATAAGAGAAGTCACACAGGTGAGAAACCATTTTCATGCTCTGAATGTGGGAAATGTTTTAGCAAAAAACACAGTCTAGTTCAACATGAGAGACTTCACACAGGCGAGAAACCATTTTCATGCTCTGAAAGTGTGATTTCTGTGGAAAACATTTCCCATCTTGTTACACATGAGAGAAGTCACACGGGACAGAAACCATTTTCATGTTTTGAATGTGGGAAATGTTTTACACATAAATCAACTGTTCGTAGACACCAGAAAACCCATGCGCAAAAAATATAATTTAAATGAACTGAGCTTCATGAAACGGAAGCATCAATACTAAATACCTATATCATCCATTGTATGTGGATTCTTAGATAGACAGTGTCTAGATAAACATTCCTATGCTGAAATTGAATGTCTAACAGGGTCAAAATGTCGACCTAAAAAAGTCAACATACATTTTTCACATTTTCTCGTGTCAATGTTGATAACTGTTGACATGGACTCCCAATTAGTGTAAAGCGTAACCTCTTGGTTCCCTCTCCACCCTTGGTGCAAGTTACACACATGTAATGCTGGCTGCCACATCTGATTGGCTGAATGCATCTGTCATTTATGCTGATGTTCGTTCTATTGCTGCTGTGATGTGTTCCCATGGTTACAGTGACATGAGCGATCAGTGTGCAATAAGACTCCATGTCTCCTAGTCTGACTGTATATGGGAAAGCAGCTGGTGTATGTGTATGTATTACTAAGTCATTATATACCGCATTGTTGTACCTGTGCTTTATGTATAACAGCCTCTCTGTAATATATATGTAATAAATACACTGTGTGACCCTGTACTGTAATGTGTGTGGTGTATACTGATATTTGGGCCATCACTATGACTCGGCGCCTCTTGTCATACCCCCGGCACCTATGTAGGAGGAGCATGTGCTGGGATTGCCGAGCCGGCCACGTTCCGTGGTACTCACAGCCCACGAGCCCAGCACCATGCAGCTTTATGGATCCCATTTGGCATCCGGTACTTAGACACAACTCCCGGCCACCTCCACATGAGCCCCATAATGTTGAATCTGTTACTCTCTCACTGGGGTCAGAGCTGGAAGATAATGTGTTCCCACAGGGCAGGTGCAGGTGTCTGATGCTATGTGGCAGGATCTGTACAACTGCCCCCATTATATAACATGAGACACATAGGGGGAAATGTACTAAGATGGGCGTATACGGCAGATCCCGATACAAATGGAAAGAAATGAGATTGGCCGTATAAGACCCAATAATACGAATGGACCATACATTTACAGAGATGTCATATTCTCCTCATTTGTATTTTCCGATGATGTAGTCCATATTCTGTTACCGGTGGGTTAAAGTTCGAGGGGACCAAGATGGCTGGATCCCAGAAAAGTACTTCAATAAATTACTTTAGTTTTAAAGTACACTTACTGTATTTGCTGGCGTATAAAACTACTTGTTTCCCCTGAAAAACATGCCTCCAAGTGGGAGGGTCGTCTTATACGCCGGGTGCACTTGTATAACAAACTATATTTTGAGTGGAAATATTGGGGGGGGTCGTCTTATACGCTGGCAAATACGGTATCTACCGTTATGATCAGCAGAATTTTCAATACAGCATACGGTACTTGTGTATTATCTGGGCGCCCGATTTTTTTCATCTTATGTGATTGTACAACCAAAAATCGATCGCATCGCATGTGATGCGACCGATTTTGGACCCGATTTTTTATTGTACAGGCACCCAGATGACTAATTCCTATGTTAAATTCCCCCCAGACCCGATTTTTGATTGTACACCTACCCTGATGGGTAATGCCTATGTCAAATGCCCCCCACGATAGACACCAACCCGAAGCGTGGCGAGCGCAGCGGTACGCGCCCTCCAACCTTTTCATACCCCCACTATCCACATCGGTGTGGAGTTGATTTTATATAGTGTGGCGAGCCCCGCGGGATACGAGCCCAAAGCGTGGCGAGTGGACGTGGAATACATGTTAAGTAATCCGCGTCCCCTCGCCACGCTTCGGGCTCGTATTCCACGTCCCCTCGTGGGGCTCGCTGCGCTTGCCACACTATATGAAATCAACTCCACGCCGACGTGGATAGTGGGGGTATGAAAAGGTCGGAGGGTGCTACGCTCGCCACGCTTCGGGTTGGAGTTAACAATGGGGGGGGGGGGATTTTACCTAATAAATACTCATCCTGGTGGGTATACAATTAAAAATCGGGTCAGGGGGGCCATTTAACATTGAGTACAATGTAAAAATCGGGTCGGAATGTCCAAAAACCCCAAAAATCGGGTCCCATCGCATACCTTAAGTACTGGCATGCGATCAAAAAAATCGGGCGCCCACATATTACACAAGTACCCAGCATACACATCAGCAAACTCAGGAGCCCCGCCCCCTGCATCAAGAGGCTGAGTTGGTTTCTTCCTGGCACTTCTGCAGTCAGTGTTCATCCAAGAATGAGGCTACCCTAACACTGACAGGGTCCTGTTTATATAAGCTACAGAAGCTACCCTTACACTGACAGGTACCTGGTTATATAAGCTACAGAAGCAACCCTAACACTGACAGGGTCCTGGTTATATAGGCTACAGTGACTACCCTAACACTGACAGGGTCCTGGTTATATAAGCTACAGAAGCTACCCTAACACTGACAGGGTCCTGGTTATATAGGCTACCCTAACACTTACAGGGTCCTGGTTATATAGGCTACAGAGGCTACCCTAACACTTACAGGGTCCTGGTTATATAGGCTACAGTGACTACACTAACACTGACAGGGTCCTGGTTATATAGGCTACAGAGGCTACCCTAACACTGACAGGGTCCTGGTTATATAGGCTACAGAGGCTACCCTAACACTTACAGGGTCCTGGTTATATAGGCTACAGAGGCTACCCTAACACTGACAGAGTCCTGGTTATATAGGCTACAGAGGCTACCCTAACACTGACAGAGTCCTGGTTATATAGGCTACAGAGGCTAACCTAACACTGACTGGGTCCTGGATATATAGGCTACAGAGGCTACCCTAACACTGACAGGGTCCTGGTTATATAGGCTACCCTAACAATGACAGGGCCCTGGTTATATAGGCTACAGAGGCTACCCTAACACTGACAGGGTCCTGGCTATATAGGCTACCCTAACACTGACAGGGTCCTGGTTATATAGGCTACAGAGGCTACCCTAACACTGACAGGGTCCTGGCTATATAGGCTACCCTAACACTGACAGGGTCCTGGTTATATGGGATATATTGGCTACCATAACACTGACCGGGTCCTGGATATATAGGCTACAGAACTCCTGCGTAAGCTGTTTTATAAGTGCAAAGGCTAAAGTGTAATATCATAAATGTAAATAACAGTAGAGGGCGCTATTGCCTGAATTATGAATGTTCAAACTAATGTACTGACAAATGTGTACATAGGATTCCATAGATTAAAGACACAATGTGAATGCAATGTCCCAGGATTGAGAAGCAAGGACAAAAACACGTGACTTAGTTTAGTCTAATATAACCAGTGACCGTTGTCTATTGGGACAAACATGTTAGAATCTAAAACCGCCTCTATCATCTCATAAGGGAATATACAGATATCCCTTCTTGTCCTACCACCATTTATTTATATTAATGAAATAAACACCCACCTTACTTCTAAAGATTATATTATATACAAAAGCAACAATACCTGACATCAGACTTAAATGAGCAATGACAATATATTCATCAGTCCTGATACCTTCCACCCTTGGTCTCAGGTAGTTTTCCACCATATACCTTCCAGGTTTCTCCTGTGGGGAGACCTCTGTTGTCCTGTATTGCACCAGGGCATCTGAGATTTCATTGCCTTCTAGCCCAGTGTGTAATAGACATGTCCCACAGACACAGGCCGTCCATAACACTGGTTATATAGCTCAGTTTCCAGCTTGGTGCTACAACAAGGCGAGCATCCATGTCATCCATCCTTGGGATACAGTACAGCTGTTGGTGTTAATGATGATGATGGGAGGAGCTTTGGTTTCTTCCAGCAGCCTGACTACAGCATGTAGCTCTGCTTACTGACATGTTCCTTCTTCACCACCCCCATGTATCAGTTCTGGGTGCTTCCTGTGGAGACCACTGTTGCTGACCACTCTGTGGACCTGATGCTGTGGATTGCTTGGGCAGTCTCTTGTATGGACGCTCCACCTCTTTCCAACCACTTCCATTCCTGCAGCATCTGCTCCTGGGCCATGGCTGTGTGTGCCTAGGCCCTTGCGCCTCACCCACCCTGCCACTGGTAAGTCAGTGCGTATAGTGACCGGTTGTGGCATGATGATGCTCCCCACATGCTGGAGTGCAGTGTATGCTGTCTGTGGGTGTGGTAACTGCTTGGTCCAAAGTTCAATAGGAGTCTTCAGTTCAGTACTCTGGGTGGCAGTGGAGTCAAATGCTCTTCTGCCATAGACCCAGTCATACCAGATGAGGTGCCTACTGCTAAATCCAGGGGTGCTTTCATGTAGGTGGGAGCTGACTGGACAAACATACAGAGATCAGGTCCTTCCCGCTGTATTACACTCACTCCCCCACCTCATGGATTTGCAACTTTCACCAAACGTCGAACACACCCTAACAAATATACCTGCTGAATACCCTCTCTAGTAGTGTGCCACGGTGAGGTGGGCATCATCTGTATTTATATTACTTCACAAGTCAATAATGTCCAGGTACCATCCCTACTGTGAAACCTCTGCGCCTGTAAATGCACCCGGGGATCTATTGGCAAAGTTCCCATTTGTGCTGTTTCTGTGGAAATGAACTTAATTGAATCTCCACCCTCCTCCCACAACCGGAGTATCCCTGTAGGATTTGTAGCATATTTAAATCAAAGGGTGAGGTATAGGATCCAGACAGTCATTAGCCCAATGTTGGGATCCTGACTGCCCGGACTCAGGCAGCAAGGGGAGTGTAACAAAGCCCCTTGCGGGCTCGGTGCTCTCACCACCTATTCTATTCTCCCTCTATCACGTCATGGACCCCCATGAGGGAGGATAGCCAGGGGCCGTTGGGACCCCAAGTGTTGGGGTTTTAACAGTCAAGATCCTGACTGTCGGGCACCCATATCAAATCACTCTTATTTCCCATCATCAATCACTATGGGAGCTTTCTCTGTCTCTGGTGCAGTAGCTTCCTTCTCACAAACCGCTGGTCGTGTTCCTTGTATAATTACAGGTATAGCTTTAGGAGGGTTTGTATACAGCAGATCCCTGATAAACATTTGACGTATGGGTCAGTCAGTGTGAGACGTATGGGTCAGTGGATCAGTCAGTCCGTGTGTAATGTATGGGTCAGGTAGTCAGTGTGAGACATATGGGTTTAACGGGACAATCAGTGTGAGACGTATGGACTAGTGAGTCAGTCAGTGTAAGACCTATTGGTCAGTGTGTCAATAGATCAGTGAGACATATGGGTCAGTCAGACTGTGTGATACGTGTTGGTCAGTGCGTGTGAGACTTAAGGGTCAGTGCGTGTGAGACTTATGGGACAGTCAGACTGTGTGATACGTACTGGTCAGTCCGTGTGAGACTTATGGGGTCAGTCCGTGTGAGACTTATGGGGTCAGTCCGTGTGAGACTTATGGGGTCAGTCCGTGTGAGACTTATGGGGTCAGTCCGTGTGAGACTTATGGGGTCAGTCCGTGTGAGACTTATGGGTCAGTTAGTCCGTGTGAGACGTATTGGTCAGTCAGTCCGTGTGTGACGTATGGGTCAGTGGATCAGTCAGTCAGTGTGAGATGTATTGTTTAGTGGGTCAGTCAGTCAGTGGGAGACGTATGGGTCGGTCAGTCAGTCAGTGGGAGACGTATGGGTCAGTCAGCATGAGACCTATAAGTCAGCGAGACGTATGGATTAGTCAGTTTGATATGTATGGGTCAGTGGGTAAGTCAGTGCAAGACGTGTAGGTCAGTCAGTGTGAGACGTATTGGTTAGTGGGTCAGTCAGTGTTAGACATATGGATCAGTGGTTCATATAGTCCGTGTGTAACATATTGGCTAGTGGGTCAGTCAGTTTGAGACGTATGGGTCTGTGAGTCAGTGTGAGACACATGGGTTAACGGGTCAATCAGTGTGGGGCGTTTGGGTTAGTGGGTCAGTCAGCGTAAGACCTATGGGTCAGTGTGAGATGTACTGGTCAGTGGGTCAGTCAGTCAGTCAGTGTGAGATGTATGGATCAGTCAGTGTGAGACGTATGGGTCAGTCAGTGTGAGACGTATGGGTTAGTCAGTGTGAGACGTATGGGTCAGTCAGTGTGAGATGTATGGATTAGTCAGTCAGTGTGAGATTGATGGGTTAGTGGGTCAGTCACTGAGATGTATGGGTCAGTTAGTCACTGTGAGATGTATGGTTTAGTGGGTCAGTCAGCGTAAAACTTATTGGTCAGTGGGTCAGTCCGATTGAGAAGAATAGGTCAGTCAGTATACCCCACCATACCCACATTCACCTTCCAGCATTACACCTCATACATACACACCTGGGCACACCTTATACATCCTCATACCCGGCACATATACCCCCATACCCACAGTCATCACCCAGCATTACACCTCGTAAAAAAAAACACCTGGGCACACCTTATACATCCTCATACCCGGCACATATACCCCCATACCCACAGTCACCACCCAGCATTACACCTCATACATACACACCTGGGCACACCTTATACATCCTCATGCCCGGCACATATACCCCCCATTACCCACAGTCACCACCCAACATTACACCTCATACATACACATCTGGGCACACCTTATACATCCTCATGCCCGGCACATATACCCCCCATTACCCACAGTCACCACCCAGCATTACACCTCATACATACACACCTGGGCACACCTTATACATCCTCATACCCGGCACATATACCCCCATACCCACAGTCACCGCCCAGCATTACACCTCATACATACACACCTGGGCACACCTTATACATCCTCATGCCCGGCACATATACCCCCCATACCCACAGTCACCGCCCAGCATTACACCTCATACATACACACCTGGGCACACCTTATACATCCTCATACCTGGCACATATACCCCCCATATACCCACAGTCACCGCCCAGCATTACACGACATACATACACACCTGGGCACACCTTATACATCCTCATGCCCGGCACATATACCCCCATACCCACAGTTACCGCCCAGCATTACACCTCATACATACACACCTGGGCACACCTTACACATCTTCATGCCCGGCATATACCCCCCATACCCACAGTCACCACCCAGCATTACACTTCATACATACACACCTGGGCACACCTTATACATCCTCATGCCCGACACATATACCCCCCATTACCCACAGTCACCACCCAGCATTACACCTCATACATACACATCTGGGCACACCTTATACATCCTTATGCCCGGCACATATACCCCCCATTACCCACAGTCACCACCCAGCATTACACCTCATACATACACACCTGGGCACACCTTATACATCCTCATACCCGGCACATATACCCCCATACCCACAGTCACCGCCCAGCATTACACCTCATACATACACACCTGGGCACACCTTATACATCCTCATGCCCGGCACATATACCCCCCATACCCACAGTCACCGCCCAGCATTACACCTCATACATACACACCTGGGCACACCTTATACATCCTCATACCTGGCACATATACCCCCCATATACCCACAGTCACCGCCCAGCATTACACGACATACATACACACCTGGGCACACCTTATACATCCTCATGCCCGGCACATATACCCCCATACCCACAGTTACCGCCCAGCATTACACCTCATACATACACACCTGGGCACACCTTACACATCTTCATGCCCGGCATATACCCCCCATACCCACAGTCACCACCCAGCATTACACCTCATACATACACACCTGGGCACACCTTATACATCCTCATGCCCGACACATATACCCCCATACCCACAGTCACCGCCCAGCATTATACCTCATATATATATATATATATATATATATATATATATATATATATATATATATATATATATATATACACACACCTTATGCCCGGCACATATACCCCTATACCCACAGTCACCGCCCAGCATTACACCTCATACATACACACCTGGGCATGGCTGAGGCTGAATAGTAAAGAAAAGGGTGGAGAACTACAAGTCCCAGCATGCACACCAGTCTCTGCCTTGCAGCACCACAGCTAGGGCTGGGAGGACTCAGCTGTCTCTCCCTGGGGTCACCTGGTGCCAGCTGCAGCACTCTCCCTCCTGCCTGCCATGCACACCAGGAAGGGACGTTTCCCTGGTAACACAGCTCCTCCCACTCTGCCCCACACAGGAAATACATTATGGCTACAGCCGCGGGGGATTCTGGGAGCTGAGTTCAACCCACAACAAAATGGCCGCCGCTGTATGAGGACACTGAGACATCACAGCCGGACTGCTAGGAGAGGTAACTGCCCCCGGGAGAATCAACAGAGAGAGTTATGTGATGTGAGGTCACCTTTAGATGATAGATTCCATGCTGTATATATGACTAATAAGGCTCCATAACACCTGTCCCATTTGCGACGGAGCGGCGGCCATTTTGCCGAAGACCAATCCCCGCGTAGAGTGACGGCAGCCGCAGCATCTCGGCTCCCTGCTGGGGCAGCGCTGCTGATCTTACCTGAGGCCTCTCACTTCCAGCAGCCACGGTGATTAAGTTACGGGGGACCGAGAGAAGACATTGCTGTATCTGTCAGCAGGTGATGGTATTGTGCTGCCCTGGTGTTATTATACAGGGGGAGCAGCCTGTGGTGTCCTGTTCATACAGGGGAGCAGCCTGTGGTGTCCTGTTCATACAGGGGAGCAGCCTGTGGTGTCCTGTTCATACAGGGGAGCAGCCTGTGGTGTCCTGTTCATACAGGGGAGCAGCCTGCGGTTTCCCATTCAAACAGGGGGAGCGGCCTGCGGTGTCCCGTTCACACAGCGAGAGCGGCCTGCGGTGTCCCGTTCACACAGCGAGAGCGGCCTGCGGTGTCCCGTTCACACAGCGAGAGCGGCCTGCGGTGTCCCGTTCACACAGCGAGAGCGGCCTGCGGTGTCCCGTTCACACAGCGAGAGCGGCCTGCGGTGTCCCGTTCACACAGCGAGAGCGGCCTGCGGTGTCCCGTTCACACAGGGGGAGCGGCCTGGGGTGTCCCGTTCACACAGGGGGAGCGGCCTGGGGTGTCCCGTTCACACAGGGGGAGCGGCCTGGGGTGTCCCGTTCACACAGGGGGAGCGGCCTGGGGTGTCCCGTTCACACAGGGGGAGCGGCCTGGGGTGTCCCGTTCACACAGGGGGGGGCGGCCTGCGGTGTCCCGTTCACACAGGGGGAGCGGCCTGGGGTGTCCCGTTCACACAGGGGGGGCGGCCTGCGGTGTCCCGTTCACACAGGGGGAGCGGCCTGGGGTGTCCCGTTCACACAGGGGGGGCGGCCTGGGGTGTCCCGTTCACACAGGGGGAGCGGCCTGGGGTGTCCCGTTCACACAGGGGGGGGCGGCCTGGGGTGTCCCGTTCACACAGGGGGGGCGGCCTGCGGTGTCCCGTTCACACAAGGGGAAGGGCCTGGGGTGTCCCGTTCATACAGGGGGAGCGGCCTGCGGTGTCCCGTTCATACAGGGGGAGCGGCCTGTGGTGTCCCATAGTACAGGAGGAGCGGCCTGTAGTGTCCTATTCATACAGGGGGAGTGGCCTGTTACAAATGTTATAGAGGGGGAGCAGACTCTTGTGTGTTGTTTTTATTATTGTACAGTTGAGCAGCCTCTGTGTGGTGATGATGATTATTATATATTTTCTTATTCCTTGATTACCAGTCTCTGATTTCTTAATATTATTAGTATAATGATGATTATACAGAGCGAGCAGCCTTTGGTGCCTATTACTACATTTTATTTTAAGATCATTCACTACAATGGACATAGCAGTGCTATTATATCCTATACTACACATGTACCTGTTGTTCTCTATACGATATATATTTAAATGTGGGGAAACATTAGAAGCTGCTGTTGTGCCTCTATGTGGATTTCTCTTACCTTTATCTAATATGTTTCATGTGTACTGTGTGGTGTTTATTGTAATTCTTATATTTACTCCAGGACAACAGAGCGGTGAGGATGAGACACCTTACTGATTCCTCGAGGATGTACAAGAACCAGAGTCACATGACTGACAGGATACTAAATATCACCCTGGAGATCATCTACCTGCTGACTGGGGAGGTGAGGGGATCTGGGAGTGTCACTGTGACATCACTTACATCTATAGTAATAATACAGGGACGTGACTGGGGAGGTGAGGGGATCTGGGAGTGTCACTGTGACATCACTTATATCTATAGTAATAATACAGGGACGTGACTGGGGAGGTGAGGGGATCTGGGAGTCACTGTGACGTCACTTATATCTATAGCAATAATACAGGGACGTGACTGGGGAGGTGAGGGGATCTGGGAGTGTCACCGTGACATCACTTATAGCTATAGTAATAATACAGGGACGTGACTGGGGAGGTGAGGGGATCTGGGAGCATCACTGTGACATCACATATATCTATAGTAATAATACAGGGACGTGACTGGGGAGGTGAGGGGTTCTGGGAGCGTCACTGTGACGTCACTTACATCTATAGTAATAATACAGGGACGTGACTGGGGAGGTGAGGGGATCTGGGAGTGTCACTGTGACATCACTTATATCTGGGGGCATTATATCCATTTATCTGCTGGGGGCATTATAGTTACATAGTAGGTAAGGCTGAAAAAAGACTTGCGTCCATCTAGTTCAACCTGGTATAGATATCCATTGCTGATTTGGTAGGTTCTGGTATTTTACAGACAAATTATATTTCTTATTTGTACCCATGGATGTTTTTCTCCAGTAAATGTTTGTCCAACTTTGCCTTGAACGCATTTAATGAGCCAGCCGTTCCCACCTCTCTGGGAAGAGAGTTCCAGAGTTTGACTGTTCTGACCGTAAAGAAATTCTTTCCACTAGCTGAATGAAATTTTTTTTCTTCTAATCTATACTCATGCCCTCGCGTCCTAGATTCCTTTCTAGTAGAAAAGAGGGTGTGTGACAGTTCCTTATATTGACCCTTGATATACTTGTACATGTTGAGCATGTCCCCCTTAAACATCTCTTTTCTAATGTAAATAGTCCCAAATTGCTTAATCTCTCCCTGTAGCTTAAATTCTCCATTCCCCTAATAAGCTTTGTTGCTCGCCTTTGGACTTTTTCTAATTCTATGATGTCCTTTTTATAGTGTGGGGCCCAGAACTGTACTCCGTACTCTAGGTGAGGTCTCACCAATGCTTTATATAGTGGCATAATTACCCTTGAGTCCCTAGTTTTCATTCCCCTCTTAATACATGCCAGAATTTTGTTGGCCTTTTTTGGAGCTACATTACAATGGGCACTACATCCCAGTCTGCTGTCTATTTGGGTTCCTAGATCCTTTTCAAGTATGGAATTACCCAGTTCCTCTCCGCTAAGGTTGTAACTTGCACACTGGTTGTGTCTCCCAAGGTGCATAACCTTACATTTATCTACATTGAACCTCATATATCAATTTATCTGCTGGGGGCATTCTATCCATTTATCTGCTGGGGGCATTCTATCCATTTATCTGCTGGGGGCATTATATATATATATATATATATATATATATATATATATATATATATATTACTGCTGGTGATATACTGCTTACTAATTGTATGCTGATTTAAATAAAAAACTATAAATAACTGTATATTTTTTATTTTGCATATTTTGAAGCTTTTCATGCATATTTCGAGCTTTTTTTGTTGCATATATACCTGTCTCTAGTAATAATACAGGGACGTGACTGGGGAGGTGAAGGGATCTGGGAGCGTCACTGTGACGTCACTTATATCTATAGTAATAATACAGGGACGTGACTGGGGAGGTGAAGGGATCTGGGAGCGTCACTGTGACCTCACTTATATCTATAATAATAACACCGGGAGGTGAGGGGATCTGGGAGCGTCGCTGTGACCTCACTTATATCTATAGTAATAATACAGAGAGGTGAGCTTATCTGCGAGTGTCACTGTGACATCACTTATATCTATAGTAATATTACAGGGATGTGACTGAAGAAGTGAGGGGATCTGGGACATCACTGTGACATCACATATATCTATAGTAATAATACAGGGACGTGACTGGGGAGGTGAGGGGATCCGGGAGTGTCACGGTGACATCACTTATATCTATAGTAATACAGTGACGGGGGAGGTGAGGGGATCTGGGAGCGTCACTGTGACATCACTTATATCTATAGTAATAATACAGGGACGTGACGGGGGAGGTGAGGGGATCCGGGAGTGTCACCGTGACATCACTTATATCTATAGTAATAATACAGGGACGTCACTGGGGAGATGAAGGGATCTGGGAGCGTCACTGTGACCTCACTTATATCTATAATAATAATACCGGGAGGTGAGGGGATCTGGGAGCGTCACTGTGACATCACTTATAGCTATAGTAATAATACAGGGACGTGACTGGGGAGGTGAGGGGATCTGGGAGTGTCACTGTGACATCACTTATATCTATAGTAATAATACAGGGACGTGACTGGGAAGGTGAGGGGATCTGGGAGGGTCACTGTGACATCACTTATATGTATAGTAATAATACAGGGATGTGACGGGGGAGGTGAGGGGATCTGGGAGTGTCACCGTGACATCACTTATATCTATAGTAATAATACAGAGATGTGACTGGGGAGGTGAGAGGATCTGGGAGCATCACTGTGAAATCACATATATCTATAGTAATAATACAGGGACGTGACTGGGGAGGTGAGGGGATCTGGGAGTGTCACTGTGACATCACTTATATCTATAGTAATAATAAAGGGCCGTGACTGGGGAGGTGAGGGGATCCGGGAGCGTCGCTGTGACATCACTTATATCTATAGTAATAATACAGGGCCGTGACTGGGGAGGTGAGGGGATCTGGGAGCGTCACTGTGACATCACTTATCTATAGTAATAATACAGAGATGTGACTGGGGAGGTGAGGGGATCTGGGAGCATCACTGTGAAATCACATATATCTATAGTAATAATACAGGGACGTGACTGGGGAGGTCAGGGGATCCGGGAGTGTCACGGTGAAATCACTTATATCTATAGTAATAATACAGTGACAGGGGAGGTGAGGGGATCTTGGAGCGTCACTGTGACATCACTTATCTATAGTAATAATACAGGGACGTGACTGGGGAGGTGAGGGGATATGGGAGTGTCACTGTGACATCACTTGTATCTATAGTAATAATACAGGGACTTGACTGGGGAGGTGAGGGGATCTGGGAGTGTCACTGTGACATCACTTATATCTATAGTAATAATACAGGGACGTGACTGGGGAGGTGAGGGGATCCGGGAGTGTCACCGTGACATCACTTATATCTATAGTAATAATACAGGGACGTCACTGGGGAGGTGAAGGGATCTGGGAGCGTCACTGTGACCTCACTTATATCTATAATAATAATACCGGGAGGTGAGTTGATCTGGGAGCGTCACTGAGACATCACTTATATCTATAGTAATATTACAGGGATGTGACTGAAGAAGTGAGGGGATCTGAGAGCATCACTGTGATGTCACATATATCTATAGTAATAATACAGGGACGTGACTGGGGAGGTGAGGGGATCCGGGAGTGTCACGGTGACATCACTTATATCTATAGTAATAATACAGGGAGGTGACTGGGGAGGTGAGGGGATCTGGGAGTGTCACTGTGACATCACTTATATCTATAGTAATAATACAGGGACGTGACTGGGGAGGTGAGAGGATCTGGGAGGGTCACTGTGACATCACTTATATCTATAGTAATAATACAGGGATGTGACTGGGGAGGTGAGGGGATCCGGGAGCGTCACTGTGACATCACTTATATCTATAGTAATAATACAGGGACGTGACTGGGGAGGTGAGGGGATCTGGGAGCGTCACTGTGACATCACTTATATCTATAGTAATAATAGAGGGAAGTGACTGGGGAGGTGAGGGGATCCGGGAGTGTCACTGTGACATCACTTATATCTATAGTAATAATACAGGGACGTGACTGGGGTGGTGAGGGGATCTGGGAGCGTCACTGTGACATCACTTATCTATAGTAATAATACAGAGACGTGACTGGGGAGGTGAGGGGATCTGGGAGTGTCACCGTGACATCACTTATATCTATAGTAATAATACAGGGACGTGACTGGGGAGGTGAGGGGATCTGGGAGTGTCACTGTGACATCACTTATAGAAGTAATAGAGGGTCATAACTGGGAGTGTCTACAGTGATAGTGTATTTTCTTATACACAGGGTTACACAGTAGTGAAGAAGACCTCTGGTGATCATGAGACACCCAGTAGCCATCACTGTGTGTCAGAAGGACAGAAGAGGACCCAGATTCCCATCATGGTGCCTCCACCTCACTCACAGATACATGGGAAAGACAATGAGCAGAAGATCTTGGAACTCACTAACAAGATCAATCAACTGCTGACTGGAGAGGTGACTGCTTGGAATGGGACATTTATACAGTAGTACTGGGGGATATGAACAGAGAGGTGACTGCTGGGAAGGGGATATTATATAGTAACACGGAGGGAGGAGTGACCGGAGAGGTAACTGCTCGGAATGGGACGTTATACAGTATAACACCGGGGGATATGACCGGAGAGGTGACTGCTGGGAATGGGACGTTATACAGTAACACCGGAGGATGTGACCGGAGACTGCCGGAAATGGGATATTATACAGCAACACCGGGGATGTGCCTGGAGAGGTGACTTCCGAGAATGGGACATTATACGGTAACACCGGGGGATGTGACCGGAGAGGTGACTGCTGGGAATGGGACTTTATACAGTAACCCCGGGGGATGTGACCAGAGAGGTGACTGCCGGGAATGGGACATTATACAGTAACACCGGGGGATGTGACTGCTGGGAATGGGACATTATACAGTAACACGGGGGATGTGACAAGAGAGGTGACTGCTGGGAATGGGACATTATAGAGTAACACCGGGGGATGTGACTGCCGGGAATGGGACATTATACAGTAACATCGGGGGATGTGACCGGAGAGGTGACTGCTGGGAATGGGACGTTATACAGTAACACCAGGGGATGTGACCGGAGAGGTGACAGCTGGGAATGGGATGTTATACAGTAGCACTGGGGGATGTGACCGGAGAGGTGACTGCTGGGAATGGGACATTATACAGTAACACCGGGGGATGTGACCGGAGAGGTGACTGCTGGGAATGGGACGTTATACAGTAACACCGGGGGATGTGACCGGAGAGGTGACTGCTGGGAATGGGATGTTATACAGTAGCACTGGGGGATGTGACCGGAGAGGTGACTGCTGTGAATGGGACGGTATACAGTAACACCGGGGGATGTGACCGGAGAGATGACTGCTGGGAATGGAACGTTATACAGTAACACCGGGGGGATGTGACCGGAGAGGTGACTGCTGGGAATGGGACATTATACAGTAACACCGGGGGGATGTGACCGGAGAGGTGACCAATGGGAATGGGACGTTATACAGTAACACCGGGGGATGTGACTGGAGAGGTGACTGCTGGGAATGGGACGTTATACAGTTATACAGTAACACCGGGGATGTGTCCGGAGACTGCCGGCAATGGGACATTATACAGTAACCCCTGGGGATGTGGTCTGAGTGATGACTGTATCATTGTGTGTGTCAGGTTCCTATAAGGTGTCAGGATGTCACTGTCTATCTCTCTATGGAGGAGTGGGAGTATATAGAGGAACACAAGGATCTGTACAAGGACGTGATGATGGAGATTCACCGGCCCCTCACATCACTGGGTAAGCAGAGATTACATTTTATTGCACATGGTAGAGCAGGTATGGGGGCCCCCTATATAATCGCACATCTGCTAATCACATATATACAATGTCCTCAGTCACTGTGTGTCTCCTACAGATGGGCCCAGTAACAGAGATACCCCAGAGAGATGTCCCCGTCCTCTGTATTCCCAGGATAATCACATATATACCATGTCCTCAGTCACTGCGTGTCTCCTACAGATGGGCCCAGTAACAGAGATACCCCAGAGAGATGTCCCCGTCCTCTGTATTCCCAGGATAATCACATATATACCATGTCCTCAGTCACTGCGTGTCTCCTACAGATGGGCCCAGTAACAGAGATACCCCAGAGAGATGTCCCCGTCCTCTGTATTCCCAGGATAATCACATATATACCATGTCCTCAGTCACTGCGTGTCTCCTACAGATGGGCCCAGTAACAGAGATACCCCAGAGAGATGTCCCCGTCCTCTGTCTTCCCAGGATAATCACATGTATACAATGTCCTCAGTCACTGTGTGTCTCCTACAGATGGGCCCAGTAACAGAGATATCCCAGAGAGATGTCCCCGTCCTCTGTATTCCCAGGATAATCACATATATACCATGTCCTCAGTCACTGCGTGTCTCCTACAGATGGGCCCAGTAACAGAGATACCCCAGAGAGATGTCCCCGTCCTCTGTATTCCCAGGATAATCACATATATACCATGTCCTCAGTCACTGCGTGTCTCCTACAGATGGGCCCAGTAACAGAGATACCCCAGAGAGATGTCCCCGTCCTCTGTATTCCCAGGATAATCACATATATACCATGTCCTCAGTCACTGTGTGTCTCCTACAGATGGGGCCAGTAACAGAGATACCCCAGAGAGATGTCCCCGTCCTCTGTATTTCCAGGATAATCACATATATACCATGTCCTCAGTCACTGCGTGTCTCCTACAGATGGGCCCAGTAACAGAGATACCCCAGAGAGATGTCCCCGCCCTCTGTATTCCCAGCACTGTACAGAGGAGACTCACAGGACCCCACAGGAGGATCAGGTAGGTGGGAATTAGGGTCTCCTCAATATAACAAAGTGACTGTCACTATATGAATTGCAGCAGTTGTGTGTGTGTGTGTGTGTGTGTGTGTGTGTGTGTGTGTCTTATACACTGATATTCTATCTCCATAACATCAGACAATACTAATGTGATATTTTTTTAGGTTCATTGTGAAGATTTGTCTGATATTAAGGCCGAAGAAATAAAGGGAGAAGAAGAGACGGATGTGACTGATATTAAGGCAGAAGGAGAAGAGTCTTGTGTGACAGATAAGAAAGAAGATACAGAGACAGAAGACACATATATGAGGGATGATCAGCAGTGTAAGGAGGAGGAAATCCCTACAGATACCAGCACAGGTGAGGAATAATCACTTGCGGTGTCCCGTTGACAATTAGCAATGTCCCAAGACCCGTTCTAATCACAGTCTCTAATTGGCGCTTAGGGACCAATAGTCAATATAAATCCTGTAGGGTAAAACACATGTGCAGATCTAATGTTACTTGAATGGTATGCTTCCCAGAGCAAAAGATCTCACCACTTGTCTTTCCCTCTTTAGAGGATATTAATTGCGGGCATTGATGGTTTTGTAATTCCACGCAAGAAAGTCTCCACACAGATGTATTTGCGGCCGTTTAAGACTCGGCGCTTACGGGGTCCTAGCAGTATCCGTTTGGCAGTGTGTGGGCTCCCGGCTCCGTCTAGGTTGAGCGGTCCTCTGCAGCCGCACACCACGTGGCTGGCAGGTGCTGTGACAGTATTATTAGCCGTGCCCCTCCTGCTATACCTCAACCCTCAGCACCGCACATCAGTTTCCTGACGGGCACCGGATGGGTGATCGGGCAGGTCCTAAGGTTTGGACGGTGGGGTTTTGATTGCCGGGGCTGAGGAGACGTAATGGCAAGTCTCTGTGGAGATGGCAAGGGTGATGATATGCTCCTGGGTGGCCCAAGGAGGTGAGAGAACCTCTTTTTCTTGACGCGTTTCTCCGTCTATGTATTCAGACGGTTTCCTCAGAAGGTATAAGAACCCATATCCTCTGCCTGTCTTATAAAGCACTCCTGCCCAATCAGCCTGGGGCTTTCATTTGTATACACCTGTTGTTTAATTAACTGTATCTCCAGGTGTAATCAACCTATGAAGTTTTCACTTTTTAGGTATTCTCATTTTCTCCTTCATCCACCTGTGGCACCTCACTGGAGTAACAGTGGGGAATAAAAGGGCGACTGCAGGGAGCATGGGCACTTTAAGAATTTTGTGGCCAGCTCCTCCCCTTCTACTTCCCCCAGACAGTCAGTCTTATGTTGTGCCCTGCGGGAGCTAGGCACACTCCTTGCTTGCTCCAGGGCAAGTTCAGGAGAATTTCTTTATTTTTTTACTCTGCAATCAGCAAGAGGAGGGTCAGACAGCCTCTGCCTCTGTCTGACCTTGCCGTTGGAGCTGCCGGGGGGACCAGTTCGCAGCTGCATGCGGCTTGTGCTCTGGCCCCGGCTGAGGAAACCACAGTTTCCGGAGTGGACAGAGACACTGATGCGTGCGGCGCGTGTCCTGATCTCCCACCAGCCACACTACCCACCGGCCAGCCTGGCAGGGGTGAGTAGAGCCCGGTCCCTCTACTAGAGAGGGTGCCACGGCAGTGGCATATATAAACAAGCAGGCCGGCACTCGCAGCCACGAGAGGTCAGTCGGATACTCCTCTGGGCCCAGGACAACGCTCAGGCTATTTCCACAGTATTCCTCCCAGGGGTCGAAAACTGGGAGGCAGACTTCCTGAGCCGACACGACATGCACCCCGGAGAGTGGTGTCTGCATCCTCAGGTGTTCGAGCAACTGGTGAGGAGGTGGGGTCTCCCTCAAGTCAACCTCATAGCGTCTGGACACAATCACCAGTTGCCCCTATACGGAGCTCGGACTCGAGATCCATGAGCAGTGGGAGTAGATGCCCTGACAATGCCTTGGCCTTACCGGTTTGTGTATCTGTTTCCTCCATTCCCTCTGCTTCCGCGGCTGCTACAGCGCATTCAGAGGGAGGCGGCCACGGTTCTTCTGATAGCACCGTATTGGCCGCGCAGGTCTTGGTACACAAACCTCACGTCCATGTTTGTCGACGAACCATGGCCATTGCCTCTGCAGGAGGATCTGCTCGGTCAAGGCCCTTTCTACCATCAGAGCCTGGAACATCATTTGATGGCGTGGGTACTGAGAAGTCCATTCTGAGGAAGGCAGGGATTCCGGCTACGGTTATCCCTATGATGCTGAGGGCCAGGAAAGAGGTGACATCTCTCCACTATTACTGTATCTGGAGAGCTTACATCAATTGGTGGGAGGGGCGGGGTGTCTCACCAAAGTTGTTCAAAAAGTCGAGACTCCTTCTCTTCTTACAAGCAGGCCTGTCCACAGGCTTGAGGCTGGGCTCCCTCAAGGTACAAGTATCGGCCTTGTCTGTATATTTCCAGAGCCGTTTGGCCTTACTTTTGGAGGTACAGACCTTTTTCCATGGGGTCCTCCGTATTCAACCCCCTTTTAGGGCTCCTACCGCACCATGGGACTTGGAACCATGGGACTTGGATTTGGTTTTAACCTTTCTCCAATCCTCTTTGTTCGAACCTCTAGAATCGGTGGAATTAAAATATCTTACATGGAAGACTGTGCTCCTTTTGGCCTTGCCCTCCGCAAGGAGGGTCTGTGACCTAGGTACGGGCGCTTTCTTGTAAACCACCATTCCTGATCTTTCACCCGGACAGGACGGAACCTGCAAGGCTTTTCTGCCTAAAGTGGTTACAGCCTTTCACATAAACCAGCCCATTGTAGTCCCGGCATTTGAGGGGGATTCTCCGGTTGACGAGTTTTTGGATGTGGTGCAGACCCTCCATATCTATGTAGAAAGGACGGCCTCCATTAGAAAGACCGATGCTTTGTTCGTGGTCTACGATCCGGTAAAAAGAGATTGGCCTGCAACCAAACAGACGCTATCTCGGTGGATTTGTCTGACCATCAGACAGGCGTACAACGCGGAGGCTCTTCATTCTCCTTCTACCATATCGGCGCACTCTACGCGCTCGGAAGGTCCCTCTTGGGCGGCTGCCCAAGGGGTTTCCATTCAGCAGCTCTGCTGGGCTGCTACCTGGTCGAGTAGGAAGACCTTTGTCAGGTTCTACCAATTTGATACCATTACAGACCCTGCTTCTCAGTTTGGTCGCGTGGTTTTGATGGGATCTCAGTGCTGTCCCACCTGTGTTGGGAGCTCTGGGATGTCGCCACTGTTACTCCAGTGACACCTGGTGGATGAAGGAGAAAATGGGATTTTGTACTTACCGTTAAATCCTTTTCTCCGATTCCACAGGTGTCACTGGACGCCCGCCTCGGCGCTGAAGTTCTTGTTTGCTTCATTCAGACCAGTTTGTTTTCTTTGGTTTTCTACAGCACCATAGGTCTGTTCCAGTAAGATTAGAGTTTCAGTCAGTTGGCTTTGCTGAAACTCTCCACGATGGTATGTGTGGTCTAGTTTGTGTTTTCTGACCTTTTTCAATTTCAGTTCTTTTCTTATGTTGTTCTGTGTAAGAGTGTTTTGTTTGTACTCATCTCCTCCTGGGAAGTGTTTTTCCTATCTTCCAGCTCCCTCCGGGTACAATTCTTTTGACTGTCTGGGGGAAGTAGAAGGGGAAGAGCTGGCTGAAAATTATTAAAGTGCCCATGCTCCCTGCAGTCGACCTTCTATTCCCCACTGTAACACCTGTGGAATCGGAGAAAAGGATTTAACGGTAAGTACAAAATCCTGTTATTTGGAGCAATTCTAGTTAAACATACATAACAATTATGACCTCATATTATACAATATATAAAAAATGCATATACATACACAAATAAAAGTATCTATAAGTATTGGCATCGCTGAACGTAATCACCTTACTTCACTTTATTTACATTAATTAGTCCTCAACATTAATTGTTTATTCACATTCATTTGAGCCAGCTCTTGGCTCGACGGTAAAGACCCGGACCTTCAGTTTACACCAACCTTCCGATTGCTGGTTCGAGTCACACATCAGACCAAACCCAACTGTGGGTGTGTATAAATAGATTTCTTTTTTATATTATTTTATATTGATTTTTTAGAATATTTTATATTGTGCCAGGCATAAAAGGCTTTATAATTAAAAGTGGTAACATAAAGATATATAATAATAATAATAAATGTTAATTTAACCATAATCAAAATATAAATGAGAATAAATAAATATAGATAAATAAATAATCAAAAATAGTAAATAAATGAAAATAAAAATAAATCCAAAAATAAATAAAAATCCAAATAAAATACAAAAATGTAAAATAAAATAAATGTAAATAAAGATAAAAAGAAAAATATTTATACACACCCACAGTTGGGTTTGGTCTGATGTGTGACTCGAACCAGCAAGAGCTGGATCAAATGAATGTAAATAAACAATTTATTGTTGAGGACTAGTAATGTTATTAAAGTGAAGTAAGGTGATTACGTTCAGCGATGCCAATACTTATAGATACTTTTATTTGTGTATGTGTATGCATTTTTTATATATAGTATAATATGAGTTTATAATTATGTATGTTTAAATAGAATTGCTCCAAATAATGAGAAGAGCTAAAAAGTGCAAAACTTCATAGGTTGATTACACCTGGAGATACAGTTAATTAAACAACAGGTGTATGCAAATGAAAGCCTCAGGCTGATTGGGCAGGAGTGCTTTATAAGACAGGCAGAGGATATGGGTTCTTATACCTTCTGAGGAAACCGTCTGAATACATAGACGGAGAAACGCGTCAAGTAAAAGAGGTTTTCTCACCTCCTTGGGCCACCCAGGAGCATATCATCACCCTTGCCATCTCCACAGAGACTTGCCATTATGTCTCCTCAGCCGCGGCAATCAAAACCCCACCGTCCTAACCTTAGGACCTGCCCGATCACCCATCCGGTGCCCGTCAGGAAACTGATGTGCGGTGCTGAGGGTTGAGGTATAGCAGGAGGGGCATGGCTAATAATACTGACACAGCACCTGTCAGCCACGTGGTGTGCGGCTGCAGAGGAGCGCTCAACCTAGATGGAGCCGGGAGCCCACACACTGCCAAACGGATACTGCTAGGACCCCGTAAGCGCTGAGTCTGAGACGGCCGCAAATACATCTATGTGGAGACTTTCTTGCGTGGAATTACAAAACCATCAATGCCCGCAATTAATATCCTCTAAAGAGGGACAGACAAGTGGTGAGATATTTTGCTCTGGGAAGCATACCATTCAAGTAACATTAGATCTGCACATGTGTTTTACCCTACAGAATTTATATTGACTATTGGTCCCTAAGCGCCAATTAGAGACTGTATGATTAGCACGGGTCTTGGGACATTTTGCCTAAGGGGCAATTATACCTAATAGGTTTATTACAAGGTTGATATTAACTAATGTATTTTTAATTATTGTCTTTTAATAAAACTTTATACATTGGTATACATGCGCTCTCTTTAATTGGTTCTTTTTTCGCTCTTTAACTACTGTTGCCTTGGTAGCTGCACATATATACCAATCATAAGCACTCATAGTGAATTGTGATATATATATTTGGAGTAATTGATTATTTAGAAGTTTTGCGCCTGAACTATTATTATTTTGCTTTCATAAAAACTGCTCCAAAAGCCCGCTAGTACATTCAGGGGAAACTAAAATAATGTAAAAATACCCTTTATCGCATTATTTTGGTAAAAATAATGTAAATGGGGTCCTTTTATTTCGAGGGGCTGATGGGATACAGAGGGGAGAGACTGGGGATCATAGAGAGGGGATACAGAGCGGAGAGACTGGGGATCATAGAGAGGGGATACAGAGCAGAGAGACTGGGGATCATAGACAGGGGATACAGAGCGGAGAGACTGAGGATCATAGAGAGGGGATACAGAGCGGAGAGACTGGGGATCATAGAGCGGGGATACAGAGCGGAGAGACTGGGGATCATAGAGCGGGGATACAGAGCGGAGAGACTGGGGATCATAGAGAGGGGATACAGAGGGGAGAGACTGGGGATCATAGAGAGGGGATACAGAGCGGAGAGACTGGGCATCATAGAGAGGGTATACAGAGCCGAGAGACAGGGGATCATAGAGAGGGGTTACAGAGCAGAGAGACTGGGGATCATAGAGAGGGGTTACAGAGCAGAGAGACTGGAGATCATAGAGAGGGGGGTACCGAGCAGAGAGACTGGAGATCATAGAGAGGGGGTCCAGAGCCGAGAGACTGAGGATCATAGAGAGGGGATACAGAGTGGAGAGACTGGGGATCATAGAGAGGGGGGTACAGAGCGGAGAGACTGAGGATCATAGAGAGGGGATACAGAGTGACAGCAGGAAAGCATTAGTAAGGAATTGGGGTATCAGAGTCTGACTGATACATCAGAGAGAGGTGAAGAGCTGGGCGGGGAAAGTTCCCATGGTGGTGGGCAAAGTCTTGCAGGCCTGAGTGGGAGGAGGTAATTAGGTGGGAGGTGTGGTGCCCGTCATTGTCATTGGACAGAGATGGAAGTTGGGGAGGAGACATAGGAGCAGGTTACAGTAATCCAGTCTGGTCTGTAACCAGTGATTGGATGAGAGTCTTAGGGCCCTATTCAGACCTGCTCGCTGTGCTGCGTGATGTTATCCTGTGGAGCCCTGGGAGCAGGATAACACCGCCCCTCTGAACGCACGCCGTCCCCTGCCCTCTCCCACCCTGTGCAGGGATATGTACGGGTACACATACATCCGCTAGCGCCCGCACAGAGAAGAAATCATTTCATGGTTACCTACCATCGTATGATTGGTCCTGTCCCTGACGCTCACAGCTGCCACGTAACCCGGAATCACTCGGCGGCTGTGAGGATTTTAGCGATTTCCGTTTGGGAGCCGACAACCAGCTCAGACGTCAGGTGCGCACACGCGGTTCCTGCTGTTATTTATTACATCTCTATTACATATGGACAATTCCACCTGCTCTGGCGCGTTTTCTACTCCTTTACCGTTTCCACTATTTTCTATCCGATTTATCATTCGATCAACACTGGCTTCAGGCAGGAGATGGACATGGACTGGAATGCTGCAGTGATGCATTAGATTTCCGCTATATAGTCTTGGCTGCTATGACTATTTTTCTTTATCGTCCACTAGGGGGCACAGGAGTTCACGCTGGGTATGAGAGGTGAGGTAGCAGAGCGTGCACCAAAGGGTTACAAAAATGTACCCAGCATGCTCCCTGCCTCCCTTCTCCCTCATAACCCGCCCCCTGACCCTGGGTCACCAGTTTTTTCTTTGGTGCCAAGGAGAGAGCAGCACCATTATCGCGGCTGTTAGAACAGCCATGGGTTAGAGCTGCTGCGGCGGGTGCTCTTTTAGTGAATCACCGGCAGCGCAGCTCCATCACTCGGCGGCAGCGCTGGCGACTGGGCTGGGGACTTCCGTCGCGGTACCCTCTCTCGGAGGCTCCTGCATGCTGCACTCCGTCCCCGGGCAGGTAAGCGGCGGTTCCCTGCTTGCAGGCAGCCGCGTCTAGCAGCGATTCCCCCCCCCCCCCCGTTTGTATGGGAGTCAGCGGGGGGGCAGGCAGTGGGGGTCTGAACTGCTCCACCTTTCCACTAGATCACCAGGGACAATTAGTCAGGCTATGTCCCGGGGGTTGATGCCTGAGGGGGAGGTTAGACAGCCTGGGAACCTACAGCCATACACATTGGAAATGTTGTATATTGGGCCTGGTTAGTACTTGAGTGGGAGACCACATAGGAACACCAGGTGCTGTAGGTTAGTCCCTCCCCCACCCCTGGGGAAGTTCTGAGGCTTGCTCTCTGATTGCCCCAGGTGTCCCAGCTCCTCGTTAAGGTCCTAATCAGCAGCCATTCTGGCACTTGCTTGGTTTAGAGACGGAGGCTGCTGGGATTCTCCCCCACACCCTGCTCCTGGAAGCCTGGTGTGTGTGTAGTATTTCTCCTCTCCTGCTGCTGGCTGGATTGTTGAGCTCTGCTGATGTCTTCTTTCCAATATCATTGGAAGCTTGAAGACAGCCTGGGATCTACAGCTAATGCTGTATATTGGGCCTGGTTAGTACTTGAGTGGGTGACCACATAGGAACACCAGGTGCTGTAGGAGTACGGAGGGTGTAATGGTTAGCATTACTGCCTCACAGCACTGAGGTCCTGGGTTCGATTCCCACCATGGTCCTAACTGTGCGGAGTTTGTATATTCTCCCTATACTTGAGTGGGTTTCCTCCGGGTACTCCGGTTTCCTCCCACAATCCCAAAAAAAAAAAAAAAATTTGCCACAGGTGTCCCAGCTCCTCATTAAGGTCCTAATCAGCAGCCATTCTGGCACTTGCTGGGTTTAGAGATGGAGGCTGCTGGGATTCTCCCCCACACCCTGCTTCTGGAGCCTGGTGTTTGGGGTATTTATCCTCTCCTGCGGCTGGTACTCTGATGCTGTCTTCCTTCCAATATCATTGGAAGAGATGAAAGTTTTTTTTTTTTTTTATGCAATCAATTTTTATTAAGAAAATACAAAAGGTCATACAAACAGTCTTCAGTATGTAACAGAAATTTTCAATCGGGCACAGTGTGAAACAGCAGAATGTTCCCATGTGGAATTCAATTATAGTACACAAACGTTTACATTCCCAGAATGCCGTACCATGAATCATTCCGAGTAAAGATCCTATGGCCAACCAGACCACTGAAGACTGAGTATATATTATAACATACAATGATCAAAGAAAGAATAGAATGTTTATAAAGTGAAAAGGACAGAGTAAAGATGAGAGAGGGGGACAGTGAGAGGGTATTGGGGTGGGTGTGTGGGGTCCGTCTCGGGTTCACATTGGGGCAGAGACTTGCTCTGTTGAAATTATATTGGAGTACTCTGGGGATTCTTTGAAGGTAAGCCAGCTCATCCATGTGGCTGCGAAGGTCTGTGCATTATCTCTCAGGAAGGAGGTCAGGTCCTCCATGGCCATATATAGATCAATTCTGCGGAGCCAGCGGGAGACGGGAGGGGGGTCTGGGGACCTCCAATAGCACGGAATAACCGCCCTTGCTGCATTCAGTAGATGTCTAATCAATGACTTTTTGAACGTGGATATTGGTAGGTCTATGAGGTTAAACAACCAGAGCTCCGGACAAAAAGGTAAAGAAGTACCAGTTATTTTTTCTGTCAGGTTATGGATCTGGCGCCAGTACGTTTGGATATATGGACAGGACCACCAAATATGTATGTGTGAGCCCTGGGATTGACTGCACCGCCAGCAGAGATTGGGTAATGTCCTATTCATTTGGTGCAGTGTCTGCGGACATCTGTACCAACGCGAGACAATCTTATATTGGGTTTCTAGCGTCTGTATTGAGGATGAGGAGGCAAAAATATATTTAAAAATTTTGGACCACTGGTCTCCCGACAAGGCCCCATTCAACTCCCTATTCCAAGCTACTGAGTATGCTGGCATGTCATCTGCCCGGTTACTCAGGCGTATCTGATATAGTTTAGATATTAAGTGCCTCGGGGGCTCTTGTGAGAGGATCAATGATTCAAAAGGAGTAGGGTCCCATCCCTGAATCCTAGTGGGGAGGGAGGAAACATAATGTCGGATCTGGAGATAAAGCCAGAACAGGTTTGCCGGAAGACCAGCCTCCGATCGCAGGTCCGAAAAGGATCTCAGTCCCGTTTAATCTACTAACTGCCCTAGATAGGAAACATCCATCGAATTACGTATGGGGAGTGTCCGGAGGATTTCTCCTGGAGGAAACTCTGGGTTGTTTATCAAGGGGGTAAGAAGTGATGTACCCGATTTAAAAAAGGGGAGGTTCCTATAGCCACGCCAGCATTGTAGTGTGGGGGTCAGTGTTGGATGTTGTGTTGTGGGTATTTTCCTAAGCCAGGGAGCAGCCCTCGGGGATATACCCACTGCATGTCCCTCAATGGCGGGCCATTGTTTATGTTGTAGGGGTCTCGACATCTCCACAATCCTAGAAAGGTGTACCGAGTGATAATAGCTGAGAAAATGGAGAAGCTGGAGGCCCCCTCTATCCCGGCTTTGTATGAGGATTCTTTGAGAGATTCGCGGCCTTCGATTACCCCATATAAATTTTCCGACGGTGCCTTGCAGTTCTTTAAAGAAGGAGGGTGGGACTGCGATCGGCAGAGCCTGCAGTAAATACAATACTTTAGGGAGAATATTAATTTTGACCGTGTTTACTCTGCCCAGCCAAGACAGTCTGAGGGGTGACCACTTTGCAAACTCTGCTTTTATATTAGTCAGTAGTGGGAGGAAGTTGAGTTGAAAAAGGTTGGCGTTGTTCTTAGATAGCCGGATGCCTAGATATTTAATATGGTCATCCTGCCAGTGGAACGCAAACGCCTTTTTTATCCCCTCAACTGCATTGTCTGGAGCAGAGATATTCAGGGCCACAGATTTTGAATAATTAATTTTAAAATTCGATAGGCGCGCAAATCTCTCAAATTCTAACATCAGGGAGGGCATTGAGGTGATTGGGTCTGACAATGATGCCAGGAGGTCGTCGGCATAAAGTGCCAGCTTATGTTCAGTCCTACCAACTTTAACGCCCTTGATATCCCCATTTAGTCGAATCGCACGCGCCAGTGCCTCCATACACAAGACGAAGATTAAAGGCGAGAGGGGGCAGCCCTGTCGTGTTCCGTTTCTGATCTTAAAGGAATCTGAGAGCGCTCCATTAACTCTTACCCGGGCAGAGGGGGAACTATATAATGCCAAAATACGATGGTAGCAGTTTGGGCCTAGTCCAATGTGTCTAAGTACGGCTTTCATAAAAGACCAGTCTATTCTGTCGAAGGCCTTTTCTGCGTCCGTCGAAAGAAAGACCACATGTGCCTTCTGAGACCTTGCAAAGTGTATTAGATCTACTGCCTTAGTCGTGTTGTCTTTGGCTTCCCTCCCCGCCACGAAGCCTACTTGGTCTCCATGGACCAGTCCAGGGAGGAGGGATCCCAGTCGCTGCGCGATAAGTTTGGCATAGAGTTTTAGATCTGTGTTTAAAAGTGAGATTGGCCTATAGCTAGCGCATTGGACGGGGTCCTTTCCCTCTTTGTGGATTATCGAGATGTGGGCTTCTAGACTCTGAGGTGAAAAAATAGTGTCTTTGGAGATAGAATTACAAGCTTTTAGAAAAAGAGGCATTAAAGTCGAGCGAAAAGACTTATAGTAGCTTATTGTAAACCCGTCCGGGCCAGGGCTCTTCCCTGATGGGGTGTTTTTAAGGGCCTGTTCAAGTTCTTCTATGGTAAAGGGTTGGTCGAGCCACTGCATATCTGCCTCAGAGAGGCGTGGGAAATGTACTGATGTTAAATAACTGTCAACATCTTGTTTAAGGTTAAGTTCCTCTATTTGGGACAGGTCTCCCCTTAAGTTATATAAACGGGTGCAGTAGCGCACGCAGGGGGGGTTTCTGAGTACCCAGAAACCCCCCCAGGAGTCTAAGGGCACTAGGCTGAAAGCTGAGGTTCCCCTCTTTCCATGGATAAAAGAATTTTGAAAATCGGCCCTTGGGAACCAGAGATATCTGACTTCAAAGCAGTGGTCCCCATCCAAGCATGTTAATTACTCTTCCCAGTCAGATATTTCAGGTTCTGTCTAACTTAGAGTTTTTCTGAGGGTATATTCCAAAAGCTGGGACTCTCCCCCTTTGATGGACACTAGCAGCTTGTCTCTACTGTTCCCAGAACCAGAGATATCAGCCTTCCTGCAGCTGGTTACTGCTCCAGCTCCACACACCTGGTATGTAGTTTTATATACTCGTTGGCAGATTGCTCTGCCTCCTGAACTCTGATCCCCTAGTCCCCAGTACCATTTGGTAGGTGAGATTCTCTAGTTTTTAATTCCATTAAAATCTAAGAAATCTATTTCTGGGAACTGGAGATATATGCAGTCAAGCAAGCTGTCCTCCCACCAGAAAATTATGAATAATAAGCCCACTCCACTATACACCCCTCCTCTGCATATTAAACATCCTCTACCACCCTGGAAGTTAAGTATCAGGGCCCCTTCATTCAACCCAATGCCCCCTTCATTCAACCCAATGCCCCCTTCTCTCACCCCATCTCCCACCATATGTGCAGTAAAGGGGTAATTAGTGGAAATTACTGATCCAGGCCCTACAAGCTGAGCAGTTGATACCCCCTACCACCCGCGGGACATCAAAGCTTCCCCCACCCCTACCGCTGGAGGATCGGTAGGTGCCCCAATACATTGCTATGCCCAGGGGTCTACTCTGCTGTTGACGCCCCTGTATGTATATACTGTATAATATATATATGTATGTGTGTATATATATGTGTGTGTGTGTGTGTGTGTGTGTGTGTGTGTGTAAATATATATATTTATTATTATTATTATTTATATACATTTGGTCTATCTATAATACTTTAACTGACCCAGCATATACTGGGTCATCTAAGTGTCCATCTCCGTGCTTTGCTCCGCCCCTCTGGAAACCCCCTTCTGAAAATCCTGCGTTTGCCACTGGGGTGTAGTAGTCCTCAAACGCCTTAGAGATTTGCGAGAAAGTGTGGACCTTCTTACCGGAGTGATCTGTTACGTTTTGGACATATGTTTGCGATCTTTGGGCCCTAAGTGCCCTCGCTAGCATTGAACCAGGTTTGTTACCCCATAAATAGAACTTGTGTCTACACTTACGAAGTTCTAGCTTGGTTTTATCCCTAAGCAGCTGATTAAGTGATGATCTGGCCTCAGTCAATTCCTTTAGTATATCTGGTGAGAGGGAGGTCTTATGGGAAAGCTCCAGGGCCTTTATCCGCCCTAGCAATTCAATCCTCTTAGCCTCTTTTTCTTTTTTCATCATGGTCCCTAGCTGTGTGCACTTTCCCCTGACCACACATTTGTGCGCCTCCCAAACAGAAGTTGGGGACGCCAGTTCGTTGTCGTTATCCAAGATATAATCAGTGATAGCAGACGCCAACTCCCCTCTCGCCCTCACGTCTGCAAGTAGGAGTTCATTAAAGCGCCAGGACCATGCCCGCGGTGGCGCGAGGGGGATCCGGAGTTTGGTGTGGACAGGGGAATGGTCAGACCATGTGATCTGTCCCACGTCGCTGCTAATAAAGTGGTGTAGGAACTGGTGATCTACTAAGAAGTAGTCTATTCGGGAATAAACTGAATGTGAGTGTGAATAGTAAGTATAATCTTTATCTGACGGATGCTGTACTCTCCACACATCTAGCAACTGGTGTTCGTGGAGAAGCTGTTTGACCTTGCGGTGGTCTCGTGCACGCAGAGAGTTAGGGGGGGGGGTTACAGTCTAGTGATGGATCTAGCGACCAATTAAAGTCTCCTCTAAGTATCAGGCACCCTTCTCTCAGTGGCTCTATGAGTCTCAAAACTTTACCAAAGAACTGCCGTTGGCGGGTGTTAGGGAAGTAAACATTAACGAGTGTATATTTTTGGGAAGAAAGTGTAAATTTAAGCACCTGGCATCGCCCTTCTATTAAGTCATGGTGGGAGATCTCAGTTGGGTGTAGGTTACGAGACAGTAAAATGGCTACTCCTAATGTCTTGCCTGCCGGGTTGTTGCTGGTGTGTGTGGTGGGGTAGTAGTGATTATAGAGTCTGGGTGCTGCACCTTTTTTGAAATGGGTTTCTTGAATGAAGGCCACATCAACCTTCCCTGACCTGAGCTCCCTAAGTAAAGTAGACCTCTTTTCTGGTATATTTAGACCCTTTACGTTCAGGGAAAGAAGGTTAAGTGTTGGTGCATTCAAGGCCATGTCGAATAGAGTGTAAATGTGAGCATGGTGTGCAGGAGCCTACCTACCATACCCCAGGACCTGAAACGATCGAGAACCCTAGACGGGAGGTAAGGGGGGGAGGAAACATCAAGGAAAGAAAAATAAAAACAATCAACATTTCTCTTAGTGAATGCATTTGTAAACTCAAGTCAAAAAACTTAAGAAAAACATAACCACCGGCAGAGACGGCGATGCCGTTTATGGACATCCCCTCTCTGCAATTCTGTGGTTCACCCAAACTGGGGCACACGCCCGCCGCCCCCCACGCTCTAAATTCAATGTCACGCCAGTGTTAAGTCTATTATATAGTGAATTAATATACAAAATAACATTTGAATTGAGGAAGCATGCTGGTAGTGATAGAATATTATCCTAAGAAATTCAGTCTTAGAGTACTTATCTAGGGGCACCCATCTCCGGGGGACCACTCCACGTACCAGGGAGGTTATCTACTGCATCTCTCGGGGGGAAGGAAAGGAGGCAGCCTGTTCCAGGGGGCGGGGTCTACAGGCGTGGGGGGGGGGGCCAGTGGCTATCCGACTGGCCTCCTTACGCGCAATAAACACCTTCATCCAAGCCAACTGGGCCAAGCCCTCTCAAGAGTAGGATATCGTGACTTATACTATTCCCAAAAAGATTTCCCCAACGGGGGACACGCATAACCAAAGAAGGGAAAGAAAAAACATGAACCCAGGTTTAGAGAGTGGTCGTCACTCCTATTACTATGTCAATATGAGTTCTTACGAGCTCCGACAACCTTCAGTCGCCCCATCAGTGGATCATACCGCCAGGGTGGATTGGTCATCAGGTCACAGCGTCCCGGTTCGTGGAGCTGGCGGCAGGAGCTACACCGGCGTTTGCGCCCACCACTCTCCACGGCTGATCATCCGGAGGCAGGGGGGGGTCTAAACGGGTCGTCATGTGGGCCCATTCTGTAAGGAGCGGCTTAGGTATGTCCAGGGTCGAACAAAAAGACTCCTGATCGGATGGTTCTTGCAAAGTCGCTTGTCTCCCCTCATGTGATGCTTGAATGCTGAATGGGAAGCCCCACCGGAATCGGATCCGCTTCTGTTTCAGGAGGTCTGTGAGGGGTTTGAGCATGCGTCTCTGTTGGAGTGTGCTCCAGGAGAGGTCTGGGAAGATGCTTATTCTATCGCCATTGAACTCAACAGCCTCCAGCTTCCGTGACTTGGACAAAATTGCCTCTCGTTCCCTGTGGTAGTGCAGCCTACAGATGATGTCCCTTGGCTTCTCAGATTGCAGACCTCGAGGTCTCAAGGCCCGGTGAGCACGATCAAATAGGATAGCGTTGTCCGGCTCTGCTTCTAATATCTCATTAAAGATCTTTGTTAGGGCGTCAATCAGACCTGGACCCTGGACATCTTCGGAGAGTCCCCGGACCCGGAGGTTGTTCCTTCTCCCCCTGTTGTCTATATCATCCATACGACGTTGGAGGAGTTTCAGCTCCTGGGCATGGACCGCCGTTACTTCACGGAGCTTCTCTTGAAAATTCACTATTGTGTCCGTGCGGTCTTCTAAAGTTTCGACCCTCTGTGTCGTCTGGGTAAGATCAGATTGGATAGCAGACACTTCTGACTTGATTGATTCCCGTAGGGACTGTTCCAGATCCAAAAAGTCTTTTTTGGACGGGAGGTCTGCTTTCGTGGGCAGAGTGCGGAGATAAGATAGGACCTCCGATAGGGTCACCTCCGAGCCCTGAGGGGAAGGCGAGGCTGAGGAGAGATCCATTTGGAGCGGGTCAAGCGGTGACCGAGAGGCCTCTGAGGAAAGCTGTGAGTCCTCTACGGTGGGTCGGTGTTTGGTGTGAGATATCTAAATATATTTGATCGCAGCTGGCTATCGCTTTGGTTTTTAGTCACCGGTGTCTTAGAGCCTCTTTTCGTCTTCCCCATATGTAAATAGAGTGTTAGGACCCCCGGGGGCGGGTATTCTCAATGAATTAGTGAATCAGCGGCTTGTCCTCATGTTCGATACAAGAGGTGGGCAGTAGGAGGCAGCGTCAGCGCCACCCCATATTTGACGGGTGGCTAGGGGGTCATGGCCTGTCCATTAGGTCATTCAAGGCCTTGTTAGTACTGGGTTAGGCTTCTGGGCCGTCACCGCGGGCAAATCACGGTGTCTTAGTTATTTCTCACAGGACTGTCCAAAGCCTGGGCACAACGTTATGCAAGGGAGACAACTGAGGGCTGAGCGGGTTCACCGCATATATTCTTGGCCTCCGTATGTGGGGGTTAGGAAAGTCTGAGCCGCCTATTGGGGAGTTTAAACCCTTTCCAGAAGGATAATTTGTATTTTCTGGGGGGTAGTGAAAATTATGAGCCTGCAATTTGTCGGTTAGGCCACAAGATTCATTTATGGTTCAGTTAGAGTAAGGCAGTAGGGACACTGTCTCAGGTTTGCATGAGAAATGTGTTTTTTTTTTTTTTGCTCTATTAAATGGCTGCTATGCAAATCAGGTGTCTGATAGTTAGTATAAAGTGGGTTCTGCCTTTATCTGTGCTCCCCTTAATTTCTGGATCCTGCTCTATCTGCATCCAAGCTGAGCAGGTTGCTAAACAGGCCTGGGGTCTGTCGGGGTCCAGATTATTGAACTGTAGGGGTAGAGGAGAGGTGTCAAAGGGCCCAGCAGTGGCAAAGCAAAGGCTGCAGGACGTCAGGGCTTCTTATGTGGCCTCCGGCTGCGTTTTTTTTTTCTGAGGCAGGGGGGATCTCCCAGGCTGAGGGGGGGAGTGGGGGAGCGTGTAAGGCCCCCTCTAGTTAATCGGGCGTCCGGTGAGCTGAACAGGACCGGTCCTATGCACCTCCGGACCCCGTCCTGTCACTGCCGCAGCCACTGAGGGACGGGGGATTAGCAGCCACCAGCCGCGCTTTACCTTGCCGCGCGCCCGTCTCCAGTAATGGCGGACCCGGCTGCGTCCGTGCTGCGTGGGATTCCCTCTCCACCGTCAAGGTTCCAGCGCCGTTTGTCAGGGGGGGGGGGTGACTGGGGCTCACCTGGCGTCCTGCCCGCCCGTCTCCCCGCCGGTCTAGGCGCTGCGTCGGTGTCCATCCGGCGTTCGTCCACAAATCGAGGCCCCGGCTTCTGCTGGATACTAGGCCGCAACCCGCGGGAAGGCAGGAGGCCCTCCCCGGCTCCGCAACCGGTACCCCAGCTCACACCCGGAGGTAGGGGGGTCGAGGGGGGGGGCACTCTGTGGTGAGAAACGGGGTTAAGGGGTGTTTTAATCTCTTCTCTGCCCGCAGCCCGTCTTGAGTGCGTCTGCTCTGTATGGCGTCCAGGCCACGCCGGAAGAGATGAACGTTTGAAACACTGTCACCATTCATAGTATTGGCTTTGCATATACGGTGTCTCCTTTTCAGCTTGCTGAATTGTTGAGTTTATCTGCCCATACCAAATGGCTTTGCTAAAGCTTTGTGGGTAAGGCTGCAAGTGTGTTGCTTGGGTGTCAGTGTTGTAACTGCTGGTGTTTTTTGTCTTTTATCATGGACAGTATGCCTAAGGCGAAACCTGGCAAGGAGACTCCATCTCCGATGCAGCGTACCTGTAGGGTATGTGTGGACATACTCTCTCGGCAGGAGGAGGATATCTGTTCCAGGTGTTTGGCCCTTGAAGCAGATCTTCTGCTGCCTTCACAGCAGGAACCGGCCTGGGCTTCGACCTTGACTCAGGTATTGACATATTGACCGCTTGTCATCTCCTTACCTCCTGCGCCCCTGCCCCCTGTGCCCATGCCCCCTGTGGCAGTGGCCAGCACCAGTGTTGGGGCAGCTCCTGCTTATGTAGAGCCCCCTTGGTGGCAATCCTTTGCACAATCTGTGCAGGGGTTGACGGCTACTCGGGCGGGCAGGGATTCCAGGAGGCAGTGTAGGCAGCAGAGTCCCGATGCGGGTTCTCCGCGTTCCGATTCGGATTCCAGCCCAGTGGCGGAATCCGCAGGGGTCGATGACACTTTGTCCTCAGTGGAGGTAGAGTCTCTGATGCAGGAGGTTAAGGCAGTCCTCCAGAGGGAGGATGAGGCTCCTGCCCCTAAAAGTAAAGACCTGCTTTTTAAGTGTCTTAAGAAAGTATCGGCCCAGCTCCCGCCTTCGGCCCTCATGGAGGATTTATTGGAGACTGCGTGGTCTCAACCGTTTAGAAGGTTCCAGCTTTCCAAGCGACTTACTACTTTTTAACCTGTTCCTCCCACAGAGAGGGCTAAGTGGGGAAATCCTCCCCTGGCGGATGATCATGTTGCGCGATTAGCTCGCGCTTCAGTACTGCCCATTTCGGATTCTTCATCTTTGAAGGACCCCTCTGAGAATTTCCTCAGGACTGCTTTTCACAGGCAGGGGCCATTAGGTGTACCACGCTTGCCGCGTCATGGGTGGCCAAGGCAGTGTCTGAGTGGGCGGGCAAGGTGGAGAGAGGTTTGTCCGATGGCACTAGTCCTTCCTCTAGATTTTCCTCATCCACTAAGGGAGCCAAGCCCTGCACCAAGCAGCCCTGGGCTACCAGACGTCCAGTGGCTAAACAGGTCAGGGAGGTGGTCTACAGGGGCTATGCCCTGACATTCCGGTTCCCCCCTCCTCGGTGTTATTTTTGCACGGGTCTTCCAAAGGACCCAGCGAAACTACAAGTGCTACAGCTTTCCATCTGCTCTCTTTTGGACTCGAATGTCATTGTTCCAGTTCCTCAGGAGCAGAGGGGTCAGGGGTTCTTCTCCACCCTATTCTTGATTCACAAACTGGATGGTTCTCACCGTCCTATCCTGAATCTGAAGTCGCTCACTATTTTTCTGCGAGTGCCGAAGTTTCGCATGGAGTCCCTGCGTTCGATCATTCTCTCACTGGAGCCAGGGGACTTCATGGCCTCGCTAGATATACTTAACATCCCCATCCAACAGGAACATCAGCACTTTGAGGTTCGCCCTCCGGGTCGAACACCCAGTTCAGGGCGCTACCTTTTGGTCTATCTACGGCTCCCAGGGTGTTCACCAAGGTGATGGCGGTCAGGGCTGCACACCTGCACCGGCTGAGGGTTCGGATGATTCCATACCTGGACGGCCCACTGATTTTGGAAAGTCCCCAGACCTACTACGGAGTCATTTGCAGGTCGTGATTACACTTCTGTTATCTCACGGTTGGAGGATAACCTGGAAGAAATCGTTTCTTACTCCTTCCCAAAGGACACTTCACTTGGAAGCTCGGCTGGGCACTCGGTTGTAGAGAGTATATCTTCCAGAGGATAAGATCCACTCCCTTCAGAGGAAGATTCATTCCCTTATAGGTCACAGAAGGGTCTCAGTACACAAGTGTATGGGGGTGTCTTCGACATGGTAGAGTATACACAGTTTCACTCGCGCCCACTTTGGCTTTACACTCTCAGCCAGTGGACAGGAGATCATACTCGTCTAAGGAGTCAATTGATCACACTGCCCCCGAAGGTTCGCCTGTCTCTCACATGGTGGTTAAAGACAGACAACTTGTCTCAGGGCCGCCCGTTTTGGATTCCAACCTGAGTCTTGCTTACCACGGATGCCAGCCTATGGGGCTGGGGAGCGGTTGGCAATTCTCAATCTTTTCAGGGTCGCTGGACGGCTCAGGAGAGTCGCCTTCCGATCAATCTCCTGGAATTGAGAGCAATCCTTCTGGCTCTTCAGAGGTTGGGGTCCCTCATCCGAGGGTGCCCTGTAAAGATCCGGTCCGACAGCACAAAGCCTGTGGCCTTTATCAACAGGCAGGGCGGGACATACAGCAAAGGAGCGATAAAAGAAGTCTCCAAGATATTCAGGTGGGCGGAGAAGCAGATTTCTGCAATCTCTGCAGTCTTCATCCCAGGGGTTCTCAATGTTGAGGCAGACTTTTTAAGTCGACAAGATAGTGTACGCATTCCCCCTGTTTCAACTCCTACTTCGCCTTCTGTGGAAATTCAGGAAGGAGGGAGGAATGATGATCCTAGTGGCCCCAGATTGGCCCCGTCGAGGTTGGTACGCGGATCTATGGAACCTGTTGGTAGCCTCTCCTCTGAGTCTACCTCTGCGTCCAGACCTAATTTCACAGGGGCCATTCCGACACCCGGACTCGAGTCGCCTGGCTTTGACGGGCTGGCTGTTGAGGGGTCCCTCTTTAGAGGTTTTCCAGGCACTTCAATCGTCTCCTTTCGACCCTCTGGAGGAGGTGGATCTGAAATGGCTATCCTGGAAGGTGGCTTCTTGTTGGCTATTTCCTCAGCACGAAGGGGGTCTGACATGAGTGCATTATCATGGAAACCGTCTTTTCTGGTATTTCACCCGGACAGGGCGGTTCTTTGTACCAAACTGGATTTTCATCCAAAGGTGGTGTCTGAGTTTCACCTTAACCAGGAAATAGTGGTGCCTTCTTTTCCAGGTTCTTCTGAAGCTGAAGCTTCTCTTGATGTAGTCCGTGCGTTGCAGATTTATCTTCGCAGGACTAAGTCAACTTGTAAGTCGGGTTCACTGTTTGTGCTTTATGGGGCCAATAAGAGGAGCTGGCCCGCTTCCAAACAGTCCTTGGCGAGATGGCTCAGATCAGTGGTTCGCCAAGCCTATCTTTCCACACTGATTACTCCCCCGGAGGGGATTACTGCACATTCTACCAGGTCTGTGGGTACATCCTGGGCCGCTAATCGAGGCGCCTCGGCTGAACAGCTCTGTAAGGCGGCTACTTGGTCCTCTTCCCAGACCTTTATCAAGTTTTATGCATTTGATACCTTTGCATCGGCTAATGCACAGTTTGGTAGACATGTGCTTTCCGCAGTCCAGGAGCGTCCCCCACCCGTGAGGGGACAGCTTTAGGACGTCCCAGCGTGAACTCCTGTGCCCCCTAGTGGACGATAAAGAAAATAGGATTTATGGTCTTACCTTGATAAATCCCTTTCTTTGAGTCCATAGGGGGCACAGGACGCCCTCCCAGACGCACCTGGTAGCGGGGCTTCCTATGTAGGAAAGTTCAATGGCTTTAGGGCCTGTATGCTATGTGGGTGTGCGTTTGCTCTTCCTTCTTCTCTGGCTCTGCTCCTACCTTGGGCTTGCTAACGAAACTGGTGACCCAGGGTCAGGGGGCGGGTTATGAGGGAGAAGGGAGGCAGGGAGCATGCTGGGTACATTTTTGTAACCCTTTGGTGCACGCTCTGCTACCTCACCTCTCATACCCAGCGTGAACTCCTGTGCCCCCTATGGACTCAAAGAAAGGGATTTATCAAGGTAAGACCATAAATCCTATTATCTATTTGATTTGCATTGGGATCCAATCTGCATCTAATGTGCAAAAAACATTTGATGTCCATTCCATTTTCTATTCGATTTTGCTTCTATAAAGCCTATCTCACCATGTGTATGCTCTATTAGACATATATATCTGTGGATGGATTGTTCTCCATACACCCTGCCCAATCCATAGTGACTGATGTCACAACTGGGCGGGTACAATTACATGCGCCGGTCAATTCCGCTGCACATCACCGCTGCCTACTGCAGCGGGTGTATGGGAGGTCAGGAGATATCACACACAGCACCATGCACTATCTAGCTTTAGGTATGTTGACCATTGGCTGTGTTGCAGAGCTGACGCGATATGTCTGGTCATTCATAGACCTATCACTGGCTGACAGACCATCGATATATCGGCCAGTGTGTGCGCAGCATTAGACATGTTCAGTTTAAGTGATAAAACCTCCATGAACATTTGTTTCTTCTAGGATCCCCATGGCAGCCATAACACTGGGATATCATCCCTCTCCTCTAGTTTAGACAGGATGTTTTTCTAGGGACCGCCCACCTGGTGGTATATAACCTCACTCCTCCCCTTCCTCCTTGTCTTTTTCTCCTGTCTCCTAACTAGTTTGGATAGGTAGGGAGTGTTATTTTTCTTTCCAACTAGGGCTTACCTCTATCTCAGCATGGAGCTGAAAGGGGTGGCTCCCCGGGGGGAAGAAGAGTATCCGGGAGTGTGGCCTGTATAGAATCCTGCCCGTTGTATACTAGAACTTGGTACTTTTTAGGGAGTGTGGCCTTTATAGAGTCCTGCCCGTCTGTTTATTCGGCTGTAGCTGCCAAAACTGCACTGGAGCCGCATTGAGGATTGCGGACGCCGAGAGTACCAAGCCACGATGGCGCCAAGGGCCATTATGTATCTGCAGTCCACCAAGTGCTAAGAGCCACATGTCTGCTACTGAATGGCCAGAGAGCCCTGCTGTGCAGCATGACCCCAGTACAGCAACTGCCAGGTGCCAGATGCTGTGTCGCGTCCCTGGCACTTATGATCAGCACTATTCTTACTATGTCTTGCATCTTCCTAAGTCCAGAAGGCCGTGCCAGGGGGTACGCATGTGCAGAAGGAATACATATTTTAAAATGGCACTGAGATGCCTATTCTTGCAGCAAAAAATGCTAGAAGCAAGTCTCTCCTTGTGCTGGAGCACTGGAAAGATGGAAATGCCTTCCCCCCCAAAAGCCTGAAAATGCCCAAACGAGGTAAGCCCCTTTTTAAGGGCATTAGTGTTTTTATTTCTATTTAGCTGGTTAGTGATAGGCTATTTTTGTTATCTTTCTTAATGTGCCTGCACCTAAGAGAAATCCAGCTCCTTTCTCTGCATCTCTGTGATGACTGTGAGGAACAAGCTGCAGCTGTGTCTAGTCAACCTAATCTATTGCATTGGAGCTGCAGGGTTATTAGAGGTCAAGATCTCAGGCTTGTTTTAACTATGAAGGTGCTGTTTTTCCTGGAGAGGTTTCCAGTTATGGATCTGGAGAGATAAAGTTACCAGGATCTTTAATATCGTTATGGTAGAAAGTATGTTGAAAACATTTGTAAAACCATAAACTATAAAGATGTGGCCTTCAGAAAATAAAGACCTTTTTATTTGACTATAGATCCTAAGACCTACAGCATTCCATGCTGCATAGGCCCGATCCCTACAGCCATACCACTCTGCATAGGCCCGATCTCATCTGATCTTGGCAGCTAAGGAGTGTTTGAGTAGAGGCTTTCCTATTCATTAAGTGATGAAGGGGTTAATATCCAAGGAATGGCAGAGCCTTGATAAAAAATCAAGGACAATTATCCATGGTAGAACACCTGTATCCTATTGGTGATGAGCACATCCTGAACTGGTGTATTATACCTTAAGTAGATGCTGCTACTGAATGAACTTCAGGAACTACTATACCTTGGAGGAGAATGTGTCCTTTAAGGATGCTGTTGATAGAAGTTTGGAGAATTCCCTTAAATCGCATGTTCCTTTTGCAGTGGCCATTAACTCTTTTGAGTGTTAACATTTGTGGGAGATGTGCAAAATATCTGCTAAAAAAAAAAAAAAAAAAAAAAAAAAGCACAGCTCACATTTTGTTTTAAAAAAATTATCTATCCTATATAAGCCAAACATTACAAGTCATTATGATTTATAGAAATGTTTTTGGCAATGTCGCCTGTTTTGGCTGATTCACTTGGCACTCAAGGGGTTACATTTGGGTGTATCCATTTTCAGCATCTAGGTCTCTGAGTGTGGTGCTCTTCTGTGCATACTGATTATAGGATATAAAAAAAAAAAAAAAATTATTATAAATTCAACCGCTCTTTGCATAATTTCTATGTAAAGCCTCTCTGGATGTGATCTTGTTCTCAGCTTGGTCCATGGCTGCTGGAGTTACTGCAAGAAGAGTATTGAGGTTACTTATGTGACGTGCAGATGCACATTTAAAAAAAAAAAAAAAAGCAGACTGGCTACTTTTACTCTCGGAAGATTCTCTGCTACTTAGCAGGATGCTGGGATTCTTAAGCTTATGGGACAGTCTGTCAGACTACCCCAGAAAGACTGAATAGATTCCTCTCTCTAAATCATCCAGACAACAGTTTAAGGATGTCAAGAGCTATAGACTAGGCTGACAAGATAGCGGAAGAGGATCTTTGGAACATCACAACATTCCTTTTGGCAGTCATATAGGAAGAACCCAGATAATATTAACAGCTCTATTCTAGTAGGAGTCTGGGTTCTGACTTTTGTAGAAAAGTGTAAAATGTCTATTCATGACAAATGGGTCATTGGTGTAATTCAACAAGACTACAACATATCATTTCTACAGTATCCAAAGGGAAATTTTTTATTTTATTTTGAGTCCAGACTGCCGGGAAGTGAATATCAAGTGAATAGAATCGTTACCCAGAGAAAGAAAGGCCTTTACTCCAACCCGTCTTTAGGGAAGATAGGTACAGGAGGATTGAGAGTTATCTTGGATAAAGCTCCTAAATACATTGTCAGGGTAAGAAAATTTCAGTCTGAAAAACATATACTGTACTGTATTATATACCAGTCAGTCAAGAAGACAAGAAGTTCCTACAATTCTGTATACAGGACTGATGCTTCCTATTTACCTGCCTACCATTGGCCTAGTTACATTGCCAAGAATATTTACAAAGGAACTAATTACCTTGATCCCACATCTGGGAGAGCAGTGTATTCAGATTGGCCATATTTAAACAATGTTCTGGTTGCAGCCAGTTCAGAAGAAGTAAGAAATTATGTAATAAAGTTCCTGCAGCGCCATGGTTGGATCATAAATTGTGAGGAAAGGCAGTTGCATCCAACTCAGGACTGTCAATTTTTGGGTGTACATGTAGACACGAAGAAAAGTACTCTTTTTCAAAAGAAAGAAGTTCAAGGACCCAGAGTCTAACACAGGGGCTGATGATCTTCTTTAAATCTTGGTATCAAACTCCTAGGAAGGATGAAGATAAGAAGTTGGAGTATTTTTCCATATATAAGAAGTAACTGTTATAAAATTTGACGGCAGATAAGAACCACTGGGCCATCTAGTGGGCTCCTTTTAAAAATATGAAGTAACTGTACAAAGGTAAAGCATCTCTAGTCTTGTGAGCAAACAAACTTGGCAAACAGCTTTATATCCAGATCAACCTTGGTTTTTTATACTGACAACAGACACAAGTTCATCAGGCTGGGGAGCGCACATTATACATCGCACAGGATGAGTAAACTGGTCTTTTACAAAAAGTCTGATGTCGTCAAACTTAAGAGAGGCAAAATATTACTTCAAAGAATAGATCAATGCTTATCTTAGAGTCTTTTCAGCCAATGTTACGGTCATAAGCATATATGAACCATCAAAGGCCGGATGAGAAAATACATTGGCAAATACATCAGCAGAAGCAAGATCCTTTTTGGGAATTGAGCAACAGTTTTCCTGTGGTTCATAAAGAAGTTTTGGCAGCCAGATGTGGACCTGATGGCAACTCATGTCAACAAGAAGCAGACGCATTCTATTACAGATTCTATCTTTCCAGAACATATGCAGTAGACACCTTTTCTAATTCGGTTGAATTGTCACCTAGGATATGTGTTGCCTCCTTTTTTCCTCTGTCGCATCCTAAAGCCAATAGGATCAGGGGGAGGATATAGCAGTCCTCCCCATTTTGGCCAAGGAGAATGTGGTTCACAACAGCCTTAAAAAAGGCAATGCAGGTACCCTGGACATTACCAATTATGCCAGACCTTCTACATCAGGGTCAGATATACCATCTAGATCCAGCACGATTATGCTTGGAGGATTGGTGATTTGAATGGAACCTGTTAAGACAGAAGTTTTTGTCAGAGCAAGTAACCCAGATTCTATTACAAGAAAGGAAGTTTTTTCGCACACCTATTATAAGGAACTCTGCGATGGCGCAAGTCCTACAATTCCTGCGTAATGGTTTCTCTCCAGGCCTAACTCTTTCACCCATAGAGGACAGATAGTGGCCTAAGTGTACTCCTAGATAGGAGATTGGCAGATGGTATTGTAATTAAGAAATTCTGCTACACCATTAAAATAATGTGTCTGCCCATCGAATCCTTAGTGGTTCCTTGGGACTTGAATTAGGTCGTATGCATTAATGAAACAACTCGTTGAACCATTACTAGAAAATCCTATCAAATTCTTGACTTGGAAGATTGTGTTTTTAGTAGCAATTATGTCTGCGATTGGAGTATGTGATTTATAGGCTTGTGGATTTAATAACCATACCTAAACCTTTTGCTGGATAAAGTTGTACCTAGGATGCATGCAAATATTTCTACCCTAGGTGATTACTGGTTCCATCTGAATCAGGATATTGTACTACTGGCTTTTCATCATGAACCTAAGAACAAGAGAGATGAAGACTGGTATACACCAGACCTAGTCAGAAGTATTGGCATTTACCTAAACAGAATGACATAAGATCATCAAAACATTTATTTGTGATCATAGAAGAAAATAAGAAGCTTGTGTTCCCACAATTCAGACCATCTCTATATGGATTAGAGACCTGATTATATTCATATAAAAAAAAAAAAAAAAATTAGGTTTGAGAGGTTCAGGTGTTAATCAAGAAACACTCAACCAGAGCTGTGGAGACTTCATGGCCCAGGAAGACTCAGGTTTCCAGAAAGGACATTTGTGAAGCAACACCTTGGTCATCTATTCATACGTTCTCTAAACATTATGCTTTAAATGTTGCTACCGCCCACTTGGGGGTCCTGTCTTGCAAGGTCACTTGCTAAGTAAATCATATTGCATTTATGGTTTCCCACCCTGTATTCTGCTTGGGTATGTCCCAGTGTTATGGCTGCCATGGGGATCGTAGAAGAAAGCAGCGAATTATACTCACCGATAATTCCATTTCTTCTTAGAGATCCCATGGCAGCCATCAGAATGCCCTCCCCTTGTAGTGTTTTTCCAGGGACCTAAATACGGAGACACTCGAAAGACAAGGAGGAAGGGGAGGAGTGAGGTTATATACCACCAGGTGGGCGGTCCCTAGAAAAACATCCTGTCTAAACTAGAGGAGAGGGATGATATCCCAGTGTTATGGCTGCCATGGGATCTCTAAGAAGAAATGGAATTATCGGTGAGTATAATTCGCTGCTTTCTCAATCACAATCCTGTCTGTTGTCATTCATCTGTTTCCTGTAGATGGGCGCACAAGCAGGAATACCTCGGAGGGAGATCTCATTGTGTCTCCAGGTTATATACTAGAAGATAAGAACATCAGACAAGAGTCTCCAGAAGAAAACCCCATTATCCCCAATACACCCCCAACATTTCCCATTGCAGATATTTCATCTGGTCCCTCTAGTCATGAGGAACCTTCTCCTGATCATTCAGACCTTACTACACACAGTACAGACCATAAAGATGATACAGTATCATCCAGTTCTGAGATTGGTAAGAGTTCTATACATCCGTCAGATTCTGTTTTACATCAGAGTCATCAAACAGGGGTGAAACCATTTCCATGCTCTGAGTGTGGGAAATGTTTTAACAATAAAGACCGTCTAGTTAAACATGTGAGACTTCACACAGGCGAGAAATTACTTTCATGCTCTGAATGGGAGAAATATTTTACTGATAAATCCGCTTTTATTACACATAAGAGAAGTCACACAGGTGAGAAACCATTTTCATGCTCTGAATGTGGGAAATGTTTTGCACATAAATCATCTCTTGTTACACATGAGAGAAGTCACACAAGTGTGAAACCATATTCATGCTCTGAATGTGGGAAATGTTTTAGAAAGAAATCAAATCTTCTTAACCATGAAAGAATTCACACAGGCGAGAAACCATTTTTATGCTCTGAATGTGGGAAATGTTTTAGAAGGAAATCAAATCTTGTTATACATGAGAAAAGTCACACAGGTGTGAAACCATATTCATGCTCTGAATGTGGGAAATGTTTTAGAGCTAAATCAACTCTTCTTAAACATGAGAGAAATCACACAGGTGAAAAACCATTTTCATGCTCTGAATGTGGGAAATGCTTTAGCGAAAAATCAAATCAAGTTAGACATGAGAGAAGTCACACAGGTGAGAAACCATTTTCATGCTCTGAATGTGGGAAATGTTTTGCACATAAATCATCTCTTGTTACACATGAGAGAAGTCACACAGGTGAGATACCATTTCCATGCTCTGAATGTGGGAAATGTTTTACACAGAAATCAACTCTTCTTAAACATGAGAGAATTCACACAGGTGCAAAACCATTTCCATGTCCTGAATGTGGGAAATGTTTTAGCGAAAAATCAAATCAAGTTAGACATGAGAGAAGTCACACAGGTGTGAAACCATTTTCATGTTTGGAATGTGGGAAATGTTTTACACATAAATCAGCTGTTCATAAACACCAGAAAACTCACACACAAATAGTATAGGGTGAGATTTAATAGGATGAGAGATTCAGAAAGTGAGAGATTTGGTGAGAGAGAAATCTCCAGTTTTTATAAAGCGGCAATCATTTACACTTCAAAATCAAACTGGTTTAGCAGTGTTAATGATTGCCGCTTTAAAAAAACTGGAGATTTCTCACCAAATCTCTCACTTTCTGAATCTCTCATCCTATTAAATCTCACCCATAATTTTAATTAACTGATCTACATGAAACGGAAGCATCAATACTAAATTCCTCTATCATCCATTGTATGTGGATTCTTAGATACAGTGTCTAGGTAAACTTTCCTATGCCGAAATTGAATGTCTAACAGGGTCAAAATGTCGACCTGAAAAGGTCGACATGTGTTTTTCACATTTTTTGGTGTCAGTGTTGACATGGACTCCCAATTAGTGTAAAGCATAACCTCTTGGTTCCCTCTCCACCCTTGGTGCAAGTTACACACATGTAATGCCGGCGGCCACATCTGATTGGCTGAATACATCTGTCATTTATGCTGATGTTCCAGTTCTATTGCTGCTGTGATGTATTGCCATGGTTACAGTGACATGAGCGATCAGTGTGCAATAAGACTCCATGTCTCCTAGTCTGACTGTATATGGGAAAGCAGCTGGTGTATGTATTACTGAGTCATTATATAACCGCATTGTTGTACCTGTGATTTATGTATATCGGTATCTCTGTAATATATATGTAATAAATACACTGTGTGACCCTGTACTGTAATGTGTGTGGTGTATACTGATATTTGGGCCATCACTATGACTCTGCGCCTCTTCTCACACCCCCGGGCACCTATGTAGGAGGTGCATGTGCTGGGATTGCCGAGCCGGCCACGTTCCGTGGTACTCACAGCCCACGAGCCCAGCACCATGCAGCTTTATGGATCCCATTTGGCATCCGGTACTTAGACACAACTCCCGGCCACCTCCACATGAGCCCCATAATGTGGGATCTGTTACTCTGTCACTGGGGTCAGAGCTGGGAGATAATGTGTTCCCACAGGGCAGGTGCAGGTGTCTGATGCTATGTGGCAGGATCTGTACAACTGCCCCCATTATATAACATGAGACACATAGGGGGGGGTGTACTAAGATGGGCATATACGGCAGATCCCGATACAAATGGAAAGAAATGAGATTGGCCGTATAAGACCCAATAATACGAATGGACCATACATTTACAGAGATGTCATATTCTCCTCATTTGTATTTTCCGATGATGTAGTCCATATTCTGTTACCGGTGGGTTAAAGTTCGAGGGGACCAAGATGGCTGGATCCCAGAAAAGTACTTCAATAAATTACTTTAGTTTTAAAGTACACTTACTGTATTTGCTGGCGTATAAAACTACTTTTTCCCCCTGAAAAACATGCCTCCACGTGGGAGGGTCGTCTTATACGCCGGGTGCACTTGTACAACAAACTATATTTTGAGTGGAAATATTGGGGGAGGGTCGTCTTATACGCCGGCAAATACGGTATCTACCGTTATGATCAGCAGAATTTCCAATACAGCATACGGTACTTGTGTATTATCTGGGCGCCCGATTTTTTTCATCTTATGTGATTGTACAACCAAAAATCGGTCGCATCGCATGTGATGCGACCGATTTTGGACCCGAATTTTTTATTGTACAGGCACCCAGATGACTAATTCCTATGTTAAATGCCCCCCAGACCCGATTTTTGATTGTACACCTACCCTGATGGGTAATGCCTATGTCAAATGCCCCCCATTGTTAACGCCACCCCACGATCAACACCAACCCGAAGCGTGGCGAGCGCAGCGGTACGCGTCCTCCAACCTTTTCATACCCCCACTATCCACATCGGCGTGGAGTTGATTTTATATAATGTGGCGAGCCCCGCGGGATACGAGCCCAAAGCGTGGCGAGCGGACGTGGAATACATGTTAAGTAATCCGTGTCCCCTCGCCACGCTTCAGGCTCGTATTCCACGTCCCCTCACGGGGCTCGCTGCGCTTGCCACACTATATAAAATCAACTCCACGCCGACGTGGATAGTGGGGGTATGAAAAGGTCGGAGGGTGCTGCGCTCGCCACGCTTCGGGTTGGAGTTAACAATGGGGGGAGGGGATTTTACCTAATAATTACTCATCTTGGTGGGTATACAATTAAAAATCGGGTCAGGGGGGCCATTTAACATTGAGTACAATGTAAAAATCGGGTCGGAATGTCCAAAAAAAACCAAAATCGGGTCCCATCGCATGCCTTAAGTACTGGCATGCGATGAAAAAAATCGGGCACCCACATATTACACAAGTACCCAGCTTACACATCAGCAAACTCAGGAGCCCCGCCCCCTGCATCAAGAGGCTGAGTTGGTTTCTTCCTGGCACTTCTGCAGTCAGTGTTCATCCAAGAATGAGGCTACCCTAACACTGACAGGGTCCTGGTTATATAAGCTACAGAAGCTACCCTAACACTGACAGGGTCCTGGTTATATAGGCTACAGAAGCAACCCTAACACTGACAGGGTCCTGGTTATATAGGCTACAGAAGCTACCCTAACACTGACAGGGTCCTGGTTATATAGGCTACAGAGGCTACCCTAACACTTACAGGGTCCTGGTTATATAGGCTACAGAGGCTACCCTAACACTGACAGGGTCCTGGTTATATAGGCTACAGTGACTACACTGACAGGGTCCTGGTTATATAGGCTACAGAGGCTACCCTAACACTGACAGGGTCCTGGTTATATAGGTTACACAGGCTACCCTAACACTGACAGGGTCCTGGTTATATAAGCTACAGAAGCTACCCTAACACTGACAGGGTCCTGGTTATATAGGCTACAGAAGCTACCCTAACACTGACAGGGTCCTGGTTATATAGGCTACAGAGGCTACCCTAACACTGACAGGGTCCTGGTTATATAGGCTACAGAGGCTACCCTAACACTTACAGGGTCCTGGTTATATAGGCTACAGAGGCTACCCTAACACTGACAGGGTCCTGGTTATATAGGCTACAGTGACTACCCTAACGCTTACAGAGTCCTGGTTATATAGGCTACAGAGGCTACCCTAACACTGACAGGGTCCTGGTTATATAAGCTACAGAAGCTACCCTAACACTGACAGGGTCCTGGTTATATAGGCTACAGTGACTACCCTAACACTGACAGGGTCCTGGTTATATAGGCTACAGAGGCTACCCTAACACTGACAGGGTCCTGGTTATATAGGCTACAGAGGCTACCCTAACACTTACAGGGTCCTGGTTATATAAGCTACCATAAAACTGACCGGGTCCTGGTTATATAGACTACAGAACTCCTGCGTAAGCTGTTTTATAAGTGCAAGGACTAAAGTGTAATATCATAAATGTAAATAACAGTAGAGGGCGCTATTGCCTGAATTATGAATGTTCAAACTGATGTACTGACAAATGTGTACATAGGATTACATAGATTAAAGACACAATGTGAATGCAATGTCCCAGGATTGAGAAGAAAGGACAAAAACACGTGACTTGGTTTAGTCTAATACAACCAGTGACCGTTGTCTATTGGGACAAACATGTTAGAATCTAAAACCGCCTCTATCATCTAATAAGAGAATATACAGATATCCCTTCTTGTCCTACAACCATTTACATTAATGAAATAAACACCCACCTTACTTCTAAAGATTATATCATATACAAAAGCAACAATACCTGACATCAGACTTAAATGAGCAATGACAATATATTCATCAGTCCTGATACATTCCACCCTTGGTCTCAGGTAGTTTTCCACCATATACCTTCCAGGTTTCTCCTGTGGGGAGACCTCTGTTGTCCTGTATTGCACCAGGGCATCTGAGATTTCATTGCCTTCTAGCCCAGTGTGTAATAGACATGTCCCACAGACACAGGCCGTCCATAACACTGGTTATATAGCTCAGTTTCCAGCTTGGTGCTACAACAAGGCGAGCATCCATGTCATCCATCCTTGGGATACAGTACAGCTGTTGGTGTTAATGATGATGATGGGAGGAGCTTTGGTTTCTTCCAGCAGCCTGACTACAGCATGTAGCTCTGCTTACTGACATGTTCCTTCCTCACCACCCCCATGTATCAGTTCTGGGTGCTTCCTGTGGAGACCACTGTTGCTGACCACTCTGTGGACCTGATGCAGTGTATTGCTTGGGCAGTCTCTTGTATGGACGCTCCACCTCTTTCCGACAGGAACCACTTCCATTCCTGCAGCATCTGCTCCTGGGCCATGGCTGTGTGTGCCTAGGCCCTTGCGCCTCACCCACCCTGCCACTGGTAAGTCAGTGCGTATAGTGACCGGTTGTGGCATGATGATGCTCCCCACATGCTGGAGGGCAGTGTATGCTGTCTGTGGGTGTGGTAACTGCTTGGTCCAAAGTTCAATAGGAGTCTTCAGTTCAGTACTCTGGGTGGCAGTGGAGTCAAATGCTCTTCTGCCATAGACCCAGTCATACCAGATGAGGTGCCTACTGCTAAATCCAGGGGTGCTTTCATGTAGGTGGGAGCTGACTGGACAAACATACAGAGATCAGGTCCTTCCCGCTGTATTACACTCACTCCCCCACCTCATGGATTTGCAACTTTCACCAAACGTCGAACACACCCTAACAAATATACCTGCTGAATACTCTCTCTAGTAGTGTGCCACGGTGAGGTGGGCATCATCTGTATTTTTATTACTTCACAAGTCAATAATGTCCAGGTACCATCCCTACTGTGAAACCTCTGCGCCTGTAAATGCACCCGGGGATCTATTGGCAAAGTTCCCATTTGTGCCGTTTCTGTGGAAATTAACTTAATTGAATCTCCACCCTCCTCCCACAACCGGAGTATCCCTGTAGGATTTGTAGCATATTTAAATCAAAGGGTGAGGTATAGGATCCAGACAGTCATTAGCCCAATGTCAGGATCCTGACTGCCCGAACTCAGGCAGCAAGGGGAGTGCAACAAAGCCCCTTGCGGGCTCGGTGCTCTCACCACCTATTCAATTCTTCCTCTATCATGTCATGGACCCCCGTGAGGGAGGATAGCCAGGGGCCGTTGGGACCCCAAGTGTCGGGGTTTTAACAGTCAAGATCCTGACTGTCGGGCACCCATATCAAATCACTCTTATTTCCCATCTTCAATCACTATGGGAGCTTTCTCTGTCTTTGATGCAGTAGCTTCCTTCTCACAAACCGCTGGTCGTGTTCCTTGTATAATTACAGGTATAGCTTTAGGGGGGTTTGTATACAGCGGATCCCTGATAAACATTTGACGTATGGGTCAGTCAGTGTGAGAAGTATTGGTTAGTGGGTCTGTCAGTCAGTCCGTGTGTAATGTATGGGTCAGGTAGTCAGTGTGAGACATATGGGTTTAACGGGACAATCAGTGTGAGACTTATGGACTAGTGGGTCATTCAGTGTAAGACCTATTGGTCAGTGTGTCAATAGATCAGTGAGACATATGGGTCAGTCAGACTGTGTGATACGTGTTGGTCAGTGCGTGTGAGACTTATGGGTCAGTCCGTGTGAGACTTATGGGTCAGTCCGTGTGAGACTTATGGGTCAGTCCGTGTGAGACTTATGGGTCAGTCCGTGTGAGACTTATGGGTCAGTCCGTGTGAGACTTATGGGTCAGTCAGACTGTGTGATACGTGTTGGTCAGTCCGTGTGAGACTTATGGGTCAGTCAGACTGTGTGATACGTGTTGGTCGGTCCGTGTGAGACTTATGGGGTCAGTCAGACTGTGTGATACGTGTTGGTTGGTCCGTGTGAGACTTATGGGGTCAGTCCGTGTGAGACTTATGGGGTCAGTCCGTGTGAGACTTATGGGGTCAGTCCGTGTGAGACTTATGGGGTCAGTCCGTGTGAGACTTATGGGGTCAGTCCGTGTGAGACTTATGGGTCAGTCCGTGTGAGATGTATGGGTCAGTTAGTCCGTGTGAGACGTATTGGTCAGTCAGTCCGTGTGTAACGTATGGGTCAGTGGATCAGTCAGTCAGTGTGTCAGTCAGTGTAAGACCTATGGGTCAGTGTGAGATGTACTGGCCAGTGGGTCAATCAATCAGTGTGAGATATATGGATCAGTCAGACTGTGTGATACGGGTGGGTCAGACCGTGTGAGAAGTATGGGTCAGTCCATGTGAGAAGTATGGATCAGTGGGTCAGTCAGTCAGTGTGAGATGTATGGATTAGTCAGTTAGGGTGAGATTGATGGGTTAGTGGGTCAGTCACTGAGATGTATGGGTCAGTTAGTCACTGTGAGATGTATGGTTTAGTGGGTCAGTCAGCGTAAAACTTATAGGTCAGTGGGTCAGTCCGTTTGAGACGAATAGGTCAGTCAGTATACCCCACCATACCCACATTCACCTTCCAGCATTACACCTCATACATACACATCTGGGCACACCCAGGGCTGCCAAGAGAAATCCTGGGCCCCGGTACAACAACTTCCCAGGGCCCCCATGGGGGGAAGGGGGGGGGGGTGAAACTGCATGTTGGGGGCGTGTTTAGCACATAAGAAGAACCCACTCACAGGAGCATGGCACACCTCCCAGTAGCTGGGTCATAAGTATTCCCTATTAGAATGACACAACAGCCCCATAAAAGCTGCATTGTTAGCTGGATATATTTTGATGTTATAATGAAACAGACAAAAATTAAAGTGTAACAACTTTATTTTACACGTTTTATATAAATAACATTTAAATAAATAAAATGCAATTTTGGTTAGTAAAGAAATAGTAACATATTTTGGCCTAACAAAAGCAAATTTTAGACATAACTATCCAAACAGTTTGGTTGAGATAACTCCGTTCTACAATAAATACACCATTTCAAAACCAAGTTTACGTGTATGACCTGCATGAACACATTATAGTGGTAAAGAAAATCAAGTTACAAATTAAATTCCAAAACTGCCATTACATCTGACAGGGTTTCTAGTATATAAATATCAAAACAACTTAAATAATTTTGAACCCAGTTTGGTTCATTACAAAAGTGCAACATATAAATAACTATAAAGTTATGAACCTTCAAAATCTAATCAAAACAACTTAAATAATTTTGAACCCAGTTTGGTTCATTACAAAAGTGCAACATATAAATAACTATAAAGTTATGAACCTTCAAAATCTAAACATTTTCACAACCTCACAGGATCATAATATAACACATTGCAGATATGTCAAAAGTATAAGTGCCTGGATTTTCAGCAGCTCTAAATTACAGTGTCATACTTGCTTATTACAATGGAGCTTTTCGAGCTTTGCGACTTGCAAACAAGTTGATGACACTAGAAAAATCACAATTTCTTGCCATTTTAGCCTCTACTGCTAGTAAACCTAAAGCATTTAACCGATCTTGGGTCATTGTCGATCTTAAAACATCTTTTATTCTCGACAGACAACTGAAAGAGCGTTCAGCTTGAGCCACTGTTACATGTATGGTGCAAAACAGCCTTAAAGCAATGACTGTATTTGGAAACAGGCGGTCAAGTTTCACATGCATCAGTTGGTTTAGGAGTTTGAAAGGTGAAAGAGAATCTTTCCCTAAATTTGAATGAGCTATTGATTTAAGGTGTATTAGCTCATCACAAATTGTTTCATTAATATCATCTTTGTATCTTTTTTGAAGTTGCTTTCCCTTTTCTCGAACTTCCTCTTCTGCTAAGGTACGGAAGGTCCACAAAACACTGAATAATGAATTTATGGCTTTTGCTGCATCAAATCGTGTTGTCAGATTGCCAATGACATCATCCAAAAGAACGTAAAATACTTTCCACTTGAACATCTCCTCTGGAGACGAGTCAGAAAAATCTTCACTTGGTGACTCATCAAAAAATCGTGTCCTTTTTCTTTGTCGGCTTTCCTGAAAATATTTAAAATCAGTTGTTATGCCAAGGTTCTCAGCAACCAGTCTGGAATCGTTTAAGATGGCTTGCCAATTATCTCTGATTATCTTTAAATCTTCTAGAAGACTGATAAGGTTTTCAACTTCTATGTCGATTGTGGCCTTCCGTGCTTGCAAAACTGTACTTCTGTAATTTATAGCTGTAAGAACTTTTAGCCAAATAGATGACATCAAAACACAATCAAATGACATCATGTAGCTTCTTACAGCCTTTAGGTCTATTCGCATCTCTGATGTTAGACTTAATTCTAGCACTGCCTCGATTGCCTTCTGGATCCCTGGAAGTCTTTCAGCAACGGGTTTGACACTCTCTACCCTTGCAGACCAACGTGTTTTGGACATAGAATGGAGTGAAGCTCCAATGTTTTCTTTCAAAATCTCCCATCTCTGTGGACTGCTACTAAATACATTGTACAGCTTTTGCACTATACCAAAATATGTGTCAACCTCAGCACAAGATTCTGCTGCATGGCTACCACATAAATTTAAACTGTGACAGGCACAGGGAGAAAAAATTGCCAGCGGATTAACTTGTAAAATTCTAGCTTGGGCACCCTTGTAAGCTCCACTCATGTTAGAACCATTGTCATAGCCTTGTCCACGACAATCACTTATTGGAATACTGTGGCTTTCAAGTGTTTGTAGAATTAAATCTGCAATGGCTTCCCCTGATTTTTTATTACAATTTTCAAATTTCAAAAACCGTTCTACAATATCATATTCATTGTTTCCGCAAAGCACATAACGCAAAATGAATGTGGTCTGTTCCATGTGTGCTGAGTCGGGTGTGGCATCTACCATGATGGAAAAATACTTAGCAGTTTCTCTTTCCTTTAGAATGCCTTTAAAAACATATTCGGCACAACATGAAATGAATTCATTTTGAATATCGGCTGACAAATAATGCACTTGCAATCTTTTTTTATCCATCTGTGCCTGCTTCACTTTTCTCAAATGCTCTTTTAGCAAAGGGTCAACGTAGCTAAGAACTTCTAACATTCCTAAGAAATTGCCATTACTTGGATGTCCAATTAGGTTGCTTGTTCCTCTTAAAGCTAAACCACGTTCTGCAATGAACAGAACAAGAACAAGAAATCTTTGCAATAAAGCTCTCCAGCGTTGTGTTTCATTCTGTATTTTTTGCAATAGTAAACTATCAACTGTGGTATTTTTATCAAGATTGTTTTCCAAACTTTTCCACTCAACATAACATGCTCTGTGAGTATGACTATTTTCATGGTCAGGTATTTTGTTGTAAAGTTTCTTATAACCTTTAGAAGGTCCCCAACCGACATCTGTTGTCAAAACTGAGCGATGTGTATCTGAGAGTTTGCTGAATAAACAGCAAGGAAAACAAAACAATGCTTTCTTAGTATTACTCCAAACTAACCAATCACGGGGAACAAGTTCTTTATTCTGTAAACGAAGATTTAGTATGTAAGTCGGAAATTGGATGCCATCTTTATCAGGGGGAAAAACTGTTGGGTATGGTTCTGGTCCTCGCTGAATTGCATCTTCTAATTCGGTTACTGAGAAACCAGGTTTTAGAAGGCCTATATCAAAATTAAATAGCTTCTTGTTGCTATCTACTTCAATATTAGATGCCACATTTGAGGTTGATGTGGAACAAGCGTCAGTGACACCACCTTTAGGTACATTGCTTGATTGTGGTTCTGAAATTAGTGTAGTGTCTGCACCAGAAGTACACGTTATCATACTACTTGAACAACTACCACCACCATTTTCATCATTATCATCATCATCATCATCAACAACAATAACAGTTACATTTTCATTTACTTTATCGAGGTCAAGTTCACTTGTTATTGTTGATAATAGATCTTCAGTCTGACTTTCATGCGTAGATGAATGGGAGGAAACGGTAAATCCTACACTTTCAAGAGTCCTCCGGCCTTCAGCACTCCTTTTCTCTCTTGCTTTTTTTTCTTTCCGTTTTTGGGAACCAGATTTATGGTGATAAAAATCCATGGCAACAAATCCCTAAAATAAATATATATATATAAATATACAGTATATGCAAAGTATAGGGCGACGCTCCCAAACTTCAAAAGGTACTCTGCTCTGGTGCCGTTCCTGGGTCCTCCATAATACATATATAGCACCCGGAGGCAATAAAAAAGCAAGACTGCAGCATGATCTAATTCTGATGCAGTCTTGCCTTTTTATTGCCTCCGGGTGCCGCTGCACTATATATGTATAAATATATATATATGGGGAAAGAGATGTGGCCTTTTACTCCGCTAATGGTGGGGCAGCACTTCTATAGTGCCTGCTGTTTCTAAAGGCACGAAAGATAGAAATGCAAAGAAGAAGGAATAGATGTGCGCCCTACGTTATTTTTTCACCTCCGAATTTACACAAACTTTTAAAAGGTAGTTTTATTCAACACATTGGTACATGGATTTTCAGTTCAAATTACGATTTTACAATCCAGAAGACAATTATACAAATAATATGATGATCCAACATCAACTGATGTTTACAATGAGGATTTCACAGATGTAACCCTGTATATATATAAAGGGGTAAGTAGGAGGAATTGCTAATTAGTTATCTGCCGTATTAACAGTTTCATGCACCTTACTCTGCAACTTACTGCAGGAAAATGGACAATATACTATAGAACACCTTAAAAAGCTAAAATTCCTCCAGCACACTGCAAATGACTATTCTACATAATAGGAATGCAGAAATTTCAGTTGCATATACCTGCAAACATACGGTATGGTGAAACAAAAACCACTTCTAGATGTCTCTGCTATGGTGGTCCTAACACTGTATGATAACAGAACACACTTTTGGTCATATATTTGTGTATTTTCTTGTATAAAACCACATGCGTGTATACAGTATATTTCGAATTTGAAAGCTAACTCACTAAGAGACTCCCCTAATATGGTACTACAAGGTTCAGCATGCCCTAAAATACTAATCCGAAACCTTCCTCCCTAGGGGGTAAATTTATTGGTTAATAGAACTAATACACAGCCACACTATTAATTAGTAAAATTGTATATACATTTAAAAGAGCACTATTACATTTTCTAACAATTACAGTGTTAAGGGGCATACACACGGAGAAATTTTGTGCTATTTTTTAAGCAATCTGACTAGATTGCTTAGAAAGTAAGCACAGATCTCTCCGTGTGTATGCCCCAAGCGATAGCGATGTGCAGCTATTGCGTGCTAACTAGGCATGCAGTTAAAATCTAGTCAAATTGCTTAGCAAGTGACTGGAATCGCTCTGTGTGTACAAAATGAGAGATACTGATCGCAATCAGTCATTCTGAACCACTATCCTGCCTTTTTTTTGCTTAAGCAAAGTTGATTAGAAAAACTGTGTATGTGCTCTCCATGGGAGATCTGGACACCAGGAAATTGGCTACCCCAAATAGCTTAGCACACATCTCTATGTGTGTAGGCCCAATTAGAAATAGATTCTAATTTTGGAATTAAATAGATATACCTACAAGTCAATATGATTTTCCCACATACAAAAAAAATGTTTTTAACTATCAAGAAATTTTTACCTCACTGTAGTCCTCACGTTCACTCACTCTGCTACTGCATCCAGTCGCATGCACAACTCAGGTGGAAAAAACTGTTGTACTGGAGGGAAAAAGTAATGTCAATGTCCAATATTCAATTCCGACTTCTCATGTGTCATTTAAACTTCATTAAATCAAGTTCACAAAAATAATCTATTTTGAACAACTGTTACCTCACTGCTGTATCCAGTGCCCATATCTTTCACTCATGCTGCTAACTGTATCCACAATCACATCCACTATCGCTATGGAGGGAACGGTTTTACTGGAGAAAAACAAAGGTATCAATATCCAACATTATTATTATTGCATATTATTTATAAGGCACCACAAGTGGTTGGCAGCGCCTTACATAGGTCACATAATTAGAACAATGCAGGGTACACAGGACGACACATAACAGTATCTAAAGAACTAAAACAGAGCACAGGATACACACTATGGCCCTTATTCTAGTTGACTCGGATGGATGCGTATTTCGGACTGCCACCGTACAGATCGCTCACACTGTCCAAATGCGGTGAGATGCAGAGTGAATGGGCTGTGAGTGAATGTTTCATGTGAACAACTCCCCCATCTGTGGGAACCTCCCCCATCCTTCAATGGTTGCCAACCATCGAATAATGGAACGAGCGGTCAGACCGCTCCAGACCACTCTGACATTTTTCCGTATGAAAGCAGGGATATGGGCGGACAGCTAACATCCGGCTATGTCAGCTGTCCGCCCCCCCACACGTGCGTCACGGCCGGATTACCATATGTACGCCCAGCGTTTTCATGGGAACGTCCATGAAACACAGGGCGTACACATATGATAATGAGCCCAAACAGCCCTTCACGCCCCTCTCCAACCCCTGCTTGAAATATTCAGACCGATCATTTTCTGTATGGAATTTACGCCGTATTCGGACGTGTGCAACGTCTCTGCACATGCGCAAATACAATACATTGGCCATCTGAACAAATGTGTAGCTGTCCGACTCAATCAGAGTAAGGGCCTATAAGATCATTCCCTCCAATCTGACTGGTTGGAACGAAAATCTGGCAATTCCTGTGAGCAAATGGAAACCTACCGCCCCTTCCCAAACATGGAAAACAGACAAAAAGGGGGAAATTTACTAAAGGAAATTTGTAAAAAAAATAGGTGTATTTGTATCCAGAAATACACTTATTTTTGACATTTACTATCCCGAAAATACGGCAATTCGTATTGAAGTGCTATCAATACGAATACGAATTGCCATATTTTTGGGATAGTAAATATCAAAAATAAGTGTATTTCTGAATACAAATACACCTATTTTTTTACAAATTTACTTTAGTAAATTTCCCCCAAAAGGTCATTCAGAAAAAAACTGTTAAATCAAGCAATACGAGAAAACCTAGATGTATTTTCTGCAAAAACAAAAAATGTGCGTACACGGTGCCCATTTATTGTATGATAAACGGCTCCCATATATTCTATTATAAGAGCTGGCTGTGATGTAAATGAGTGCAGCATGCCATCCTGTTTTCACATACCAATACCGCTACGATAAGATGCAAAAAACATAGAGGGACATGTCTGTACACATGAACACACTCACATAGGGCCCAATTTAGGCCTAATCGCATGACTGCAAATTCACACATTAAGCCTCTGCTTAATGCCACCTGTAGTGCAGACTCACCCCTCCACCATTTTGAGTATGAGAGCGAAGCGCAGCGCCGCAGGCTTCCTCACCCGTTCGGTGGCTCTTAGCCATTTCAAATATGGTGTGCTGACTAGGGAGCCAATCAGAGCTCGCGGCCTGGCAGCCAATCACCGCAGCTGCCAGTATGCAAGCTCTGATTGGCTCAGGAATCACACAGCATTTGAAATGGCCGAGAGGGGTGGGAGAAGCCTGCGGTGCTGTGCTCCGCTGTCATACACTTGCAGCTGCAGCGGCGGAGGCGCCGGGGAACACCGGAGGGCTGAGAGAGGCAGGCCTTTCAGCACAGCGGGCAGCAGGAAGAGCTGCAGATAACAAAGTCCTGTCAGTGCTGTGGTGGGTTCTGGAAGGGCGCACATTACCGCACAAAATAAGGGCAGGGCGCGTGTATATCACCTGAAGAAATTGCCATAATAAAGGCAATGAAACATTGTCACAAGATGCTGCATTAAGTGATTTACTTGGACAAGCTGCTAGGAGTACCTCACCTCCCCCATCTATTGTACAAATTGTATGCTGGCACCCAGCGCAGCAGCTTCAAAACAAGCAGAGCCGGATCCCCCCTAACCAAAATATATATATATATATATATATATATATATGTATATATATATATATATATATGTATATATATATATATATATATATGTATATATATATATATATATATATATATATATATATATAGCAGATTGGGGGCAAAGGCACTCCAGGGTCTTAGTAATAACAGAAGCAGACACAGGGGTCCGTGCAACGTTTCGGTCTTTATTTGACCTTTTTCAAGCTCACCAGTAACAATACAAAAACATACCTTTATACCTTCACCAAACACCATGTGCAAAGTCGCCCGCTCACCGCCGCAGGTCCAAGTCACGGTGACGTCACTAGCCAGCGACGCATACCAGCCGGTATGCCAGGACGTTGACGGGTTGCTAGGCGACCTAAAAATAACAAAGAGTGAATATCACGTTAAAAAATGGGCACAGCAAAACTAACAATGTATCCTAGCAGGCAATAATGCAGAGAATAAACAGGACATATGAAATATACGATAATGAACATGCCTAGGATAACGTAACCAAAACATCATGAGACACAGTTAAGCAGAAAGGAGAAGGTGCTTAACTGTGGTTAAATAAAGACCGAAACGTTGCACCCCTGTGTCTGCTTCCGTTATTACTAAGACCCTGGAGTGCCTTTGCCCCCAATCTGCTACTACTGGGCAGTCTTTGCCCCCCACAGGCACCCGGGCATTTGATGTTCATATTGACTGGGTATTTGCTGGAGTGCCGATCCGTTCTCTCCTCTCTCTCTCTCTCTATATATATATATATATATATGTGTTCAAGAGGGTCCGGCACTCTATAACATAACACAGCAGGCTTCGGTGCGCATCCTAGGTAATACATATAAATCCAAATGGTGGATGTCACTCGAATATATAAATGACAACAAGAGGCAGTAAGTTGGTCCAACTTACTGCCTCTTGTTGTCATTTATATATTCGAGTGACATCCACCATTTGGATTATATATATATATATATATATATATATATATATATATATATATATATATATATATATATATATATATATATATATATATATATATATATATAGTTCAATAAATCAGCGGGACTCGCGGGCTTTAGAAAAGTACAAAAAAAGTTTTAATCCCAAAATGAGACCGACATTTCGGGGGTACACAGCCCCTGTTTTCAAGGTTCTGCACCTGCCCGCGAGTCCCGCTGATTTATTGAACTATATATATATATATATATAAAAAAATCCAAATGGTGGCAATACAGAGGGGTGACAATACAGAGACAGCGCTAATTGCAAAGACAGAGGCAGCAGGAACGTATGGTAATGTCAAGGGAGCAACTGTCTTGATAAAGGGCTACCCGCCCGAAATGTTGACTCACACACACCATGTGTATATATACAGATGGTGCAGGTCCCATCTTGGCAGGGGATGGCGATGGCGACGCCAGCCGCCATCCCCCACCAGCACCATCTGTATAACGAGAAGGGGACGTGCGCGCACGAGAGGCACGCGCGTCCCCTTCCGACGGCGCTTCCAGCTGCTCCCCCGGGTCCCCGCCGGCTTGTCGGCGGTAACCCGGGGTCCCCACCGCCTGCCCGCACCCCCCCCCCCAACCCTGTCCATCTCCCTGAGGCGGAGACGGACAGGGTTTCCGTCGCCCCGCCGACGGAGATTGAGACGCACGCGCATCTCAGTCTGATGGCTGGCGAGGCTGCTGGCGGATCGCCAGCGGGGACATTCTGGCGATTCGCCAGCCAGGATGAGGCCTGCCCCATCTGTATATGTTAAATGTACCCTCCCCCCCCTCTCGGCGGCCATGTATGTATATAGATATATTATATATATATATATATATATATATATATATATATATATATATATATATATATATATATATATATATATATATATATATATATATATATATATATATATATATATATATATATATATATATATATATATATATATATGTATATATATATATATATATATATATATATAGATTACATATATATATATATATATATGTATATATATATATGTATATATATATATATAGATTATATGTATATATATAGATTATATGTATATATATATATATATATATATATATATATATATATATATATATATATATATATATATATATATATATATATATATATATATATATATATATATATATATATATATATATATATATATATATATATATATATATATATATATATATATATATACATACAAATAAATCATAGATATTAAGCCAGGCAGGAGAAAAGTAAACTTACTGATAGCAGCGTTTTTATACTGGGAGACAGGTGTTTGACTGTCAAACACTTTGCTCAGAGCTCAGCCTCTGAGCTCCTCCGGCTTCACGCTGACTGCACACGCACACCTTCCCCTTCCTTTTGCTGACAGCATCCGGTCTGGCAGGAGATCCAGGCAGGAGACCTGCGAGATGATGACATCATCTCGCGAGAGTCTCTCTGCACGTCGGAAGCTCCGCAGCGGTGGAAAGCCGCGGCGCTGCCGGCTGCACAGCACTACACACACAGTGCAGTGTGTGATATAGACTATAAAGTAAGCAGCCCCCCGCTCACCGCGGCCTCTGCTTTCATGTACCGCCGCCCACGCTCGGAGTCCCGACTCCCGCTAGAAGGCACCGCGCCACTTAAAGTAAAAAAAAAAAAAAAAAAAATTTTTTATGTGTTCTCGGGCCCCGGGCCCCCTGATAGGCCCGGGCCCAGGTAAAATGTACCCTCTCCCCCCCCCTCTCGGTGGCCATGGGCACACCTTATACATCCTCATGCCCGGCACATATACCCCCATACCCACAGTCATCACCCAGCATTACACCTCATACATACACACCTGGGCACACCTTATACATCCTCATACCCGGCACATATACCCCCATACCCACAGTCACCACCCAGCATTACACCTCATACATACACACCTGGGCACACCTTATACATCCTCATACCCAGCACATATACCCCCATACCCACAGTCACCTCTCAGCATTACACCTCATACATACACACCTGAGCACACCTTATACATCCTTATGCCCGGCACATATACCCCCATACCCACAGTCACCACCCAGCATTACACCTCATACATACACACCTGGGCACACCTTATACATCCTCATGCCCAGCACATATACCCCCATACCCACAGTCATCACCCAGCATTACACCTCATACATACACACCTGGGCACACCTTATACATCCTCATACCCGGCACATATACCCCCATACCCACAGTCACCACCCTAGCATTACACCTCATACATACACACCTGGGCACACCTTATACATCCTCATACCCGGCACATATACCCCCCATTACCCACAGTCACCACCCAGCATTACACCTCATACATACACACCTGGGCACACCTTATACATCCTCATGCCCGGCACATATACCCCCCATTACCCACAGTCACCACCCAGCATTACACCTCATACATACACACCTGGGCACACAATATACATCCTCATACCCGGCACATATACCCCCATACCCACAGTCACCACCCAGCATTACACCTCATACATACACACCTGGGCACACCTTATACATCCTCATGCCCGGCACATATACCCCCATACCCACAGTCACCGCCCAGCATTACACCTCATACATACACACCTGGACACACCTTATACATCCTCATGCCTGGCACATATACCCCCATACCCACAGTCACCACCCAGCATTACACCTCATACATACACACCTGGGCATGGCTGAATAGTAAAGAAAAGGGTGGAGAACTACAAGTCCCAGAATGCAAACCAGTCTCTGCCTTGCAGCACCACAGCTGCCTCTCCCTGGTCCTAGTGATAGCACACACCTGGTATTATACTGCAGCCTGTGTGAGTAGAACAGCAGCTCCCCTGTAAGTGCCCTTATGGCTCACACCCAGCAATCACTACTATGCTGTTACTAGCAGTATAATACCTGGGGTCACCTGGTGCCAGCTGCAGCACTCTCCCAGTCTCCCTCCTGCCTGCCATGCACACCAGGAAGGGACGTTTCCCTGGTAACACAGCTCCTCCCACTCTACCACACACAGGAAATACACTTTGGCTACAGCCGCGGGGGAGTCTGGGAGCTGAGTACAAACCACAACAAAATGGCCGCCGCTGTATGAGGACACTGAGACATCACAGCCGGGCTGCTAGGAGAGGTAACTGCCCCTGGGAGAATCAACAGAGAGAGTTATGTGATGTGAGGTCACCTTTAGATGATAGATTCCATGCTGTATATATGACTAATAAGGCTCCATAACACCTGTTTGCGACGGAGCGGCGGCCATTTTCCGGAAGACCAATCCCCGCGTTCATTGGCTGCAGATTCTCGGCTCCCTGCTGGGGCAGCGCTGCTGATCTTACCTGAGGCCTCTCACTTCCAGCAGCCACGGTGATTAAGTTACGGGGGACCGAGAGAAGACATTGCTGTATCTGGCAGCAGGTGATGGTATTGTACTGTCCTGGTGTTATTATACAGGGGGAGCAGCCTGTGGTGTCCTGTTCATACAGGGGAGCAGCCTGTGGTGTCCTGTTCAAACAGCGAGAGCGGCCTGCGGTGTCCCGTTCACACAGGGGGAGTGGCCTGTTACAAATGTTATACAGGGGGAGCAGACTCTTGTGTGTTGTTTTTATTATTGTACAGTTGAGCAGCCTCTGTGTGATGATGATGATTATTATAATATATTTTCTTATTCCTTGATTACCAGTCTCTGATTTCTTAATATTATTAGTATTATGATGATTATACAGAGCCAGCAGCCTTTGGTGCCTATTATTACATTTTATTTTAAGACCATTCACTACAATGGACATAGCAGTGCTATTATATCCTATACTATACATGTACCTGTTGTTCTCTATATGATATATATTTAAATGTGGGGAAACATTAGAAGCTGCTGTTGTGCCTCTATGTGGATTTCTCTTACCTTTATTTAATAGGTTTCATGTGTACTGTGTGGTGTTTATTGTAATTCTTATATTTACTCCAGGACAACAGAGCCGTGAGGATGAGACGCGTCACTGATTCCTCGAGGATGTACAAGAACCAGAGTCACATGACTGACAGGATACTAAATATCACCCTGGAGATCATCTACCTGCTGACTGGGGAGGTGAGGGGATCTGGGAGCGTCACTGTGACATCACTTATATCTATAGTAATAATACAGGGGCGTGACCGGAGAGGTGAGGGGATCTGGGAGCGTCACTGTGACATCACTTATATCTATAGTAATAATACAGGGAAGTGACTGGTGAGGAGAGGGGATCTGGGAGCGTCACTGTGACATCACTTATATCTATAGTAATAATACAGGGACGTGACTGGGGAGGTGAGGGGATCTGGGAGTGTCACTGTGACATCACTTATATCTATAGTAATGATACAGGGATGTGACTGGGGTGGTGAGGGGATCTGGGAGGGTCACTGTGACATCACTTATATCTATAGTAATAATACAGGGACGTGACTGGGGAGGTGAGGGGATCTGGGAGTGTCACGGTGACATCACTTATATCTATAGTAATAATACAGGGACGTGACGGCGGAGGTGAGGGGATCTGGGAGCGTCACTGTGACATCACTTTTATAGCTATAGTAATAATACAGGGACGTGACTGGGGAGGTGAGGGAATCTGGGAGCGTCACTGTGACATCACTTATATCTATAGTAATAATACAGGGACGTGACTGGGGAGGTGAGGGGATCTGGGAGGGTCACTGTGACATCACTTATATCTATAGTAATAATACAGGGATGTGACGGCGGAGGTGACTGGGTCCGGGAGTGTCACACTGACATCACTTATATCTATAGTAATAATACAGGGACGTGACTGGGGAGGTGAGGGGATCTGGGAGTGTCACCGTGACATCACTTATATCTATAGTAATAATACAGGGACGTGACTGGGGAGGTGAGGGGATCTGGGAGTGTCACTATGACATCACATATCTATAGTAATAATACAGGGATATCACTGGGGAGGTGAGGGGATCTGGGAGCGTCACTGTGACATAACATATATCTATAGTAATAATACAGGGACGTGACTGGGGAGGTGAGGGGATCTGGGAGCGTCACCGTGACATCACTTATATCTATAGTAATAATACAGGGAGGTGAGGGGATCCGGGAGTGTCACTGTGACATCACTTATATCTATAGTAATAATACAGGGAGGTGAGGGGATCTGGGAGTGTCACTGTGACGTCACTTATATCTATAGTAATAATACAGGGATGTGACTGGGGAGGTGAGCGGATCTGGGAGTGTCACTGTGACATCACTTCTAGTAATAATAGAGGGTCATAACTGGGAGTGTCTACAGTGATAGTGTATTTTCTTATACACAGGGTTACACAGTAGTGAAGAAGACCTCTGGTGATCATGAGACACCCAGTAGCCATCACTGTGTGTCAGAAGGACAGAAGAGGACCCAGATTCCCATCATGGTGCCTCCACCTCACTCACTGATACATGGGAAAGACAGTGAGCAGAAGATCTTGGAACTCACTAACAAGATCAATCATCTGCTGACTGGAGAGGTGACTGCTTGGAATGGGACATTATACAGTAATACTGGGGGATATGAACAGAGCGGTGACTGCTGGGAAGGGGATATTATATAGTAACACGGGGGAGGAGTGACCGGAGAGGTGACTGCTGGGAATGGGACATTATACAGTAACACCGGGGGCTGTGACCGGAGAGGTGACTGCTAGGAATGGGCCGTCATACAGTAACACCGGGGGATGTGACCGGAGAGGTAACTGCTGGGAATGGGACGTTATACAGTATAACACCGGGGCATATGACCAGAGAGGTGACTGCTGAGAATGGGACATTATACAGTAACACCAGGGGATGTGACCGGAGAGGTGACTGCTGGGAATGGGACATCATACAGTAACACCAGGAGATGTGACCAGAGAGGTGACTGCCGGGAATGGGACATTATACAGTAACACCGGGGGATGTGACTGCTGGGAATGGGACATTATACAGTAACACCGGGGGCTGTGACCGGAGAGGTGACTGCTGGGAATGGGACGTTATACAGTAACACCGGGGGATGTGACCGGAGAGGTGACTGCTGGGAATGGGATATTATACAGTAACACCGGGGGATGTGACCGGAGAGATGACTGCTGTGAATGGGACGGTATACAGTAACACCGGGGGATGTGACCGGTGAGGTGACTGCTTGGAATGGGATATTATACAGT
>NC_139222.1:19345944-19510542 GCF_055691185.1 Crinia signifera | reverse complement strand
GACCTCATATCACACCCTGTGTAGGGAATCGCATGTGATCTGTACGGTACATATTTATAGTACATAGTGTATTCTAGTCCAAATCTTATGTAGTTCAAATAGCACAGTGTATAAAGTTCAACTTGCATAGCACACATCTCCCCATGTGTGGGCACCATTACTTTTACCTTATGTGTTACATGTGTACTGTGTGGTGTAAATTGTAATTGTTATATTTATTCCAGGACAACGGAGCGGTGAGGATGAGACACATCACTGATTCCTCAAGGATGGACAAGGACCAGAGTCACATGACTGAGAGGATACTAAATCTCACCCTGAAGATCATCTACCTGCTGACAGGGGAGGTGAGGGGATCTGGGAGCGTCACTGTGACATCACTTATATCTAAAGTAATAATACAGAGACGTGACTGGGGAGGTGAGGGGATCTGGGAGTGTCACAGTGACATCACTTATACCTATAGTAATAATACAGGGTCGTGACTGGGGAGGTGAGGGGATCTGGGAGCGTCACTGTGACATCACTTATATCTAAAGTAATAATACAGAGACGTGACTGGGGAGGTGAGGGGATCTGGGAGTGTCACAGTGACATCACTTATATCTATAGTAATAATACAGGGACGTGACTGGGGAGGTGAGGGGACCTGGGAGCGTCACTGTGACATCACTTATATCTATAGTAATAATACAGGGACGTGACTGGGGAAGTGAGGGGATCTGGGAGAGTCACTGTGACATCACTTATACCTATAGTAATAATACAGAGACGTGACTGGGGAGGTGAGGGGATCTGGGAGCGTCACTGTGACATCACTTATATCTATAGTAATAATACAGGGACGTGACTGGGGAGGTGAGGGGATCTGGGAGTGTCACTGTGACATCACTTATATCTATAGTAATAATACAGGGACGTGACTGGGGAAGTGAGGGGATCTGGGAGAGTCACTGTGACATCACTTATACCTATAGTAATAATACAGAGACGTGACTGGGGAGGTGAGGGGATCTGGGAGCGTCACTGTGACATCACTTATATCTATAGTAATAATACAGGGACGTGACTGGGGAGGTGAGGGGATCTGGGAGTGTCACTGTGACATCACTTATTTCTATAGTAATAATACAGGGACGTGACTGGGGAGGTGAGGGGATATAGGAGTGTCACTGTGACATCACTTATATCTATAGTAATACAGGGACGTGACTGGGGAGGTGAGGGGATCTGGGAGCGTCACTGTGACATCACTTATATCTATAGTAATAATACAGGGACGTGACTGGGGAGGTGAGGGGATCTGGGAGTGTCACTGTGACATCACTTATATCTATAGTAATAATACAGGGACGTGACTGGGGAGGTGAGGGGATCTGGGAGTGTCACTGTGACATCACATATGTCTATAGTAATAATACAGGGACGTGACTGGGGAGGTGAGGGGATCTGGGAGTGTCACTGTGACATCACATATGTCTATAGTAATACAGGTACGTGACTGGGGAGGTGAGGGGATCTGGGAGCGTCACTGTGACATCACTTATATCTATAGTAATAATACAGGGACGTGAGGGGATCTGGGAGTGTCACTGTGACATCACATATGTCTATAGTAATAATACAGGGACGTGACTGGGGAGGTGAGGGGATCTGGGAGTGTCACTGACATTGCTTATATCTATAGTAAAAATACAGGGACGTGACTGGGGAGGTGAGGGGATCTGGGAGCGTCACTGGGACATCACTTATATCTATAGTAATAATACAGGGACGTGACTGGTGAGGGGGAGGGGATTTGGTAGTGTCACTGTGACATCACAGTAATAAGAGAGGGTCAATACTGGGAGTGTATGCAGTGATAGTATATTTTTCCAATACACAGGGTTACACTTTAGTGAAGAAGAGATCCAGTGAGCATGAGACCCCCAGTAGCTGTCACTGTGTGTCAGGAGGACTGAACAGGACCCAAAGCCCTATAACTGTGCCTCCACCTCACTCACTGATACATGGGAGAGACAATGAGCAGAAGATCTTGGAACTCACCAACAAGGTCATTCAGCTGCTGACAGGAGAGGTGACTTCTGGGAATATGACATTATACAGTAACACCAGGGATGTGACCGGAGAGGTGACTGCTGGGAATGGGATATTATACAGTAACACCGGGGGATGTGACCGGAGAGGTGACTGCTGGGAACAGGACATTATACAGTAACAGCGAGGGATGTGACCGGAGAGGTGACTGCTGGGAATGGGACATTATACAGTAACACCAGGGGATGTGACGGGAGAGGTGACTGCTGGGAATGGGACATTATACAGTAACACCGGGGATGTGACCGGAGAGGTGACTGCTGGGAATGGGGCATTATACAGTAACACCAGGGGATGTGACCGGAGAGGTGACTGCTGGGAATGGGACATTATACAGTAACACCGGAGATGTAACAGGAGAGGTGACTGCTGGGAATGGGGCATTATACAGTAACACCGGGAGATGCGACCGGAGAGGTGACTGCTGGGAATGGGACGTTATACAGTAACACCGGGGGAAGTGACCGGAGAGGTGACTGCTGGGAATGGGACATGATACAGTAACACCGGGGGATGCGACCGGAGAGGTGACTGCTGGGAATGGGACGTTATACAGTAACACCGGGGGAAGTGACCGGAGAGGTGACTGCTGGGAATGGGACATGATACAGTAACACCGGGGGATGTGTCTGAGTGATGACTGTATCATTGTGTGTATCAGGTTCCTATAAGGTGTCAGGATGTCACTGTATATCTCTCCATGGAGGAGTGGAAGTATATAGAGGAACACAAGGATCTGTACAAGGATGTGATGATAGGGAATCACCAGCCCCTCACATCACTGGGTAAAAGACTTAATTTTATTGTACGTGATATTGTTCACTTATCATCTGCTAATCACACATGTATTCAATGTACTCAGTCACGGTGTGTCTCCTATAGATGGACCCAGTAACAGAGATACCCCAGAGAGATGTCCCCGTCCTCTTTACTCCCAGCAATGTACAGAGGAGACTCACAGGACCCCACAGGAGGATCAGGTAGGTGGGATTTAGGTTCTCCCCTATATAACAAAGTGGCTTTCACTATATGTATTGCAGCAGTTATGTGTGTGTGTGTGTGTGTGTGTGTGTGTGTGTGTGTGTGTGTGTGTGTGTGTGTGTGTGTGTGTCTTATACACTGATATTCTACTGTATAATCTTCATGACATCAGACATTACTAATGTGGTATTTTTAGGTTCAGTGTGAAGATTTGTCTAATATTAAGGTAGAAGAAATAAAGGGAGAAGACGAGACGGATGTGACTGACATTAAGGCAGAAGGAGAACAGACTTATGTGACATATAAGGAAGAAGATACAGACACAGATGACACATATATGAGTGGGGATCAACAGTGTAAGAAGGAGGAAATCCCTACAGATATCAGCACAGGTGAGGAGTAATCACTTTTTACATATTTTCCTGCCAATACAGCTTTCTCTTCTCCAACACCCTCCTCTCTCATACCAAACTTATGAGGACAATACAGCTGCCTAGTGGGGGAATCCGGAGCCATCAGCCCCTATTATACTCCTGCTCTCCCCTCACATCATGTCACTGTGTGTTACCAGCCCAGAGATCTGACCAGTCTCCTCCCCACACTCTCTGGTGTATCTCATACATCAGGAGCCATCAGCCCCTATTATACTCCTGATCTCCCTCTCACATCATGTCACTGTGTGTTACCAGCCCAGAGATCTGACCAGTCTCCTCCCCACACTCTCTGGTGTATCTCATACATCAGGAGCCATCAGCCCCTATTATACTCCTGCTCTCCCCCTCACATCATGTCACTGTGTGTTACCAGCCCAGAGATCTGACCAGTCTCCTCCCCACACTCTCTGGTGTATCTCATACCTCAGGAGCCATCAGTCCCTATTATACTCCTGCTCTCCCCTCACATCATGTCACTGTGTGTTACCAGCCCAGAGATCTGACCAGTCTCCTCCCCACACTCTCTGGTGTATCTCATACATCAGGAGCCATCAGCCCCTATTATACTCCTGCTCTCCCCCTCACATCATGTCACTGTGTGTTACCAGCCCAGTGATCTGACCAGTCTCCTCCCCACACTCTCTGGTGTATCTCATACATCAGGAGCCATCAGCCCCTATTATACTCCTGCTCTCCCCCTCACATCATGTCACTGTGTGTTACCAGCCCAGAGATCTGACCAGTCTCCTCCCCGCACTCTCTGGTGTATCTCATACATCAGGAGCCATCAGCCCCTATTATACTCCTGCTCTCCCCCTCACACCATGTCACTGTGTGTTACCAGCCCAGAGCTCTGACCAGTCTCCTCCCCACACTCTCTGGTGTATCTCATACATCAGGAGCCATCGCCCCTATTTTATTCTTCGGGACACGTTAAGGGCCACAGGGATAATGCTGGGTAGTGGAGTGTGAGAGAGAGCATTCGGTACTTGGGTATTTTGGCGGCGCCCATCACATCACATACCATAAGGCATGCGATGGTATGCGACGCGATATCGCGCCATACTGTACATTGTCATACAATTTTAAAATTGTATGACATTGTACATGGCATAGAATGCCATACAATGCGATGCGATTAAACATTGTATAAGAGAGACTTCCGGTTCCGGCGAGCACATGAGCGGCGGCTAGGAGGATTAGCTCCGCTGCCTGTTCGCCCATCTACCCTTTTACAAGGCATTGCGCCTCCAACAAACGGCACATCACACACCCGCAGCACCGCTGATCACGAGCGGTGCATGGAAAAATACCTAACAGCGATGCCCGGCAACAACAAGCGGAGGGGAAAGGAGGGGGACCGGAGGAGAAGGGAAAGCAAGATGGCGCCGCACACCGCGTCCAGCGTGTCACTCCCCGCCTCACCCCAGCATAGCACTTACGCTACAGACGAGGAAGATGATGGGAACCCCGGAGACCTGCAGGTAAAACATGCCGACCCTGACACACCACAAGAGCCCCACAGAGACTGCCCAGCCCCAGACCCCCAAGCACCAGTCACATATGGGGACCTCATAGTGGCGATGCGCGCTGCAATGTTACCCCTCATGAAGGAGCAAACTGCCAATATCAACAGGCAGATAGCTCAGCTACAACATCGGGTGCTGGAAACAGAACACAAAGTGGGAGAGACATTTGCAGCTGTGACAGAGATCCAGCTAGTTACTGAGGATCACACTAAGGTCATACACCAATTACAGAACAAAATCCAAGACCTGGAAAACAGGTCCAGGAGAAATAATTTAAGAGTGATTGGACTGCCAGAAAGTGTGAAGGGTCAGGCATTATATGACTTTATCAGACTGACTTTGCCGGGTTTATTAAATGTGCAGGATAGATGCAATGACTTAGTCATTGAACGTGCACACAGGCTAGGTCCACAAAGGACACAAGAGGGCGCCAGACCCCGTGCCATAATATTCAAGACTCTGAATTATCTCCATAAGGAATTACTGTGGGTGGCGTCTCGCAAAATTAAATCTTTGTCCTGGGAAGGACATAAGATTCTTATTTTTCAAGACTATTCAGCTGAACTTACAAAGGCAAGAAAAGATTTCTCCCCCATCTGCGCTGGCCTGATCCGTGATGGAAGAAAGTTTGCTCTCCTGTATCCTGCCAGATTGCGGATATTCGATGGTTCATCTTCCAAGGACTTCCTCTCCCCACGAGATGCAGAAGCCTACCTACAAGAAATTCAAACAGCCGACACCGCCCACACTCACATGTCAGATTGCGACTGAGTACAAGAACCCCCAACATTCTCGCAAACCCACCGCAGACCGAAAGTCTCTCACATTGCAACCTACTGAAGAAACCTCTGTGACTATGCTACTGAGTCTGGTAATGTTGACTCTATTCCCCCCCCTCCCACCCCCCCCTCAATTATGCTTTCGCATCCACTCACCCCCCCCCCATATCACAACATACAAGTATACCTACGGTCATCAAGCAAGATGCTTTTCCTGCACTATGGCCCTTATTCTGGTTGGTGCGGTCAGAGCCGCACACGGGGCTCCGACCGCACAAACCAAGGGCCGCCCACCGGACGGATCGCCACGGCCGTCCGTACACGGACGGCTGGCGATCCGCACAAAAATGGTGGAGGCTACGCCTCCACCATGGTGGGAGCTGCCCCCTGCCTTCGATGGTCGACGACCATCGAAGGCAGGCCCGCACGCCGCGGCAGCTCCCGCAAGCTCAGACCACACGGACAATCGTCCGTGTGGGAGCTTGTAAGGGGGCTGAAAGCTGACATCCGGCGACGTCAGCTTTCCGCCCCCATGTCATGGTAATGAGGGCGTCATGCCCTCATTACCATGCATACGCCCCGCGTTTTCATGGGAACGCCCATGAAACGCGGGGCGTACACATAGGGAAATGAGGGGCTGAAGCCCCTCACGCCCCTATACGCCCCCTTTGCGGCGGACGAAATCCGTCTGCGGCGAAGGGGGCTGCACATGCGCAGAATGACCTCTGCGCATGTGCAGACCACAAACATCGGCGGTACGGCCGCACGCGGGCCGTACCGTGCCGATCAGAATAAGGGCCTATATGATGTCCCCAAGGGCTCACAGATCAAGACCCCTATACCGGAGGTATCCCATTCCAATTGAGGACACCAGATAGCAAGTTCCGTATACAGAGACTACTACACCCCTCTTTTTCTTACTCCCCCCCCCCCCCACCCCCCCCCCCCTGATCAACTCTTGTTTCTCCTCTGCCTGTTGGCACACTCAAGAGGAAATATAAAACTTAAAGAAAAGCTAAAATTGAATAATGATCATCGTTGAAGCTATTAGATAAGCCGTTTAAAAATTGAAAATATAGATTTCGAGTTAAAAGATGGGCGACCGGCCATTGGAGCCTATACCCTCATCTTGTTGGTAGGCAATGTATTGCCCTATTTTGTATTTAATACGGAAGTTATATCCATATTTTTACTTTATGTATGTTATGTCTCCCCCTCTCCTTGCCTCTCTTTCCCTCTGCCCTACCTCACCCCCCCATCATACCCTTATTACTCGTCCCCTTGGTACATATATACTATATGCTAGTGAGCAAAGGAAAATACATCTTTCAAAATCAATAACATGTGGAATTACTTGATATGTTTGAAAATCTTTGATGTCTCTTAGAATAGGTACTTGGAATATTGGGGGCATAAACTCCCCCAAGAAACGGAAAAATGTGTTAATATATGTAAAAAAGCTACGGTTGGATGTGGTTATGCTCCAAGAGACACATCTCACAGCACCGGAGACCATGAAGTTGGGTACCATGGGTTGGAAAATGGTGGCATCTGCCCCATACACCTCTAAGGCCAGAGGTCTGGCCATACTGACTAGATCACACCTGCCCATTGTGGTCTCCGATGTTGTCACAGATGCAGAGGGCCGCTACTTGATGTGCCAGATGATTTATGAGAAACAAACGTATACTATGATGTCTGTTTATGCACCAAATAAGTATTCTAAGCCATTTTTCCTGAAAATTATATCTTTGCTTACCCCACATATGTCCAGTCCCATTATATTGGGCGGTGACTTCAATCTTATTAGCTCCCCAACACTAGACAGGCAAATACCAAATGCAAATAGAAAAAACCTTCCCAAGTTCGGCATACAGGCCCTAACATCACAACTACAATTACTAGATGTTTGGAGAGTGTTACATCCAATTGAAAAGGATTACACATGCTTGGCAGCAGCAACTAACCAATTATCAAGAATAGATTATATGCTCACATCTATCCCCATGCTTCCTAAGATAGAAGATGTACATATTGAACCCATCACGATATCCGACCATGCAGTAGTATGGATCCAAATTAAACTCCAGAAAGAACCATCCTCTTACATTTCATGGCGATGCCCATCTTCTATCACCACATCACACAAACTTAGAAAAAAAATACTAGAATCATGGGAAACCTATCACACCAACAATAGCCCTACACTAAACGCAAACCCAGTACTGTACTGGCAAGCCTCGAAAGCCACGATTCGCGGAGAAATTATTTCCTTTTCATCCTCCCAAAAACGAAACACCACTAGGGAATACATTAAAGCACAGCAAACACTCACAGAGTCTTTCCAAGACTTCAAAACTCACCCCTCCCCCCAAACGAGATCTACCTACACCACAGCCAAAACACAATACGAAGCTATCATATCAAAAATGGAGGCATGGTACACGTTTAACAAGGACTTTAAATTCCACAAGTTTGGAAACAAGTCCGGGAAACTACTCTCGAACCTGCTACAGGGCCAGAGAACCCCCGCTACAATACATCCACTCCAAAAACCAGACGGCTCCCTCACAAAATCTAACGCAGAAATAGCTAACGTCCTAAATAACTTTTACAGTACACTATATTCACTCCCACCCTCAGATAAGGCGCAAGAGACTACATTCTGGGACAACCTCCCCCTACCCCAATTGACATTAGAGCAAACCGAACACTTGATCAAAGATATATCTCTTCAGGAAGTAAACATCGCTATATCCAGTCTAAAACCAAATAAAGCCCCGGGCCCTGACGGACTCACGACCGAATATTACAAAGTACTCCAGAACAAGATCGCTCCCTGTTTAGTACAAGTTTTTAATACACTATTGCGGGGCCCTAAGGTCCCCTCTGAATTTAATATGGCTAACATAAGAGTCCTGCCGAAGCCTGGCAGAAACCTTTCAGACCCTGCGTCATATCGCCCCATATCCCTGCTTAATCTTGACTACAAGATACTGACAAAGATTTTAGCGGAAAGGTTAAAGCCACTAGTCCCAGCACTGGTACACGAAAATCAAACAGGTTTTGTGGCAGGCAGACAGCCAGTTACGAACATTAGGAGGGTGTTGTCGGTGATTTGCAATCCCCAGTGCGCCATGTCAAATGTGCCTAGAGCCATACTTTCACTAGATGCTGAAAAAGCCTTTGACATGGTGCACTGGGACCATTTGTTTCATACACTTGGCAGATTCGGCTTTCCGCCCATTTTTGCTGATTGGCTTAAGACCCTCTACACGGGCTCATCCTCACGTATACTCTGTAACGGGAACGTATCTGACCCATTTCAAATTCTTCGAGGAACAAGGCAGGGGTGCCCCATGTCCCCGCTCCTATTCGCGTTAGCATTGGAGCCCCTGGCGGTTGCCCTACGTGAATCCCCATTATACCAGGGGATTGCTGTGGGGGGCGTGGACATGAGGGTATCCCTGTTTGCAGACGACATGCTGCTGTTTTTCTCCCATCCGGAACATTCCATACCCACAGCTCTTCGAATTATTGACCAATTTAGTAGTTTTTCGGGATATAAAATAAATGTCAGCAAGTCGGAGCTGCTCCCAATAAGTGGAGTGAAACCGACTTTCGACTCCACACCAGAACTCAGATCAATACAAATTAAGCCTACACACCTCAAATATTTAGGGTTACAAATACCAAACAAACCAGACCTTCTATATGCACTTAATTTTACCCCTGCCATCACCAAACTTAAACACTCAGTGGAGGCTTGGCAGGACTTGCCTCTCTCCTTGTTGGGCCGAATAGAAATTGTTAAATCCATCCTATTCCCTAGAATCACATATCTAATGCAATTACTCCCAATCAAACTCACTTCTAAAGATATAACTGTCATAATGGCACTGTGTACAAAATTCATATGGCAGGGTAGAAAGCCTAGGATCTCTAAACCCAAACTCCAGATGCCCAAGACGGAGGGGGGCATGGGTTTCCCCAACTTAAATCTTTACAGCCGAGCTCTGATGACTAGATATGCCATGGATTGGTTGCTGGAGTCAAGCAACTTCACACTATATGACTTGGACTGTGCCTTATTCCACCCCTACTCACCGGGTGCATTATTACACACTCCAAAAAACAAGATCCCAAAACACATCTTATCGCATCTTCTATTCAGAGACACTTATGAAGCATGGGGATACACTTGCAAAACCTTTCAATGCTCCCCCGTACATACGGATTGGCTACCATTATGGGGAAACCCTTTGTTCAAACCAGGCATGGATAACCCAGGGTTTAAACCCATTTTCAAGAAAGGTTTAAGACTCACAGCTCAGGTATTCGACCCGGGAGGAAAAGTGATGCCCTTTAATCAACTACAATCCGAGTTTGGGCTGACTCCTAGCAACCTATTCCCAGTGATGCAGCTACTACACTACGTCTCCTCCCAATAGACAGCACTTTCCCCAAAAGCTCCCGACTCCACTCTATTGTGGGCAAATTTGGGAATCAGACGTTTAAAACCAAATTACTGTACAAGGAATACTTATTAAACACCTCACCTAAATTAAGAAAGGAAACTCAGGAACAGTGGCTTAGAGATATACCAACTTTGACGGATGACGATATTTTATTCAAATACTTTGACAGAACAATGCGCATTGTTAAATCAGCAGCACTACAGGAAACACACCTAAAAACAATATACCGGGCATATATATCACAGGCTCAAAGACGACATTTCGATGTAGAGGAAACAGGGAGATGCCTGAAATGCGGAGCTTCTTCCGCTTCTCTCATGCATAATCTGTGGACCTGTGGATATATAAAGAAATATTGGAATAAGATACTGAACTACATACATGAAACCGTAGGCCTGAGAGTACCAATTCACCCCTTCCCACTCTTGTTTGCCAACTTTGATATATGGAATCTAGACGCTCAGGCTTCTAGACACATCCCTTTCCTCACCATACTGGTAACACTGGCAAAAAAGCAGATAACGAGGAACTGGGTGTCCAAAAATGCACCTTCCCTTACGGAACTGACTAATTCACTGCAGCGCATCATGAATTACGATAAATTTGATGTACAGATACACTCGGCCAGATATACCAGCTTTGTGGCGAGATGGGGCCCCCTGGTACTAGAAGAAGAGGATACCCATTCCTGAAACCCAAGATCCCCAGATATAACAATTAGATATATATATATACACACATACAACTGAGACAGAAAGAATTCCTATTCAGACTCCCAAACTGACTTCTGACACCTTGACTCACATTGGCACTGGTGCAGGCACCAGAGAATAAAGTATGAGTGACCCAAGGACGGACCCCCCCCCCCCCCACCTACTCTTCCCTGATCTTTCCACCCCCCTCCCCCCCCCCCCCCCCCCAACTCGTTTATATTCATTTACATTTGTTTATATTTTATGGTTATCATCGGATTGTTATGTTATGTATTCCGAACGTACATTTGCTTAGCGATATTAAAGCCAGATCCTCCCTGACACCTTCAGGGACGGTTATGAAGTAACACCAGACCGGGATAATTTATCCCCCCTCGGTTATAAGGGATCTGAGTATTGTATTGCACTATACACCCCAACTGTACGTTTCCCATTTGTTGGAATTTTCTATTTCTTGTTGAAATCTCTGAACATGTTAATCGTGACCACTGAAACTTTGAAACACATGACAAATTGGATGTTTAACCGTCTCACTATGTAATGTATGAAAAAAATCTAATAAATCTATTTAAAAAAAAAAAAAAAAAAAAAAACATTGTATAAGCACCCTAATGGGTGCTTACAATGTGAAATGCACCCCCACGCCACCCCCCCACTATAAACGTGAACCCGAAGCGTGGCGAGCGCAGCGGTACGCGTCCTCCGACCTTTTCATACCTTCACTATCCACGTCGGCGTGGAGTTGAGAATAGAAAGTGTGGCGAGCCACCGAGCCCGAAGCGTGGCGAGCGCAGGCGTATACCTGTGAAGCCCGCGAGGGGACTCCGATACCTGTGAAGGTATCCGAGTCCGCTCACTGCGCTCGCCACACTTTCTATTCTCAACTCCACGCCGACGTGGATAGTGGGGGTATGAAAAGGTCGGAGGACGCGTACCGCCGCCCCTCGCGGGCTCGCGGCGCTCGCCACGCTTCGGGTTCACGTTTATAGTGGGGGGGTGGCGTGGGGGTGCATTTCACATTGTAAGCACCCTTTATGGTGTTTATACGATCTTTCATCGCATAGGGGGCAAACATCGCATCGCATGCGACGAAAACATCGCGCGATGCACATCGGGGGCGCCGCTATAATACACAAGTTCCGAGCATTCCAGCACCTGAGAGATTAAACTTCTCCTGCCTCCCAGGCAGACCAGGCTCCTCCCCTCCCAGGGCCGTCTTTTCGTATGGGCTTAATGGGCACTTGCACATGGGCCCCAGGTGTATAAGGGCCCTATATTTTGAAAATCGGCCCTGGGGAACAGGAGATATCCAACTTCAAAGCAGCAGTCCACATCCGACCTGTTAATTGCAATTCCCAGTCAAATTTCTCAGGTTTTCTCTGACTTAGAGTTTTTCTGAGAGTATATTCCAAAAGCTGTGACTCTCCCCTATCAGCCTTCCAGCAGCCAGTCCCTGCCCCAGCTCCAAACGTCTGGTGTAGTTTTATATTTTTGTCAATGAATTGCTCTGGCTCCTGATCCCCAAGTTCCCAGCACCTCCTGAAAGTTGGGACTCTAGGTTTTTATACTATTGAAGGCTAAGAAATCTATTTCCAGATAATGGTGATATCTGCAGTCAAACAAGCTGCCCTTCCACCGGAAAATGACGAATATTAAGCCCACTCCATTATCCAACCCTCCCCTGCGTATAAAACACCCCCTACCTCCCTGGAAGTCATTTACAAGGGACCCTTCATTCAGCTCAGTGCCCCCTTCCCCACGTTAGTGTTCACCCTCCCACCACCTGTGCAGTAAAGGAGTAATTAGCAGACGATACTGTTACAGGTCCTACATGTTGAGTGAAAGATAGAGCTCCCCATGCCACCCGTGGGACATCAAAGCTGCTGCTGATACCACCCCCCACCCCTAGGAGGGGAGAATGGGTAAGGGCCCTAGTGCATTGCTTTGCCCAGGGGCCCACACTGCTGTTAAGACGGCCCTGTCCCCTCCTCTATCCCGCCTCCAGGCCAGCTAACCTCAGTTTTTCTGGTGCTGGCAGGAGCCAACATGCACCATAGAGAGTGGGCAATATGCAGCCTTACTTCTTCATTTTTATTTTTCATCTTATTTTTACACTGACTGGAGTCCGTGACAGCGCAGCTTTGCAGGGCGTCTATGAGACACCAGCGCTGCTGCTCCATTACCTGGGCCCGGTGGCTGCACCACCAGGCATCTGTGAGTGACCTCAGCCATCCCCGGGCAATCGGGAGACTACAGCCGCAGCTGGGCACCAGGACACCAAAAAGGTGACACGCTCCCCGCAATGCGCCAGCGAGGCTAATAGTGGCTGTTTCAGCCGGACGCAGGGGACCGCTGGGCTGCGCTAGCAAGCAGACTGCTGGTATGCCACTCACTCCTGCTGGACCACCAGGGATAAAGGTGTATGGGCAGCAGTGCCGGTAGCGGTGCAGCCCGGCGCGCACCGGATCCCCATCATTTTACCGGCACTGCATGAGGTCACTTCCCTGAGGGCATTTGCTAGCAGGGACAGTAGGCGGCACATCCCACAGTGATTCCTGCCACCGATCCTTCCTTCCTGCCTCCAGCACGTGTGGAGGGACACGGAGAGCTGATCAGCCACCCGATGATCCACTGCCAGAGAGCCTGGGCCAGTCCTCCCTGTACCTCTCCTCCGAGGACACAGGTTACAGAGTTTATGCTCCAGTCAGCCATAGCTGCTTAAGGAGCTGAGTGCCATTTCTCATTGCATGGTATTCCTTGTATGCTTGCTGTGTATTGTGTACTGCTGTAACACTATCACTGCCTGAAGTATATTGTGTAAGCTGTGTCTCTTTAAGCTGCCAAAGGACTACAAATATCTTCCAGGGATAGCTGTCCTAGTGACACTGGGGCCCCAGCATTGATGTCTTGTACATCCTGTGATGCTGACCTATCCCCCTAGGACTATGTCCAGGACGGATTATGCACAGGCTGCTATGATGCGCAGGTGATGCCCGCAGCTTCAACCTCCTCGCAGGAGCCGGCCTGGGCCACGTCCCTTACTCAGATCACGGTGCAGCTAGTAGCTAGGCTCTCATCTGCACCGCCCCAGCAGCTTGTGATGTCATCCTCATCCCTGGCTGGATTGCCCCCCCTGCCCCTGCATTGGAGCCACCTTGGATGAGATCTCTATCTGCCTCCAGAAATCCTTACAGGGTCGGCCTGATATGCGCAGAGCTACAGTCAGGGAAACCCTTTCACTCCTACCCCTCCTTCAGCATGACACGGAGTGGGAGGATGAGCAGGATGATGAGGAGGGGGAACTTATAGATGACAATGCTGATGTGGTGGATAGCCTCAGCCAAGGAGGACTACCCATCATGCATTGATGTGGTAGCCTTAATCACAGCGGTAAAAGTGGCCCTAAATCTACAGGACCCTACCAACCTCCCCAATCCTCCGGTCCTATTTTCAAACGTCCTAAGCGGTCTCTAGCCTTATTTCCCAATTTTAAAGACTTGGAAGATACCCTCTCGAAAGCCTGGGAGATACCAAATAGAAAATATGCACTACCTAGACTGTTTGCCTCCCTTTACCCCCTCCCTCATGAGGATAGAGTCCACTGGAAAACGGCCCCCAGGTTAGATGTACTTGTCGCTAATCTAGTGCGATTCTCTGTGCTACCCATTCCAACTGCATCCCTCAAAGACCCAGCAGATTGGAAGTTTTAAAACTTCCTAAAAGTAATTTACGCCACTTCTGGTGCAGTGGCTAGACCTGCCCTGGCATCAGCCTGGGTAGCAATGGCCATGGTGGAATGGGCAACTATCCTTGCGGCTGCCGAGGACGGGTATGCAGGTAACCTGTAACTACTATTAAAATGATAAATTGGCCGCACTCTACTTAGGGGAGGCAGCACTTGATGCAGCTACCCTAACCTCCCATGTGTCTGCATCGGCTGTTGCAGCACGTCGGTCCCTGTGGCTGCGCTCTTGGAAGGCGAACCCTGATTTTAAGAAATCCTTAGAAGCGCTTTCCTCCACAGTTTGGTCACAGATAAAAGCCTTTTCACCGGCTGTATGCCTCTCTGTTTCCTGGTTGCTCCTACACCAGAACCTAACAGCAGGGAGACCATTTTGGATTCACCAATGGACTCTCCTCACATAGGATGTGGAAACACAACAAAGTGACTTAAATTAACTGGAAAGGTGGAAAATGCAGTTTAATGTTGAAAATGTACAGTAATTTATTATGGGAATGAAAATGAACAAGCTACTTATAGGCTAAATTGAGTTATTAAAGGGAATTCTGCTGTAGAGAAGGACTTGGGGGTCATCATAGATGAAAAATTAGGTGCAGCAGAAAAAGCAAAACAAACCCGACACTGGCACGCATTAAAAGGGGAATGGATTCAAGGGATGCCAATGTGATAGTGCCTCTTTACAAGGTATTGGCGAGACCACATTTGGAATACTGTGTTCAGTTCTGGGCACGGCACCTTAAAAAGGACATAAATGAATTGGAACAGGTACAGAGAAGGGCGACTAAGCTAGTAAAAGGTCTGGAATCACTAGAATACAAAGATAGGTTACCCAGGCTGAATATGTTTTCACTGGAGAAACGAAGGTTGAGAGGTGGTATGATTAGTATGTTCAAATACAGGATTGGGAATCATATGGAACTGGGAGATGATTGGTCACTAACAGGCCTATACTTAGGATACGCGGGCATGTACTGAGGCTCGGGGAAAATAAGGGCCTTATTCTGGTTGGTGCGGTTCTGTCCGCGTGTGGACGGACGGCCGATGTTTGGTGTTTGCACATGTGTAGAGGCGTATCTGCGCATGTACGAACGCTGCGCACGTCCGAATACTGCGTTAATTTTGTACACTCCGCACAGAAGGAGGAGAGGGGCGTGAAGGGCTGTTTGGGCTTATGTCACAACTGAAGGGCTGGATGAAGTCGTGTGGTGTGTAGCAACCGGAGACGGACCAGAGGAGGAAGGATTAAATCGAGCAGGTTTAATAATAGAATTCATAAATAGAACAATACACGCTTGAATACTTTGTTAAGTGGCAGTTTAGCAGTAATAAGAATTGAGCCGGCACAGCACTTTGTAAAGAAGAAAAAGTTAATTTAAACAATGACAGTTCAAGCACTGCGGACTGCAGGCTGGGGTCTTGGGAAATGAAGAAATCCGGAAAGAGAATGTACTTGATGGTAATGAGGGATCCTTGAAGACTGAAAGAAGATGGATGATGACAGAAGAATGGGAAGTTGCTTGGAAGCAGACGACTTGAAGAACTGAGGCCAGGAAGCTCAGGGATGCAGGCAGAGACCAGACTGTGGAGAGATCTGGCAGCGATGGGGTTAAGCTGAATCGAGACCAACACAGAGCACTGAAGCAAGGCACCAAGTCAGGAGAGGTGAGTCAGAGAGCCGGAGTCAGCTGGGAGCTGTGAACGCCTCTGGAGACTCTTTGTACTGACACTGAACAGGCCTAGGCAGATCCCCTATATCCCTAGAGGGTGGCTGCCATTGGCTGTCAGGTCAGTATGGGCGGAAACCTCAGACAAGGACCAATCTGCTATTTGCCCTTAATCAAGATGGCGGCGCCGGCCTCCCGGCACCCATACAGCACATACCGCTACACTTGCTGGCTCCCACGCTGCCTGCTGCCCACCAGACTGCCGCTGCCTGCTGCCGCTGACCTGGAGACCACTACACGCTAGCCGACGGCGGACGCGAACGGGTGAGTAGTAAGCCCGCTGCGCACCGCCGCGGCTGCGTGTGACAGCTTATTACCATATGCTTATTACCATACCTGCTTTTGCACGGAGAAATGCCCAAATGGTCTGGAGCACTCGTGCTGCCTGACCACTCGGTCCTGCATTCGATGGTCTGTGACCATCGAATGATGGGGGAGGTTCCCAGAGATGGAGGAGGTGTTCACATGAAAAATCCACTCTCAGTCCGTTCGGTCAGCATCTTACCGCATTCGGACGGAGTGAGCGATCCGTACGGAAGGCGGGGCTAAGAACGCTCGGTTCCTGTCCGCAAATACGCATCCGACCGCACCAACCAGAATAAGGCCCTAAATTCTGTACTGAATTAAGAAGAGGATTCTTCACCATTAGAGCAGTAACATTCTAGAACTCATTGCCGGTGGGGTGGTTACAGCAACTACTGCTAATGAATTTTAATCAAACCTGGATGCATTTTTGCCCACTAAGGGAATCCTATAGATATGACTTACTCCAGTCAGTAGTTACAAGTTAGATAGGTTGAACTCAATGGACTAATGTCTTTTTTTCAGCCTTAATTACTATGTTATGACCACAATTTGTAGGTCATTCTAGATGTTTTGCTACTGCGCAAAAGCATTTATGTGCATGTGCAGGCTCCGTTTGCAAACTGATGTGATGACTTGTATAGTCACCGGCCCATTCGCACAGAGCAGTGCAGGTGTGGGGCGGGGACAGGCAGTCGCTGCGGATGGGTGTCCAGTCCCTCTGGCACCCAGTGTGTGCAGCACTGAGCTGCTCCTGCCGGCACCCTGCCATAAAGGTTTTTTTGTTTTTAATTAGGGAAGCCAATGCCAGGATCCTGGGAATCCCGGGATTGGGCATTTTCAATCCCGAATTCTTAGATTGAAAAAAATGCCCCGGGATTGGTATCCCTAGATGGTACTAAAACAGCGGCCTTGCAGCATCGATGGTGAGGTGTCAGTGGATAGTAAAATCATGGTATGTGAGGAGGCAATCGGATGAGTCTTAGGGTTTATTTAATAAAGGTCCATTTAAAATTCGATATTAATCGATGTTGGGCTTCCAGTTCTAGAACACACATTTACTGACAGTTGGATTCTTATATTTTTTTTTTTATTTTTTTTTATATATATTTTATTTATTGAAGCAGAGGTATAGACATACAGAATGCACAAGTGAATTGAGCACAGCACAAATAACAACAAGGTTTCCGTACAATTTTAACAGAATAAAGTTGTGTTACAAAATAATGTCTGGTCTCTAAATTTACATCAAGTACATAGATACGGGTTGTTCTTATATTCATTTTTAAATGTTAGTAAATGTGTCCTAGCCCAGGAAGTCCAGCATCGATTAAGAGCGAGTTAAAAAAAAAAAATCAATATTGACCTTTAGTAAATATATCCCTCAGGAGGGGGGCGTGGCCATGGCGGTGCGGGTGTGAGGAGGTTGATGGCGTGAGCTCCCTGGAATGGTGATATCCGTACGGACCTAAGCCTGCCAAAGCCGCCTGCCCCTGGGGCAGTACTTGCAGATTTACCGCTATACAGCAGCACTTCAGCTTCCTACGTTCCGCCAGCCCGTGGGAATCAGCCTGGTGCAGAGTGAGTCTACCCAGCGACGGGGGGAACCAGAGAGAGGAGGGCGGCACGGACGAGCTTCCCCGGTGCACCGCAAGGAGCCACCTGTCCATCACTGGGACTCCGACGGCTTCCGGCATCAGCGTGAGGCACACAGTTCCCCGGCGCATGGGGCTCCCCGGCCGGACGCCGCAGAGAGGAAGGAGGACGGCTCTACCCCACTGACAGTGGAGAACTTTGAGCAGGCTATTTCCGCCCAGACGGCACACTCTTGCATCCACAGAGGGGGACAGAGAGAGGACACAAACAATCAGCAGCACCACTCTGTCGGGATAGTCAGCCGTGGAAATCAGTGCTGAACACTGCCGAACACTGGTGCAGTATAACTCCTTTCTTTTTTTTTTTTCTTTTTGCTGTTCTCCTGACCTGCCTCACAGCCATAAGTATATTTAACAGTGCTCATAATATCAGCACCTGAGAAACTTTTGCATATAAACGGGGAACCCCTGTATAACTCCTTAATTGGGAAGCTGCATCGAGTTAAGGGCAGTCTGTATTGTGCAATATAACCTTTAATAGATTTAAAGAAGCCCAGAGACATTGGGTGCGGTGTGTACTCCTTCTGCAAGATCTGACACCAAATCAAGCTAACACTGTAAAATTGGTAATAATCCCAGTGACAATGGGAAAAACCGGCAACACCTCGGCAGCTGCCCGTCTAGAACGTTACGCCCGCACACAAGGCGGTAATACCCAAACCCCCACCTCTACCCCAGTGGGTACACCGTCCAAAAGTAAAAGTCCACCTCCCGAGTCAGAAATAACCCTCCAGCAGGTCCTGGCGGCCATTAACAGCTCAGAGCAGCGACTATCTGAACAAATAATGGGGGTACAAACAGAGATCGTAGCCATAAAAACCGAGATTAAAATTACTACAGAACGTATTAAGGAGGTGGAGGTTCGTATCTCGGCACTGGAAGACGTGAACAATCAGTGGTTCAGTAAAGTTAACAAAATGTCCCAGCAAATAGCCGAGATGAAGGTAAAAATACTGGACACTGAGGGACGATTAAGAAGGAGGGAAAAAAAAGGTGGAGCGCTAAGTGGATAGTAGGGGAATGAAAAGGTCGGAGGACGCGCACCGCCACACCCCTCAACAACGGTATTAAATATATATTAACGGTCAACGATATATTCAGTAACAGGGTCTGACCACTAAGACAGTCGCTAATGCTTTTGAAAAAGTATTCCAGCAGGTGGACGTGCTGAAGAAACTACAGACTGATAGAAGTAAAGAGTTTCTAAACAAATTCCTAAAAAAGGTATTAGAAAAATACGGTACATAGCATTTCACAACCAATAATGATGTGAAAGTGGCAGTTATAGAGCTTTTCAATAGGACTTTAAAAACAGAATGTGGCGCTATTTCACGGCGAAGAATACCTACAGATATATAGATATTTTACAAGACTTTATACGCGGCTAAAATAACGCTTTACTTTAGAAGTAAGAAAACACCTATGTTGAAGTTGATCTGCATCTAGACTGTTAGAATAATATGGCCGCCATTTGCGTTCACATGTTTACATAAAAGGGCGTACGGAGGAGAGCAGGAGAATATCCGATCGTTAATTTCAGCCATAATTATACACACGGGCTTATTTTGCTTCACTCTTTCTGAAAAGTTCCTTCTTAGATGGACAAAACCATGTGCACTGCAGGGGGGCAGATGTAACTTGTGCAGAGATAATTAGATTTGGGTGGGGTTCTACTTCAAGTGAGATCTATATTGCAGTGTAAAAATAAAGCTGTCAGTATTTTCCCTGCACAGAAACAAAATGACTCACCCAAATCTAATTCTCTCTGCACATTTTACATCTGCCCCCCTGCAGTGCACATGGTTTTGTCCATCTAAGAAGGTATTTTGTCAGAAAGAGTGAACTAGAATACAGCCCATAGATTCATGGTAAAACATTATTTTCTCTCAGTGTTTGGTATCAGTACGATTACCGCCTCACTCGCTGCGCTCCGGTGGTTGGTGTAAGACCGCAGCATATACCGGTAATGAGTTATGAACTGTAGATATGAAACATACATGTAAAGCCATGTGGAGAAGTGAACAGATGATTTCCAGTTCTAATCAGTTACACCACAGGGGTCCCTGCACATGTGTACAAGAATAGAACAAAGACAGCTGTGCATCTGGACTAAGCCAATGAGAAGAGGTGAAAGCTGAACCCCTGACCAATGAAAGACTTGCAAAATCCTAGTGTATTTGTCCCTATAAATTGCTTCCCCTGGGCTAAAAGCTTTCTTCTCTTTGTTGCTGTGATCAGATTGAACGCGGCCCCTGGTTTCCAGGACAGCGCATGCGAGTGAGACGGTAACTGTTATTATTTGTATTGTTTGTAACTGATTGTACCTACATGTAGTTTCCTTTATTTAGTTAATATATTCTTGTGTCTTTATTGTATTGCATTGTATTGCTTTGTTACCCCCTTTGTGTTCGTTAGAGACTCAAATAAATATGGTCAGAGGGTTTGGATCCCTGATCTAAGGATATTTACAGTCTTGTCTGAATTATTGCTAAAGAGCTGTCTAATACTCTCATATATATATGGTTTGTGAAAGTACATTGGACCTGATATCGCCATAAGGGTGTCGCTGCAGCGTCACAAAAGCTGATAAGGTATGCTACGAGGTGCTACATTTAGGTACGCCCATAGTTAGGAATAAAGATTTGCACAACCTTACAAAAAAACAATATAACTTAACTTATTGTCCATCGGATATATATATATTATGGCTTTTAATAGTTGAGGGCTCATCCAGTCGTTACATTCTTCAAAACATTGTACCATACGCAAGGCTTACGTTTACCAGCAAAAGGGTGGGGGTGACCTCTAACCCTTGCTGGAAAAGCCTAGTCTGCGTCGGGACAGGGTTTGAACGGTGCGAACCCGCGGACAATAAGTTAAGCTTCAAAAGTAATATATTTGAAATAATTATATACTGTATTTACACTGGGTTTATGATACACTCCTATTTCCCACAAGTAATAACAGGGTATACTGTTTGAATTGCTTGAGTTACGGTTAAACTGTGCGAGCGGTCCATCGCATTAGTGATATTGTCACACACATGTAGGCAAAGGCCTGTTAGTAAAAGCAAACTCTGGCAACCATTGGAGAAAGATTTAGGTATAGTGCATAGAGGATTTTCTGTGTAAAACTAAATTGTATTGTTGGTTACTGTTAGGCTAAAGGCACTGCCACGTGGCATTAGGCTTGGGCCCATACAGTAACGTGAAATGTCTGCAGCGTATAATGTAAGGGACGAACGTGCGGTGAAGCAACGTGAAAACGTTCTCACGTTGGGCCCTTGGACGTTATACGGTACTTACGTAAAAAGCAAGTGGCATAACTATCACAGGGTACAGAGAGAGAATAATGGGCCCCATACATCAGCAATCACAATTTATGGATTTCCAGATCCAGGGATTTTTTGGCCAGATAAATGGATTTTACAATCTATCTGACTTTGCCCACACATTACAGATTTATTTCAGTGATCGGCAGATTTTTCCATCTAAAGATTGCATCTTCATATCTGGAAATTGCCCAATTGATTGCTGTTCATAATGTAAATAGATGAAGAAGACGAATTGGGAATGCCCACACATATAAAAAAGATCCGCAGATAACACCAGATTATTAAGCATGTTTAAAAATCTGATTAAGCAATCGATTGGCGATTTTGATTGGGATTGCCAAAAGGGGGAGCCCACACATCTAAAATTAATTGTGGCAATCCTCTCCAGATCTCAAGATTGTCACAATTAATTGCTGATGTATGGGGCCCTTTAGTCTTTCTGCACTGTGCGAATCTGGTCCGCATGGCTGTCGAGACGCAGTACGTGATTGAGTAAATACATGCCCTCCTAGTGTACGATTTTTGCTTTGTTGTCGGAGGAAGGAGTTTTTGGGTGTCCTCGGGAATCACTCACCAATCTCTGCTAGCGGTTAACATCTAATTTCTCACTATAGCCAAAGATCGTTGACAGAGGTGATAGATTCTGTAACAAGTCCCTTCAATGTATTCAGTCACCCCTGCTGACCTTGCCAATCAATCGGTAGAATACAAAGAAAATGATACCAGACTGTTATCAACCTCAAAGCATTCTGTTTTATTACAGTGCGTTTGTTTCTTATACACAAAATAGCATAATTGCAACACACACACATCCCACCCCTCTGGGTTAGGTGCGTACATTAAAACTCCCCAAGGAGGGGTCACAAGCTAAATATTGGTTCAGCGTAGCAAACGTGCACTCCATCTTGTAACATACGCGATGTACATTTACCGTACTGTCACCCCCCTCTGCCCACACCCATCTGGCATGTCTCATGTCCTTGTGTGTTGAACAGACATACTGGTATCTCATAAAATTATAATGTAAAGCAGTGATTTTCAACCTTTTTCAAATCGTGGCACGCCAAACAAGATTTTAAAATTGCCAGGGCACACTATCAAACCCCCACAGGAAAAAAACACATTGGCCCCCATAGGGAAAAAAACAAATTCATTGGTCCCCATATGAAAAATCAATCACACTGGTCCCCACAGCTAACAAAAATACAATACACTGGCCCTCACATGAAAACAAGAGACCATTGAATAACAGTTGAACTAGTGGTAGTGGCTGTGTGGACATCTCTAGATCTGGGGGCACACTTGAGAACAGCTCAAGGCACACTAGTGTAACACGGCACAGTGGTTGAAAAACACTGATGTAAAGTAAAACTCCCTGGAGCTGGAATTTCTATATATATATATGCAGCGGTTGTACCATATAGGTACAATATATATATATAGGGGTGTGCTGAAGGTACCACTGAAAGACTTAACATATAATAAGTCAATAAAATAGATAAAAACAAATAAGCATTTATTAATGGTTTGTCCAGCAATGCAATTTCATTTCACTGTTTAAAGGTTTTCTTATGTCACATATAGATCCGTGGCCCGACGCGTTTCGTCCCTTAGGACTTCATCAGGGGCGATGAACCAATCTATATAAGTGGTAGAGCATGCCGTTACACACACATAGTAAAAAATGTATATACACATATTTTACATACTTGGTCTGGTGCCTTGTCCTGGTCCGGATCCATGTCGGCATTCTTCTCCATGTCGATGGCGTCTATTCGTGTCCGAAGAAATCCATGGGGGACCTGTGGAAGGAAATCCAACTCACCCAGGTCCTCCTGTGAAGATCTGTAGTCTTGATCCGAGGTAGTCCTGGTCTTCTGTACATGCAAAAAAACATTGTGCTCTCAATTAGCGCCACCAGATGTTAACATCCACCAGAAATGTAAATAAACTTTCCTTTCTTCTTCTAGTAAAAAGAACAACTTCAAAAGATAATGATAGTGCAATATTATCATTATCTTTTGAAGTTGTTTACAGATCCAGTATATGAATTTCGAGAATCACAGCTTTTTACTAGAAGAAGAAAGTTTATTTACATTTCTGGTGCATGTTAACATCTGGTGGCGCTAATTGAGAGCACAATCTTTTTTTGCATGTACATTTGAATTTGTTTGGAGTGTTTGGTGGAGGCTCCAGGTGTCTTCTCACAGCTGCCTACAGAACTTTGATTGTTGCGCATAGGAAAAAACAGACTTTTGCTCCATATCTAGTCCTGGTCTTCTGTCATCTTCTATCTGGCGACTCCACCAGCTCCCCGCATCGGACTGTGAGAGGCGCAGAGATGTTTCATCTTCCGCGCCTCTCCACTGAATGATTCTATTGGCCGCTAGGCGGCCAATCAGGAGCTGAGAAAGTTGGCTCCTGATTGGCCGCCTAGCTGCTAATAGAATCTTTCTATGGAGAGGCGCGGAAGATGAAACATCTCTGCGCCTCTCACAATCCGATGCGGGGAGCTGCCGGAATCGCCGGCAGGTGACAGAAGATGACAGAAGACCAGGACTATGTCGGATCAAGACTACAGATCTTCACAGGAGGACCTGGGTGAGTTGGATTTCCTTCCATGTATTTCTTTGGACCCAGATGGACGCCGACAGACGCCGACGACTTGGACATCGACATGGATTTATTAAAGGATGTATTCAAGTTTTATTTTTATTGTGTGTCAGTGTGTGTTTATTTCACAATTTTTTTTACTGTGGAACTACAAGTGCCAGCGGGCCCTTTAATGCCCCAGCTTGCGGGGGAGGCTTGCTGGGACTCATAGTTCCACAGTTAAAACAATAGTTTTTAATTCTATTTTTTTACACTCAATCAGCCGAGTGGCCACCGCTCCAGGGCCACCAGGGACAGCACCAGGCTTCAGCCTGGCCAGGTAAGTCCTGGAGGGGGGGGACCCCTTTATTGGGGGGTCCCCACTCCCCCAGGGCCAATGGCCAGGCTGACTGGTCAGTAGGGTGATGTTTTGACCGCGGGAACTTATAAGTGTCCCCCGGCTGTGACATTACCCTGCTGGCTGGTTTGGCCTGGGGCTGGCTCTTAAAATACGGAGGACCCCTACTCATTTTGTCCCCCGTATTTTGGGAACCAGCCCCGGACCTGGAGCCTGGTTGTAAAAAAAAATCGGGGAACCCCTATTTGTTGGGTTCCCTGATTTTTCTATTACCGGCCCTGGCTCTGTCAGCCTGGTGCTGGTTTCAGCTGTGGGGGGACCCCACGCTGTTTAAAAAAAATAAAATAAAAAAAATAAAATTAAAAAAATGTAAAAAAATTTTTTACACTAAAGCCTGCACGGATCTGACTGATCTGTGCAGGCTAAAGCCAAATACCACAGGAAAATAAAGTGTATTTTTCTACCGTAATTGGCCGGCCGTTTCACGCCAATTAGCAGCCGTATTTTCAATACGGCTGTTTAGTAAATCAGGAACCACCATTCTTTTGAATGGTGATTCCTGTCGTATTCTAACGATGGTGTATGCATTCGTATTTGTAAATACAAATACGAATGTCCCATCAATATGAATACCACGGTGCATTTACATTGGGTATTGATACCACATTGTGTATTATCCTGCTAGTTGATTCACCCAAATACACTGCAGAGAGCAGGGTGGTATCACCCACCAGGGCCTTCCCAGGGTAGTTCCGGCCTGTCCATCCTGTTGTTAGTTAGTTAGTTATCCTTTTGAGCTCGGGCCGCCTCGGTGAAGACATTGTCCCTCATAAGACGTGACTGCAACGTAGTCTGGGCGGACCTAATTCGCCCTTACAGCTGGGGCGGTTAAAGGTGAAGTCTAGCGCCGCACTAACCACTCAATCACTCTTACCAAATGCGATGTTAGAAAATCCTTTTATTATAGATAACCCGGGCCGATCACGTGACCCGGAAGTAATTTAAATCCCTATGTTAATTTATTATATATTTTTCTTCCGCTTTATTCATAATTAATAAATTATTAAATCTGCACATCTTTCAACTATATGTCTGTCTCCTAGATCCTATGCATTATGGTTTTACACAGTGAATTTGTTAATTAGAATGTGATTGATTGTCCATCCCACAATGAAGTGCTTATTAACAGTGGTATATATACCACCAACCTACATACCCCCTGTCACCCTTGATAAAGCTACAGACAGTAGTGAAACGCGTCAGCTGTTTTCCACTCCAGGATTGTACCCTGAAATTGGAAATACAAATGGGACTCATTGTTATTCCATTCTCCCATACCACTCGGATGCCTTTCTGGTAGAAACCCCCAGGTGAGACTTTTTACCTCCAAAATCAACGCAAGAGGGAGTGATATCACTCAAGTGTCCATATTTGCTGACCTATGGTCTCTATAATCGATTGCAATACCACCTCTTCACAGATTCCTCCAGCGAACTCTAATACCATCACCGTATACTAGAGAGGACCTGTGTGGTACCAAGCAAGGCCCCTCACTTGGGCTGTTTGGAGTTACAACAATCTACCTCCACAGCTTCCTCCAACGGTTCAATTACAACTCCGTAATCATAGAGAGGAGCTGTGGTACTTCCCAATCCAAGCAGGAACAGGGATCCACGGTCAGTCCCTCTTTTGGTAAAATGCACTTACCTGAAATATTTATGTATATTCAATACTGCGAGTGAGATTGTCAACCCATTAATTTTATTCATAATTTCTATTTAATTATTTTTTTTATTTTTATTGTAATTTTTAAGTGTTCATATATAAACTTTATTAATACAATCACTGTGTAGTATTCATTCATTCATTGTAGACAAGCGCTGCTACTATTGTATATATTTTTGCTTGGTTTTCTTATAGGGATTGACTACCCCTATTTTTAGCAGCTGCTTCTTGGGGAACAACTCATACCAAGGCACCCTTATCTTTTTCCTCTAAGAATTAGATCCTTCTTTTCCCAGGGTATCAGACCACAGCTGGTTTGTCCTGACATTTCCACCACAGGACAGGGATCTCCCCACCTGCTGCCCTTCTCCTGGCTTGCAGCCGGTGGAGGTCACATGCGTACCTCTCTGTTACACTACGTGGTAGTGTAGCATTGTGTAACGTCAGGCCTCAGCAGCTATTCATAGGTGTATCAATGACTATTCGGTGGTTGGGCCTCTTACTTTCTAGGCTTTTTATTGTTCCCTCAGCCTGTTTGAAATTCGGTTTCTTCAGGTTAGTTGCCTCGTACATCTAGTGCCTGAATCTCGCAGCTATTACTCCCCCTATATAGGTTATAGTACTGCAGGAGGAATCTATAACAGGTCACTACTGATGGGAGGAACAAACCCATATGCTATACCGCAAATTACCAGGGTTACAGTAAGCCCATCTGATCACAGTGCACAGTGACCCCGGTGGCGGAGTAATCCCATTTGTTCACAGTGCACAGTGTCCCCGGTGGCAGAGTAAGCCCATCTGGTCACAGTGCACAGTGTCCCCGGTGGCAGAGTCAGCCCATCTGATCACAGTGCACAGTGACCCCGGTGGCAGAGTAATCCCATCTGATCACAGTGCACAGTGACCCCGGTGACAGAGTAAGCCCATCTGATCACAATGCACAGTGTCCCCGGTGGCAGAGTAAGCCCATCTGATCACAGTGCACAGTGACCTGGTGGCAGAGTAAGCCCATCTGATCACAGTGCAGAGTGACCCCGGTGGCAGAGTAAGCCCATCTGATCACAGTGCACAGTGCCCCCGGTGGCAGAGTAAGCCCATCTGGTCACAGTGCAGAGTGACCCCGGTGGCAGAGTAAGCCCATCTGATCACAGTGCACAGTGACCTGGTGGCAGAGTAAGCCCATCTGATCACAGTGCACAGTGACCTGGTGGCAGAGTAAGCCCATCTGATCACAGTGCATAGTGACCCAGGTGGCAGAGTAAGCCCATCTGATCACAGTGCATAGTGACCCAGGTGGTAGAGTAAGCCCATCTGATCACAGTGCACAGTGCCCCCGGTGGCAGAGTAAGCCCATCTGATCACAGTTTCTACAGAAAAAAAGTTTTCTTGCAGACCGCAAAATTGGAAATATACCAATTCACAATCTGCAAAAAAGCCCCAGCGCTCAAAATTTAAAGAGAATTAATATATTTAGAGATATCCAATAAGGGACAGCTGCTGCAAATCACACCTGTGGGTTTGCCTATACCCACAAAGGTATAATAGTACAAAGAGGAGAAAAGGTAGTTGGTATGTATTGCGCTGCTGAACCCAATTTATTGTATATATACTCTAAAATAGAGGGAATGACCAACGTGCAGTGAATGACACGGACACACTGCTTAAAAAAGTATAAATTTAATATATTATATCAAATAATACATAAAACATTAAGGGAAATAATCAGGAACACAAAAATTACATATATAAGGAAAATAAAAAACACATTAAATAATGACACTCTATTAAAAAATCTTTCATAGGATAAATATATCGGCTGGGTGGTTGTAGCCTGATAGATAGTAGTCCTTAAATGGGGCTAAAAATGGACGTTTGTTAAATTGGAGGCACTCCGCTGTTAGTAAGCCACATAAAGAATGATGAAATTTGTTAGATGGATTTTATGCGTCTCAGAAATGCTGTTGGTAGAAATGAATTAATATGAATAATGGAATAAATGTCCGATGAAAAGTTATTATTTGGTAGGATGAAAATGAATAAAGGTAACAGTCACTCTGGCGTGTAAGTGGCACGCACTATAGCAAGCAGATGGTTGGTTTTGCGTATAGCAAGCAGTAGGTATGCAGCAGTGATGGTATGCAGTGATTGGAAACAGGGGGTTAATGGTTTTATCTCACCCACAGATAGTGTTTGCCAAGTCTGATGGTTGCTCCGTTCACCGTAAGGAGGAAGATGTTAGGGGCCGGTAGTTGTCCTCTGTGGGACGCCAGATGCACTGGCGCCGGCGGGTGGTGTTGCTCTCCTGGAAGGACGGAGCGTCCTAATGTTCAGACGGCGATACTGCTGCTGACGATGATTGCGCTGTTCTTCCGTGTAGCGCTAAAAGGCTTTGTATACAGCGAGACAATAGGTGGCGGCGGGCGGCTCCAAACGTCTCAGTGGTATGACGTCAACGCGTTTCGTCTCCTACGTGGTAATGGAGACTTTTTCAAGACGGATACTAGTGCTTGTTCTGTATCCCTTTTATTTGGTCAGGCTGATTGGATCAATTATCCTATTTTCCACATAATATTAGTGAATATATAATAATATATAAATAGAGTGATTCATATAAGCATTTAGTCATTCTATAAATAATAATACTAAAAAGCAGTGTGTCCGATATTTAGATGCAAATAAATAAAAACGCTACATTGTAAGAACTGTTCTAATTGTTAACTAATAGGGGTCAGCTGTCACAGAGCTGTTTCACAGACATATCGTTACTCAGTTTAGAAGCAAAACCTAGAGTGTTAATTCATGTTCCATTCTATTGGTCAGTTGGTATAGAGAGAGCAAAAACAGAGAGAGATAATATCCAATGATAATATACAGTATTATCACGATGCACATCATTAATGCATATATATATATAGAAGAGACAATTTACAGAGCATACAGGTTCAGTTTATGAAATCATAATATTTATTAATCTATGCATTTTAAAGTTGCAGTAATCCGATATATAGGTTTTATATTTAGCTAGAGCTACAGCAAAGGTATGTTATCATTATATTAGATCTAAACTTTAGTATATTATTTATTTATTCATTTGTTTATTTATGATTTAGTTGAGAAACCATCAAGATAGAGAGTAAAGATAAAAGATAATAGATAAAAAATGAAAAATAAATGAAAAATAAACAATAAAAATAAATCAAATAAAAATAAAAATAAAAAATAATAATAAAGATGTATACATATGGAGAAAAGGAATGCATATATATATACACATATAAGCACATATATATATATATATAATGTGCATCAAGCCAGGAAATTTAGTTTTGAATTGATTCCAACTAGATCAGAAAAAGGGAGAGGGAAAGGGAGGGGGGAGCGAGAAAAAAAAAAAAAAAGGGGGGGGGGATACAATATATATATATATGATGAATTTTAGGTTTTTAGACAACCCTTATATCTACAGTACCTTAATTATGATTTTAATAAATCCACTTTTGTTGGGCAATATATTCTCCATATAAATATATTCTATAGTTTATAATAGCCCTTTCAAGAAATCCAAAAGAGTTTCAAGAGATTTGTTCATATAGCGAACAAAAAGGGGGATTACCTTATAATTTGGACACTGATCAGCCTGAGATATCCCGAGTGGAGAGAGGGGGGTCTGCAAACCCACACTGTCAATGAACAGTGTGGGTAGATCGCCCTCGCTCCACTCTGATTGGTAATCCCAGGATTTCAATGAAATAACCTTGTATATATAATTTGATTTATCTGGGTGAGTTATATATATACAAGGTTATTTCATTGAAATCCTGGGATTACCAATCAGAGTGGAGCGAGGGCGATCTACCCACACTGTTCATTGACAGTGTGGGTTTGCAGACCCCCCTCTCTCCACTCGGGATATCTCAGGCTGATCAGTGTCCAAATTATAAGGTAATCCCCCTTTTTGTTCGCTATATGAACAAATCTCTTGAAACTCTTTTGGATTTCTTGAAAGGGCTATTATAAACTATAGAATATATTTATATGGAGAATATATTGCCCAACAAAAGTGGATTTATTAAAATCATAATTAAGGTACTGTAGATATAAGGGTTGTCTAAAAACCTAAAATTCATCATATATATATTTTGTATCCCCCCCCCCCCCTTTTTTTTTTTTTTTTTTTTCTCGCTCCCCCCTCCCTTTCCCTCTCCCTTTTTCTGATCTAGTTGGAATCAATTCAAAACTAAATTTCCTGGCTTGATGCACATTATATATATATATGTGCTTATATGTGTATATATATATGCATTCCTTTTCTCCATATGTATACATCTTTATTATTATTTTTTATTTTTATTTTTATTTGATTTATTTTTATTGTTTATTTTTCATTTATTTTTCATTTTTTATCTATTATCTTTTATCTTTACTCTCTATCTTGATGGTTTCTCAACTAAATCATAAATAAACAAATGAATAAATAAATAATATACTAAAGTTTAGATCTAATATAATGATAACATACCTTTGCTGTAGCTCTAGCTAAATATAAAACCTATATATCGGATTACTGCAACTTTAAAATGCATAGATTAATAAATATTATGATTTCATAAACTGAACCTGTATGCTCTGTAAATTGTCTCTTCTATATATATATATGCATTAATGATGTGCATCGTGATAATACTGTATATTATCATTGGATATTATCTCTCTCTGTTTTTGCTCTCTCTATACCAACTGACCAATAGAATGGAACATGAATTAACACTCTAGGTTTTGCTTCTAAACTGAGTAACGATATGTCTGTGAAACAGCTCTGTGACAGCTGACCCCTATTAGTTAACAATTAGAACAGTTCTTACAATGTAGCGTTTTTATTTATTTGCATCTAAATATCGGACACACTGCTTTTTAGTATTATTATTTATAGAATGACTAAATGCTTATATGAATCACTCTATTTATATATTATTATATATTCACTAATATTATGTGGAAAATAGGATAATTGATCCAATCAGCCTGACCAAATAAAAGGGATACAGAACAAGCACTAGTATCCGTCTTGAAAAAGTCTCCATTACCACGTAGGAGACGAAACGCGTTGACGTCATACCACTGAGACGTTTGGAGCCGCCCGCCGCCACCTATTGTCTCGCTGTATACACAGCCTTTTAGCGCTACACGGAAGAACAGCGCAATCATCGTCAGCAGCAGTATCGCCGTCTGAACATTAGGACGCTCCGTCCTTCCAGGAGAGCAACACCACCCGCCGGCGCCAGTGCATCTGGCGTCCCACAGAGGACAACTACCGGCCCCTAACATCTTCCTCCTTACGGTGAACGGAGCAACCATCAGACTTGGCAAACACTATCTGTGGGTGAGATAAAACCATTAACCCCCTGTTTCCAATCACTGCATACCATCACTGCTGCATACCTACTGCTTGCTATACGCAAAACCAACCATCTGCTTGCTATAGTGCGTGCCACTTACACGCCAGAGTGACTGTTACCTTTATTCATTTTCATCCTACCAAATAATAACTTTTCATCGGACATTTATTCCATTATTCATATTAATTCATTTCTACCAACAGCATTTCTGAGACGCATAAAATCCATCTAACAAATTTCATCATTCTTTATGTGGCTTACTAACAGCGGAGTGCCTCCAATTTAACAAACGTCCATTTTTAGCCCCATTTAAGGACTACTATCTATCAGGCTACAACCACCCAGCCGATATATTTATCCTATGAAAGATTTTTTAATAGAGTGTCATTATTTAATGTGTTTTTTATTTTCCTTATATATGTAATTTTTGTGTTCCTGATTATTTCCCTTAATGTTTTATGTATTATTTGATATAATATATTAAATTTATACTTTTTTAAGCAGTGTGTCCGTGTCATTCACTGCACGTTGGTCATTCCCTCTATTTTAGAGTATATATACAATAAATTGGGTTCAGCAGCGCAATACATACCAACTACCTTTTCCCATCTGATCACAGTGCACAGTGACCCCGGTGGCAGAGTAAGCCCATCTGATCACAGTGCACAGTGACCCCGGTGGCAGAGTAAGCCCATCTGATCACAGTGCACAGTGACCCCGGTGGCAGAGTAAGCCCATCTGATCACAGTGCACAGTGACCCCGGTGGCAGAGTAAGCCCATCCGATCACAATGCACAGTGTCCCCGGTGGCAGAGTAAGCCCATCCGATCACAGTGCACAGTGACCCGGTGGCAGAGTAAGCCCATCCGATCACAATGCACAGTGACCCCGGTGGCAGAGTAAGCCCATCTGATCACAGTGCGCAGTGACCCCGGTGGCAGAGTAAGCCCATCTGATCACAGTGCACAGTGACCCGGTGGCAGAGTAAGCCCATCTGATCACAGTGCACAGTGACCCGGTGGCAGAGTAAGCCCATCTGATCACAGTGCACAGTGACCCTGGTGGCAGAGTAAGCCCATCCGATCACAATGCACATTGATCCCGGTGGCAGAGTAAGCCCATCTGATCACAATGCACAGTGTCCCCGGTGGCAGAGTAAGCCCATCTGATCACAGTGCACAGTGACCCGGTGGCAGAGTAAGCCCATCTGATCACAGTGCACAGTGCCCCCGGTGGCAGAGTAAGCCCATCTGGTCACAGTGCAGAGTGACCCCGGTGGCAGAGTAATCCCATCTGGTCACAGTGCAGAGTGACCCCGGTGGCAGAGTAATCCCATCTGATCACAGTGCGCAGTGACCCCGGTGGCAGAGTAAGCCCATCTGATCACAGTGCGCAGTGACCCCGGTGGCAGAGTAAGCCCATCTGATCACAATGCACAGTGTCCCCGGTGGCAGAGTAAGCCCATCTGATCACAGTGCACAGTGACCCGGTGGCAGAGTAAGCCCATCTGATCACAGTGCACAGTGCCCCCGGTGGCAGAGTAAGCCCATCTGATCACAGTGCACAGTGCCCCCGGTGGCAGAGTAAGCCCATCTGATCACAGTGCACAGTGCCCCCGGTGGCAGAGTAAGCCCATCTGATCACAGTGCACAGTGACCCGGTGGCAGAGTAAGCCCATCTGATCACAGTGCACAGTGCCCCCGGTGGCAGAGTAAGCCCATCTGATCACAGTGCACAGTGACCCCAGTGGCAGAGTAAGCCCATCTGATCACAGTGCACAGTGACCCCGGTGGCAGAGTAAGCCCATCTGATCACAATGCACAGTGTCCCCGGTGGCAGAGTAAGCCCATCTGATCACAGTGACCCCGGTGGCAGAGTAATCCCATCTGGTCACAGTGCAGAGTGACCCCGGTGGCAGAGTAATCCCATCTGATCACAGTGCGCAGTGACCCCGGTGGCAGAGTAAGCCCATCTGATCACCATAGGCGTGCGCAGCCCATTTTCTTAGGGGGTGCACCATTGGAGGGGCGTGTCCATCACGCCTACTGGGCGTGTCCATCACCGCCTACTGGGCGTGTCCATCACCGCCTACTGGGCATCAATGCAAAGTACTGTAAATAGAAGTTGACTTATTTATGAATCAACAGCCCCCCCCCCCCCCCCCACACACACACATACTAGTAACAGGGACAGTGTGTGCCGAAAGCACTGCAAAAATGTATACTGTAATGCCCATTACACATAATGCCACGTGCCATGTACAAAAATGTCCATTACACATAATGCCACACACCATAATGCCCATCACATATAATACCACACACAGTAATGCTCATTACACATTATGCCACCCAACATAATGCCCATTATACATAATGCCACACACAGTAATGCCCATTCCACATAATTGGACACACCATAATGCCCATTACACACTATACGAGGGCTTAACAAATTTTTCTTAAATAGGGTCAACAGGGACAGTGCACGGCGAAGCCGCTCGCCAAAAATTGACACTGTAATTCCTATTACATATCACATACCCAGTACTTAGTATACTAAATGCCATAATGCCCAATACATGTTATGTCACACACTGTAATGTCCAATACACGTTATACTAAACACTGTAATGCCAATTACAGGACACACACTGTAATGCCCATGACAAATTTCGCACACACCATAATGTCCATTACGCCACACACCGTGATGAGCATTAACCGTTGTACCTCACACTGTGATGCCCATTACACCTCACACCATGATGCCCATTACGCCTCACACCATGATGCCCATTACGCCTCACACCATGATGCCCATTACACATTGTGCTTCATATCGTGATGCCCATTACACATTGCGCTTCATACCCTGATGCCCATTACACATTGCGCTTCATACCATGATGCCAATTACACTGCACACCATGATGCCCATTACGCCACACACCCTGATGCCAATTACACAATACGCCGCACACTGTGATGCCCATTACAGCCCGCACTGTGATGGTAATTATTTACACAATACTCCCCATACCATAATGCTGCCCATTACACCCCACACCATGATGCCCATTACACTCACATATGCCTCCATAGTGCCAGACACTGATACTGTATGCCCCCACAGTGCCAGATATGCCCCCACAGTGCCAGACATATACCCCAGTGCCATATATGCCCCCCGGCCCACAGTGCCAAAATATCCCAGAGTTTTCATGCTCCTTGCCATGGGAGGGGGGGGGGTTACTTGCTCATTGTCCAGGAGGAGTTGCATGCTCGTTGCCCAGGGGGATTATTTGCACTTTAGCCAGGGGTATATGCATTCTCATTGACCGGGGGAAGTTACATGCTCATTGCCTAGGGAAAGTTTGTTGCTTGTTGCTCAGGGAGAGTTACATGCACTTTGTCCAGGTGGCAATGGCGTAACTATGCATTTTGCTCCCCCCTGCAAAAAATGACATTTGATAACACGAGCAGGGATGCTAATCTAGACAGTTTGGCCCCCATGCCCCATAGATATTTTAAAAATAAAGAGTTTGCACCCCCATCCCTGCACAAGCGACACTGCCGCCGCTACCCTGCACCCCACACTATACTACTGAAGCTACCCTGCGCACACTACCCTACATCCCCTCCCTGCACATTACATGAACATGTCACTCCCCTCTCTTTACTCCATATGTCACTCCCTAGCAAACATCACATACCTGTACTATGCTGGTGTGGTTGGCTGTAGTGCTGCAGCTGCTCCCCTGCCCATGCCTGCTGGCTCCTCCAGTGCACACAGTCACGTGTGCACCATGCTCAGCAGAGCATAGAAATGCCTGCTGGGCTTCTGTTACGAGGGAAGGAGGGGGAGGGGGGGGGGGTAGAGGAGTTGAGGGGGGAGGAGGGCAGTTGAGAGGAGGGCAGAGGAGAGGGGAGGAGGGCAGTTGAGAAGGGAGGGGGAGGAGGGCAGTTGAGAGGGGAGGGGGAGGAGGGCAGTTGAGAGGGGAGGGGGAGGAGGGCAGTTGAGAAGGGAGGGGGAGGAGGGCAGTTGAGAGGGGAGGGGGAGGAGGGCAGTTGAGAGGGGAGGGGGAGGAGGGCAGTTGAGAGGGGAGGGGGAGGAGGGGAAGGCAGTTGAGAGGGGAGGGGGAGGAGGGGAAGGCAGTTGAGAGGGGAGGGGGGGCGCTCTAGATTGCGTGCAGTGTCTTCACTTACTGTACACGAGGGAGGGAATAGAGTGAGGAGGAGGGCAATGCTGCTGCTTGTCTTTCATTGACAGGACGAGTGAGGAGAAGGAAGGGCCCTGCCGGCACCGCTACTGGTCACAGAGTGTGACAGGCGCAGGATGCGGCAGCCGGCAGTCTCTGCACAGCACAGCTGTCCTATCTCTGCAGCAGCTCCTCGCAGACTTCGACAGCGCTGGCCTGCGGGCTCACAGCCAGGGAGTGCACCTGCTCATTCCCAGCGGTGCGCGCTTCCGGGAAGCGCTGGGTGCCCTGTGCTCCCCTTCAGACGCTAGAGGTGCAGGAGCACCTCTAGCATCTGCCCCAATAAGGCAGTGGCCATCTTTGGAGGGGCGCAGGGTCTCTGTGTATGCGGACAGACTCTGAGCCCCTGAGGCGCCGCAATCCTCCTGTCAGTTTTAAACTTTTTTCATTTAAATGTAGAGAGAGCTCTGCACTTGGGTGTCACCCCAGAGACTGGTGACACCCGGTGCGGCCCGCACCCCCCGCACCTGCTTAGTGACGCCACTGGCAGGGGTAAGCAGACTTTAAAAAAAAAGAATAAGGACGTAAATGTCAGCAATCGTGCGGGGGTGATTAGGAGGTGCCTGTGCACCCCTGGCACCCCCCGTGCGCACGCCTATGCTGATCACAGTGCGCAGTGACCCCGGTGGCAGAGTAAGCCCATCTGATCACAGTGCACAGTGACCCTGGTGACAGAGTAAGTCCATCTGATCACAGTGCACAGTGACCCCGGTGGCAGAGTAAGCCCATCTGATCACAGTGCACAGTGACCCCGGTGGTAGAGTAAGCCCATCTGATCGGAAGCGGTACATCTGTCAGAATGAACTTAGGTCTACAGTCATTAGGTCGACCCCACTAGGTCGACTGGCAGGAAGGTCGACCTGACTTAAGGTCGACATGGGCCAAGGTCGACATGACTTAAGGTCGAATTTGCATAAAGGTCGACATGAGGAAGGTCGACTGGTCATAAGGTCGACATGGGTTTTTCACTGTTTTTTTATCCGAATGTCGACATAGTCGACATGGACACAGTTGGCAATGAGAATCGGACCCTCGCATCGCTCGCTGCACTCGCAATGCTTCGGGCACGGTGCCTCGCTGCGCTCGGCACACTATTTTATTCTCCCACCACGCCCTAGTGGATGGTAGGGCATGAAATACCGCCTGTCGGCACATGTCGGCTCAAAAAACAGTGAAAAACCCATGTCGACCTTATGACCAGTTGACCTTCCTCATGTCGACCTTTATGCAAATTCGACCTTAAGTCATGTCGACCTTGGCCCATGTCGACCTTAAGTCAGGTCGACCTTCCTGCCAGTCGACCTAGTGGGGGTCGACCTAATGACTGTAGACCTAAGTTCATTCTAATAGATGACCGCTTCCCTTCTGATCACAGTGCACAGTGCCCCCGGTGGCAGAGTAAGCCCATCTGATCACAGTGCACAGTGACCCCGGTGACAGAGTAAGCCCATCTGATCACAGTGCAGAGTGCCCCCTGGTGGCAGAGTAAGCCCATCTGATCACAGTGCACAGTGACCCCGGTGGCAGAGTAACCCCATCTGGTCACAGTGCAGAGTGACCCCGGTGGCAGAGTAAGCCCATCTGGTCACAGTGCAGAGTGATCCCGGTGGCAGAGTAACCCCATCTGATCACAGTGCACAGTGACCCCGGTGGCAGAGTAAGCCCATCTGGTCACAGTGCAGAGTGATCCCGGTGGCAGAGTAACCCCATCTGATCACAGTGCACAGTGACCCCGGTGGCAGAGTAAGCCCATCTGATCACAGTGCACAGTGTCCCCGGTGGCAGAGTAAGCCCATCTGATCACAGTGCACAGTGCCCCCGGTGGCAGAGTAACCCCATCTGGTCACAGTGCAGAGTGATCCCGGTGGCAGAGTAACCCCATCTGATCACAGTGCACAGTGTCCACGGTGGCAGAGTAAGCCCATCTGATCACAGTGCACAGTGTCCCCGGTGGCAGAGTAAGCCCATCTGATCACAGTGCACAGTGCCCCCGGTGGCAGAGTAAGCCCAGCAGCATATATATGGTTGCTATCCATATATGGTTGCTATGATAAATGACATGAACGCCATATGACCATTGTAATATATTCATACTTTTCATTATACAAATGTCATGATTCAAAAGACATAGGGCGGTATTCAATGAGCCAGAATCGCTGGTCACAGTGATCCAGATTTAACATTCGCCTGCCAATCGCCGGTTTTTAGCTGTGAATCGCCATGCATGGGGATTCGTGGGGAGTCGCCAAGTCACCCTATTCAACGTGGCTGAGAATCGCCGGCCCTAACGGCGATTCTCAGCCATCCCGGCGTTTCCCTATACAGCCGCATTAATGTAGTCAGTTGTTTAAAAAAATGCAGAGAAATGCAAGAAAAAAGCAAATTACCCTGGACAAACGCTTCCCATACAGCATACGGCAAACGCTGGGTAATCTGCTCAAAGGGCAAACGAAGGAGTGAGGTGGGGAGGAGAATCATGGGTAAGTGAGGTGCACCATGGGTAAGAACAGTGCTTTGTGGGAGAAAAAAAAAATACCTGAAAAAATTAAATATATATTTGTATAGCACTTCTACGACCATGACATCACACAAGGGCAGCAAATAATAATACATTAGACTTGCATAGTTAAATGGAACACTTAAAACCAATTATTTCACATGTTCCTATAAAAGTTCACCAGAAAAAGATGACGAGGGACACTCGGTAAGGAACGGCGATATGAAAGAAGAAAAAGGAATCGCCAACTTCTCATTGAATACACTTTTGGCGATTCCCCTCAACTACCGTCGATTCCCCATGTTAAATCCTATAGTCAAAAAACGGCGATTTGCAGAGAATTACATTTGGCGATTGCTGCTTCATTCACCGGTCGTCATCGGCGATTTCAGCTCATTGAATACGGTGATTCGCATTTGGGGCTCCAAAAATCACCGTCAGACACGATAAAAACACAGAATCGCCATAAAACTTGGCGATTCTGGCTCATTGAATACCGCCCATAATGTATGTCCCTGTAATATGTCATTGCTATGGAATGCCTCAATAAACAATTTTAAAAGGAAGAAGTAGAATCTGATATTATTAAATTTACCACACACAAAAACCATACACCACACACACACACACACCCCACACACAGACAACCCTGCCTTGTGATTGGTGGCCTGGCCACCACCCATTCGCAGCGTGTGACGCACGCACTGGCTGTGAATGGATATTGTACATAAACACCCATCCGCAGGCTGCGGGGGGGGGAACACCCACATCATTCAATGGTCGCCAACCATCAAATTATGTGGTGAGTGCAGGCATAAGAAAAGTCACTCTCAGATCACTCAGTTATGCGTGCTCATTCGGGAGATACTGGGCGGGCAGCTGACATCCGGTGCTGTCAGCAGCCCACCCCCGGCGCCCACCTCACCGGGCAGTTTCCATGGGAACACCCAGCATTTTCCTTGGTCGGAAGATGTGGGAGGTTCCCACTGACATGCGAATGGATGATTATGTAAAACAGCTGTGCGAACGTAAAAAGGGGACAAAAGAAATGTTATAATAATGCCCATCTCCTGCTAGCGCCAAATTATACACTGCCCGGGCTGATGGCGGGGTATAGGGGATAGTGGGGTGTTGCCAGCAATGTGAGAGATGGGTGGGAATTGGAGGAGGGGGGGGGGGGGGCAGTGGAACGATGCTGCTGGGTGTGAAACGGTGGTTCAGTGGGACCCTTGACACCAGGCTGCCATGACGACCAGAATCTTCTTCCTGGCGACCAAAATTGTTGTTTTTTTTTGGGAGGGGGGGGGGGGGGGGTTGCTTTTGCGGAGGAAGCAGAATCTGGCCATGGCCGGGTGCATGGCAGTGCAGGTCCGCCGTGGCTATTTCAAAGCTCGAGCAGCCTGGCCTCCCACGCACACAGCAGCATCTCTGGCTCTTCCTCCGGCTGGAAGGGCGCCATGTACCGAGCTGCCGCCACCACTAACCCCATGCCGTTCTCAGAGCTCAGCCTCCCCCGAACACAGCAGCAGCAGCTCTGGGTACGAGGCCACCATGTAACTGGCCACCGCCGCTGCCAATAACACCCAGCTGCTGTCAGTAGGGAGAATGGCATAGTAACAAGCATTTACCCCTGGCAGACCATGGTAACCCCCATAGCAACAAGCATTTACCCCTGGCAGACCATGGTAACCCCATAGCAACAAGCATTTAACCCTGGCAGAGAATATTAACCCCTGGCAGAGCATGTTAACCCCATTGGCAATGAGCATGTTATCCCCTGGCATCAAGCATGAAACCCATAGAAACGAGCATGTATGTAAGCGGAACTTATGTTGCATAACATGTAATTACGGAATGTGGTACCATATGTAATGAGCATGATGATGTTTGGTATAATGTGTAATGGACATTACGGCGTGTGGTATATGTAATGGGCGTTATGGAGTGTGTACATTTTTTGGAGCACACCTTCAGCGCACACTGTCCCTGTGAGAGCCAGGAGGCATACCAGCTTGCAGAAACTACAAGTCCCAGCATGCACACCAGTGTACAAGAACTACAAGTCCCAGCATGCACACCAGTGTACAATAACTGCAAGTCCCAGCATGCACACCAGTCTCTGCCTTGCAGCACCACAGCTAGTGCTGGGAGGACTCAGCTGCCTCTCCCTGGTCCCAGTGATAGCACACACCTGGTATTATACTGCAGCCTGTGTGAGTAGAACAGCAGCTCCCCTGTAAGTGCCCTTATGGCTCACACCCAGCAATCACTACTATGCTGTTACTAGCAGTATAATACCTGGGGTCACCTGGTGCCAGCTGCAGCACTCTCCCTCCTGCCTGCCATGCACACCACCAGGAAGGGACGTTTCCCTGGTAACACAGCTCCTCCCACTCTGCCCCACAGGAAATACACTTTGGCTACAGCCGCGGGGGATTCTGGGAGCAGAGTACAAACCACAACAAAATGGCCGCCACTGTACGAGGACACTGGCTGGGGCATCACTGCCGGACTGCTAGAAGCGGTAATTGCCCTGGGAGAATGCATATAGTTATGTGTTGTGAGGTCACCGGTAGCTCTTAGATTCCATGCTGTATATATAACTATTAAGGCTTTATAACAATTGTCCCCTGTGTGAGGGAGCGGCGGCCATTTTCCCGAAGGCCAATCCCGCGTTCATTGTGCTGCAGCATCTCGGCTCCCTGCTGATCTTACCTGAGGCCTCTCACTTCCAGCAGCCACCCACGGTGATTAAGTTACGGGGGACCGAGAGAAGACATTGCTGTATCTGGCAGCAGGTGATGGTATTGTGCTGCCCTGGTGTTGTTATACAGGAGGAGCAGCCTGTGGTGTTCTGTTATACAGGGAGAGCAGCCTGTGGTGTTCTGTTATACAGGGAGAGCAGCCTGTGGTGTCCTGTTATACAGGGCTAGCAGTCTGTGGTGTCCTGTTATACAGGGGGAGCAGCCTGTGGTGTCCTGTTATACAGGAGGAGCAGCCTGTGGTGTCCTGTTATACAGGGAGAGCAGCCTGTGGTGTTCTGTTATACAGGGAGAGCAGCCTGTGGTGTTCTGTTATACAGGGAGAGCAGCCTGTGATGTTCTGTTATACAGGGGGAGCAGCCTGTGGCGTCCTGTTATACAGGAGGAGCAGACTGTGGTGTCCTGTTATACAGGAGGAGCAGCCTGTGGTGTCCTGTTATACAGGAGGAGCAGCCTGTGGTGTCCTGTTATACAGGAGGAGCAGCCTGTGGTGTCCTGTTATACAGGAGGAGCAGCCTGTGGTGTCCTGTTATACAGGGAGAGCAGCCTGTGGTGTTCTGTTATACAGGGAGAGCAGCCTGTGGTGTTCTGTTAAACAGGGGGAGCAGCCTGTGGTGTCCTGTTATACAGGGGGAGCAGACTGTGGTGTCCTGTTATACAGGGGGAGCAGCCTGCGGTCAGTGGCGTAACTATAAATGTTGCTCCCCCTGCCAAAAAGTTTGTGATTCCCCCCCCCCCCCCCCCCCCCCCCCCCCCCCCGGCTCCTCTCCAGCATGTTGTGATGACGTCACACACGCATAACGGAGAAGCTGAAGCACAATAGAGGAAGAGAAACCAGCAGACGCTGCTGATTCCCTTGGCTCCGACGCATCCCAGGCCGCCCGCCCATCCTGTACACAGTAGACAATAGCCGGCTCTGTGTACAGTCAATTGAATCAGTGGGGGGATTTGTCGTCTCTGCCACGGCTGACTCTCCTCCGATGCTCAGCAAGTGGGCAGTGGCTGGCAGCAGCATGTCAGTGCGTCCAGGGTTGAGATTACCTGAAGGATAAAAAAGGGGCAGACTAGATGGGCCAAATGGTTCTCATCTGCCATCAAATTCTATGTTTCTGGCGCCCACATAGAACCCACTGTGGGCTGCCTTACAGTAGGGATGGCCATCGACTATCGATGTTCCCAAAACATCGATGGTTGGGACCTAGTGCTCGATGTTTTGGTCATCGATAGTGGATGGTCGAATAGTTTTATGCCATTGATGGATGGCTTCTGATGCTAAAAGTTGGGGGCGCATGCACACCGCGTGTGCAGCGTCATTGCGTCCAGTGTCGCTGCGGGCGTCCCGCCCTGCCGGCAGGTGCGCGCACGCGCAAAAGAAACTTAAACTGGATTGATGGCTAAAGTTTCTTCTGCGTATGCGTGCGGATCCCGGCCAGGCAGGCTGCCCGCAGCGACCCTTCCCATTGCTCTGCGCATGCACGATGGCAGGAACCATCGATGGTGTGAGGTAGAATGGTTTCTAGCCATTGATGGGAACCATCGATGGGGGATGTGTCGATGGCCATCCCTACCTTACAGTAGTTATGCCACTGCCTGCGGTGTCCTCCTTTTACACAGGAGGAGCGGCCTTCGGTGTCCTCCTGTCACACAGGGGGTGCGGCCTGCGCTGTCCTCCTGTCACACAGGGGGTGCGGCCTGCGCTGTCCTCCTGTCACACAGGGGGAGCGGCCTGCGCTGTCCTCCTGTCACACAGGGGGAGCGGCCTGCGCTGTCCTCCTGTCACACAGGGGGAGCGGCCTGCGCTGTCCTCCTGTCACACAGGGGGAGCGCCCTGCATCATCCTTTTTATATGTGTGTGTGTGTGGGGGGGGGGTTATGGCGGCCTGCGGCATCCTGTTGTAAATGTTATAAATGGGGAGTAGTATCTTGTGTTCTTTATACAGAGGGAGCAACATGTGGTGGCTTGTTACAAATTTTATACAGGGGGAGCAGCCTCTGGTGTCCTGTTACAAATGCTATACAGGGGGAGCAGCCTCAAGTGGTTTTGTTCTACAGTTAAGCAGCCTCTGCTTTATTTTTGTATTGACATTATTATTAATTATTACCAGGGTTACTAGTCTCTGATATCACATTAGTTTTATTATCATCATACAGATTGAGCAGCCTTTGGTGTCCTTTTACATTTCTTTAGAGACAACCATTCACTACAGTGGACATAGTGGTCTTATTTCCTATAACACTTGTACTATAATGTCCTCTGTATGAGATATATATATATATATATATATATATATATATATATATATATATATATATATATATATATAATATATATATATATATATATATAAGCATTAGAGGATGCTGTTGGGGCCCCTGTGTGGATTTCTCTTAACTCTTTTGAGTGATAAGTGAATTTGTCAGAGTAGGTGTGGAAATAACCAAGCAAATATTTTTATTCATCGTAATGTGTATTTTATATAGGAAATATAATTCTTTATTTACACATTTTTTACTTGAAATTATATATTAAATGTGAGCGACAGTGGCATTTTTAGTGGACATTTTGAACATCACTCACACAGATGTCGGCACCAAGGGGTTAAGATCCCACAAATGGTGCGATTCACCCCATTCTTATTTTGCCTTGCGATGGGCACTCCAGTGTCATCCATATTACATGACAAAGTTGTATGTGCAGTCAGGTATTATTGTACTACATCAGGTCTAGTTCATATCGCACCCTGTGAAAGGAATCGCATGTGATATGTACATTACATATTTATATTACATAGTGTAGTCTAGTCCAAATCTTATGTAGTTCAAATAGCACAGTGTATAAAGTTCCAATAGCATAGCATAGCACACATTGTATAGCTCAAATCTCACCGTGTGTGGGCACCATTACTTACCATATAAATGTTAGATGTGAACTGTGTGGTGTTTATTGTAACTATTATATTTATTCCAGGACAACGGAGCGGTGAGGATGAGACATGTCACTGATTCCCCGAGGATAAACAAGGACGAGAGTTACATGACTGAGAGGATACTAAATCTCACCCTGGAGATCATCTACCTGCTGACTGGGGAGGTGAGGGGATCTTGGAGTGTCACTGTGACATCACTTATATCTATAGTAATAATACAGGGACGTGACTGGGGAGGTGAGGGGATCTGGGAGTGTCACTGTGACATCACTATATCTATAGTAATAATACAGGGACATGACTGGGGAGGTGAGGGGATCTGGGAGTGTCACTGTGACATCACTTATATCTGTAGTAATAATACAGGGACGTGACTGGGGAGGTGAGGGGAACTGGGAGCTGTACTGTGACATCGCTTATATCTTTAGTAATAATACAGGGACGTGACTGGAGAGGTGAGGGGATCTGGGAGCGTCACTGTGACGTCACGTATATCTATAGTAATAATACAGGGACGTGACTGGAGAGGTGAGGGGATCTGGGAGTGTCACAGTGACATCACTTATATCTATAGTAATAATACAGGGACATGACTGGGGAGGTGAGGGGAACTGGGAGCTGTACTGTGACATCACTTATATCTATAGTAATACAGGGACGTGACTGGAGAGGTGAGGGGATCTGGGAGCGTCACTGTGACGTCACTTATATCTATAGTAATAATACAGGGACGTGACTGGGGAGGTGAGGGGATCTGTGAGCGTCACTGTGACATCACTTATATCTATAGTAATAATACAGGGACGTGACTGGGGAGGTGAGGGGATCTGGGAGCGTCACTGTGACGTCACTTATATCTATAGTAATAATACAGGGACGTGACTGGGGAGGTGAGGGGATCTGGGAGCGTCACTGTGACGTCAATTATATCTATAGTAATAATACAGGGACGTGACTGGGGAGGTGAGGGGATCTGGGAGCGTCGCTGTGACATCACCTATATCTATAGTAATAACACAGGGACGTGACTGGGGGAGGTGAGGGGATCTGGGAGCGTCGCTGTGACATCACTTATATCTATAGTAATAATACAGGGAGGTGAGGGGATCTGGGAGCGTCACTGTGACATCACTTATATCTATAGTAATAATACTGGCATGTGACTGGGGAGGTGAGGGGATCTGGGAGCGTCACTGTGACGTCAATTATATCTATAGTAATAATACAGGGACGTGACAGGGGAGGTGAGGGGATCTGGGAGCGTCACTGTGACGTCAATTATATCTATAGTAATAATACAGGGACGTGACTGGGGAGGTGAGGGGATCTGGGAGCGTCGCTGTGACATCACCTATATCTATAGTAATAATACAGGGACGTGACTGGGGAGGTGAGGGGATCTGGGAGCGTCGCTGTGACATCACTTATATCTATAGTAATAATACAGGGAGGTGAGGGGATCTGGGAGCGTCACTGTGACATCACTTATATCTATAGTAATAATACAGGGACGTGACTGGGGAGGTGAGGGGATCTTGGAGTGTCACTGTGACATCACTTATATCTATAGTAATAATACTGGGATGTGACTGGGGAGGTGAGGGGATCTGGGAGCGTCACTGTGACGTCAATTATATCTATAGTAATAATACAGGGACGTGACTGGGGAGGTGAGGGGATCTGGGAGCGTTGCTGTGACATCACCTATATCTATAGTAATAATACAGGGACGTGACTGGGGAGGTGAGGGGATCTGGGAGCGTCACTGTGACATCACTTATATCTATAGTAATAATACAGGGAGGTGAGGGGATCTGGGAGCGTCACTGTGACATCACTTATATTTATAGTAATAATACAGGGACGTGACTGGGGAGGTGAGGGGATCTGGGAGCGTCACTGTGACATCACTTATATCTATAGTAATAATACAGGGACGTGACTGGGGAGGTGAGGGGATCTGGGAGTGTCACTGTGACATCACTTATATCTATAGTAATAATACAGGGATGTGACTGGGGAGGTGAGGGGATCTTGGAGTGTCACTGTGACATCACTTATATCTATAGTAATAATACTGGGATGTGACTGGGGAGGTGAGGGGATCTGGGAGCGTCACTGTGACATCACTTATATCTATAGTAATAATACAGGGACGTGACTGGGGAGGTGAGGGGATCTGGGGGTGTCACTGTGACATCACTTATATCTATAGTAATAATACAGGGACGTGACTGGGGAGGTGAGGGGATCTGCGAGCGTCGCTTTGACATCACTTATATCTATAGTAATAATACAGGGACGTGACTGGGGAGGTGAGGGGATCTGGGAGTGTCACTGTGACATCACTTACAGTAATACCAGAGGGTCATTACTGGGAGTGTATGCAGTGATAGTATATTTTTCTAATACACAGGGTTACACTTTCGTGAAAAAGACATCCGGTGAGCATGAAACATCCAGTAGCTGTCCCTGTGTGTCAGGAGGACTGAGCAGGACCCAGAGGCCTATAACTGTGCCCCCACCTCACTCACTGATACATGGGAGAGACAAAGAGCAGAAGATCCTGGAACTCACCAACAAGATTATTCAGCTGCTGACCGGAGAGGTGACTGCTGGGAATGGGGCATTATACAGTAACACCGGGGGATGTGACCGGAGAGGTGGCTGCTGGGAATGGGACATTATACAGTAACACCGGGGGATGTGACCGGAGAGGTGGCTGCTGGGAATGGGACATTATACAGTAGCTTCGGGGGATGTGACTGTAGAGGTGACTGCTGGGAATGGGACATTATACAGTAACACCGGGGGATGTGACCAAAGAGGTGGCTGCTGGGAATGGGACATTATACAGTAGCTCCGGGGGATGTGACCGTAGAGGTTGCTGCTGGGAATGGGACGTTATACAGTAGCTCCGGGGGATGTGACCGTAGAGGTGACTGCTGGGAATCAGACATAATACAGTAGCTCTGGAGATGTGACCGTAGAGGTAACTGCTGGGAATGGGACATTATACAGTAACACCGGGGGATGTGACTGCTGGGAATGGGACATTATACAGTAACACCGGGGGATGTGACCGGAGAGGTGGCTGCTGGGAATGGGACATTATACAGTAGCTCCGGGGGATTTGACTGTAGAGGTGACTGCTGGGAATGGGGCATTATACAGTAACACCAGGGTATGTGATCGGAGAGGTGATTGCTATGAATGAGACATTATACAGTAACACCAGGGGATTTGATCGGAGAGGTGAATGCTGGGAATAGGGCATTATATAGTAACACGGGGGGATGTGACCGGAGCGGTTGCTTCTGGAGATGGGACATTATACAGTAACACCGGGGGATGTGACCGGAGACGTGACTGCTGGGAATGGGACATTATACAGTAACACGGGGGGATGTGACCGGAGACGTGACTGCTGGGAATAGGGCATTATACAGTAACACCGGGGGATGTGACCGGAGACGTGACTGCTGGGAATGGGACATTATACAGTAACACTGGGGGATGTGACCGGAGAGGTGACTGCTGGGAATGGGACATTATACAGTAACACCGGAGGATGTGACTGGAGAGGTGACTGCTGGGAATGGGACATTATACAGTAACACCGGGGGATGTGACTGCTGGGAATGGGACATTATACAGTAACACCGGGGGATGTGACTGCTGGGAATGGGGCATTATACAGTAACATCGGGGGATGTGTCTGGGTGATGACTGTATCATTGTGTGTATCAGGTTCCTATAAGGTGTCAGGATGTCGCTGTATATCTCTCCATGGAGGAGTGGGAGTATATAGAGGAACACAAGGATCTGTACATTGACGTGATGATGGAAACTCACCGGCCCCTCACATCACTGGGTAAGAAGAGACTTAATTTTATTGTACGTGATATTTTACACTTATCATCCTGCTAATCACACATGTATTCAATGTACTCAGTCACGGTGTGTCTCCTATAGATGGACCCAGTAACAGAGATACCCCTGAGAGATGTCCCCGTCCTCTGTATTCCCAGGATAATCACATATATACCATGTCCTCAGTCACTGCGTGTCTCCTACAGATGGGCCCAGTAACAGTGATACCCCAGAGAGATGTCCCCGTCCTCTGTATTCCCAGGATAATCACATATATACCATGTCCTCAGTCACTGCGTGTCTCCTACAGATGGGCCCAGTAACAGAGATAACCCAGAGAGATGTCCCCGTCCTCTGTATTCCCAGGATAATCACATATATACAATGTCCTCAGTCACTGCGTGTCTCCTACAGATGGGCCAGTAACAGAGATACCCCTGAGAGATGTCCCCGTCCTCTGTATTCCCAGGATAATCACATATATACACTGTCCTCAGTCACTGTGTGTCTCCTACAGATGGGGCCAGTAACAGAGATACCCCAGAGAGATGTCCCCGTCCTCTGTATTCCCAGGATAATCACATATATACCATGTACTCAGTCACTGTGTGTCTCCTACAGATGGGTCCAGTAACAGAGATACCCCAGAGAGATGTCCCCGTCCTCTGTATTCCCAGGATAATCACATATATACAATGTCCTCAGTCACTGCGTGTCTCCTACAGATGGGCCCAGTAACAGAGATACCCCAGAGAGATGTCCCCGTCCTCTGTGTTCCCAGGATAATCACATATATACCATGTACTCAGTCACTGTGTGTCTCCTACAGATGGGCCCAGTAACAGAGATACCCCAGAGAGATGTCCCCGTCCTCTGTATTCCCAGGATAATCACATATATACAATGTCCTCAGTCACTGCGTGTCTCCTACAGATGGGCCCAGTAACAGCGATATCCCAGAGAGATGTCCCAGTCCTCTGTATTCCCAGGATAATCACATATATACCATGTCCTCAGTCACTGCGTGTCTCCTACAGATGGGCCCAGTAACAGAGATACCCCAGAGAGATGTCCCCGTCCTCTGTATTCCCAGGATAATCACATATATACCATGTCCTCAGTCACTGCGTGTCTCCTACAGATGGAGCCAGTAACAGAGATACCCCAGAGAGATGTCCCCGTCCTCTGTATTCCCAGGATAATCACATATATACTATGTCCTCAGTCACTGTGTGTCTCCTACAGATGGGCCCAGTAACAGAGATACCCCAGAGAGATGTCCCCGTCCTCTGTATTCCCAGCAATGTACAGAGGAGACTCACAGGACCCCACAGGAGGATCAGGTAGGTGGGAATTAGGTTCTCCCCAATATACCAAAGTGACTGTCACTATATGAATTGCAGCAGTTGTGTGTGTGTGTGTGTGTGTGTGTGTGTGTGTGTGTGTGTGTGTCTGTCTGTCTTATACACTGATATTCTACTGTGTAACCTCCATGACCTCAGACATTACTAATGATATTTTTTAGGTTCAGTGTGAAGATTTGTCTGATATTAAGGAAGCAGAAATAAAGGGAGAAGAAGAGACGGATGTGACTGATATTAAGGCAGAAGCTACAGAAGGAGAAGAGACGGATGTGACAGATAAGGAAGAAGATATGGAAACAGAAGACACATATATGAGGCGTGACCAGCATCGTAAGAAGGAGGAAATCCCTACAGATACCTACAGATATCACTTTTTACATATTTTCCTTGTTCTGTGTGTTACCAGCCCAGAGATCTGACCAGTCTCCTCCCCACACTCTCAGGTGTATCTCATACATCAGGATCCATCAGCCCCTATTATACTCCTGCTCTCCCCCTCACATCATGTCACTGTGTGTTACCAGACCAGAGATCTGACCAGTCTCCTCCCGCACTCTCTGGTGTATCTCTTACATCAGGAGCCATCAGCCCCTATTATACTCCTGCTCTCCCCCTCACATCATGTCACTGTGTGTTACCAGCCCATAGATCTGACCAGTCTCCTCCCCACACTCTCTGGTGTATCTCATACATCAGGAGCCATCAGCCCCTATTATACTCCTGCTCTCCCCTCACATCCTGTCACTGTGTGTTACCAGCCCAGAGATCTGACCAGTCTCCTCCCCACACTCTCTGGTGTATCTCATACATCAGGTGCCATCAGCACCTATTATACTCCTGCTCTCCCCCTCACATCATGTCACTGTGTGTTACCAGCCCAGAGATCTGACCAGTCTCCTCCCTGCACTCTCTGGTGTATCTCATACATCAGGAGCCATCAGCCCCTATTATACTCCTGCTATCCCCTCACATCATGTCACTGTGTGTTACCAGCCCAGAGATCTGACCAGTCTCCTCCCCACACTCTCTGGTGTATCTCCATACATCAGCAGCCATCAGCCCCTATTATACTCCTGCTCTCCCCCTTACATCATGTCACTGTGTGTTACCAGCCCAGAGATCTGACCAGTCTCCTCCCCACACTCTCTGGTGTATCTCATACATCAGGATCCATCAGCCCCTATTATACTCCTGCTCTCCCCTCACATCATGTCACTGTGTGTTACCAACCCAGAGATCTGACCAGTCTCCTCCCCATACTCTCAGGTGTATCTCATACATCAGGATCCATCAGCCCCTATTATACTCCTGCTCTCCCCCTCACATTATGTCACTGTGTGTTACCAGCCCATAGATCTGACCAGTCTCCTCCCCACACTCTCTCGTGTATCTCATACATCAGGATCCATCAGCCCCTATTATACTCCTGCTCTCCCCCTCACATTATGTCACTGTGTGTTACCAGCCCATAGATCTGACCAGTCTCCTCCCCACACTCTCTGGTGTATCTCATACATCAGGAGCCATCATCCCTATTATACTCCTGCTTTCCCCTCACATCATGTCACTGTGTGTTACCAGCCCAGAGATCTGACCAGTCTCCTCCCCACACTCTCTGGTGTATCTCATACATCAGGAGCCATCAGCCCCTATAATACTCCTGCTCTCCCCTCACATCATGTCACTGTGTGTTACCAGCCCAGAGATCTGACCAGTCTCCTCCCCACACTCTCTGGTGTATCTCATACATCAGGAGCCATCAGCCCCTATTATACTCCTGCTCTCCCCTCACATCATGTCACTGTGTGTTACCAGCCCAGAGATCTGACCAGTCTCCTCCCCACACTCTCTGGTGTATCTCATACATCAGCAGCCATCAGCCCCTATTATACTCCTGCTCTCCCCCCTCACATCATGTCACTGTGTGTTACCAGCCCAGAGATCTGACCAGTCTCCTCCCCACACTCTCTGGTGTATCTCATACATCAGGATCCATCAGCCCCTATTATACTCCTGCTCTCCCCCCTCACATCATGTCACTGTGTGTTACCAGCCCAGAGATCTGACCAGTCTCCTCCCCACACTCTCTGGTGCATCTCATACATCAGGACCCATCCGCCCCTATTATACTCCTGCTCTCCCCTCACATCATGTTACTGTGTGTTACCAGCCCAGAGATCTGACCAGTCTCCTCCCCGCACTCTCTGGTGTATCTCATACATCAGGAGCCATCAGCCCCTATAATACTCCTGCTCTCCCCTCACATCATGTCACTGTGTGTTACCAGCCCAGAGATCTGACCAGTCTCCTCCCCACACTCTCTGGTGTATCTCATACATCAGGAGCCATCAGCCCCTATTATACTCCTGCTCTCCCCCTCACATCATGTCACTGTGTGTTACCAGCCCAGAGATCTGACCAGTCTCCTCCCCGCACTCTCTGGTGTATCTCATACATCAGAAGCCATTTCCCCTTATTTTATTCTTCAGGACATGTTCAGGGCCACAGGGCTAACGCTGGGTAGTGGAGTGGGAGAGAGAGCATTCCAGCACCCGAGAGATTAAACTTCTCCTTCCTCACTGGCAGACCAGGCTCCTCCCCTTCTCTATCCCGCCTCCAGGCCAGCTAACCTCGGTTATTTTGGTGCTGGCAGGAGCCAACATGCACCATAGAGAGTGGGCAATATGCAGCCTTACTTCTTCATTTTTATTTTTCATCTTATTTTTACACTGACTGGAGTCAGTGACAGCGCAGCTTTGCAGGGGGTCTATGAGACACCAGCGCTGCTGCTCCATTACCTGGGCCCGGTGGCTGCAGCACCACCAGGCATCTGCGAGTGACCGCAACAGTCCCCTGGCAATCGGGAGACTACAGCCGCAGCCGGACACCACACTGAAAAGGCAACGGTGTCCGGACTGGTCATAGACAGACTCATCATAGACCGTCATATGGTCGACAGGGTTTAAAAGTCGAAACACAATAGGTCGACAGGGTGTAAAGGTCAAAAGGTCGACATGCATTTTTTTTTTACTTTTTTTTTATGGTATTTCATGCCCTACCATCCACTAGGGCATTGGAGGGAGAATAAAATAGTGCGCCGTGCGAGGGGAAGCGGTACACATAGACAGTGTCCATGTCAATCTATGTCGACAGACACCCTTAAAACATTAAACACTCACCTCGACCTTTTTTCATGTCGACCATTTAACCATGTCGACCTTTTACCTGTCGATCATATGACTGTCTATAATTTATACCATAACCAAAGGCAACGCGCTCCCTGCCACGTGCTTGCGAGGGTTATAGTGGCTGTTGCATCCTGGCGTGGGGGACCGCTGGGCTGCGCTAGCAAGCAGACGGCTGGTATGCCACCCACTCCTGCTGGACCACCAGGGATAAAGGTGTATGGGCAGCAGTGCCGGTAGCAGTGCAGCTTGGTGTGCACCAGATCCCCGCCATTTTACTGGCGCTGCATGAGGTCATTTCCCTGGGGGCATTTGCTAGCAGTGACAGTAGGCAGCACATCCCACAGTGATTCCTGTTACCGATCCTTCCTGCCTGCAGCACGTGTGGAGGGAGACGGAGAGCTTATCAGCCACCCGATGATCCACTGCCAGAGAGCCTGGGCCAGTCCTCCCTGTACCTCTCCTCCGAGGACACAGGTTACAGAGTTTATGCTCCAGTCAGCCATAGCTGCTTAAGGAGCTGAGTTCCATTTTTCATTGCATTGTATTCCTTGTATGCTTCTCTCTCTTTCTTTCTTTCTTTCTTTCTTTCTTTCTTTCTTTCTTTCTTTCTTTCTTTCTTTCTTTCTTTCTTTCTTTCTTTCTTTCTTTCTTTCTTTCTTTCTTTCTTTCTTTCTTTCTTTCTCCCCCAGTATCTAGCTCCTCCTCTTCCTCTCCCTATATAGCTGAGCACCTCCCTAGTATCCTTAGTCTTTTTCCTGTCTCCTCTGTCTGTAACAGGTAGTTAGTTAGCTGTTCTGGTTATGCTGCTGGAGCCTGGGCAGCTTAGGGATGGTGGCGCTTTGCCCTTTATGGATCCGGGCTGGCGGTATGGATCCCCTCCTCCCCCTAGGGTGTTACTGGGGCTGGCGGTGCCTTACCCTTAGTTTGTCCGGGCTGGTGTATGGAGCAGGACTCACACTTGTATGCACGGCCAGCGGTAGACTCCGTGTCCGGTGTGTACATGTCACGGCTCCAGCGGTGTGCCCGGAGCTGCAGGGACGAGGGGGGAGGCGGCAGTAGCGTGTCCGGTGTGGTTACTGCGGGCGGCGGTTTCTTATAGCCGCTTCCGCAGTTGAGTGGCACCGGAAGATATGGCGTGAACTTTCGGCGGGCACACTCTCTGCACGCGGCCTGCGTTCCAGAAGAAAGCATGCAAGAAAAAGAACGCTAAAAGTTGTCCAGCTTGTGATACGTCGTTTGTTGGAGAAGAGGTCCTCTGTCAGGATTGCCTTAGGAAAGGAGAAGCAGGCCCTAGTGTGTCGTCTCAGATTTCTGATTTAACGAGCTGGATGAAAAAGAACTTTGTAACCAAAGTTGAGTTCATGAGTAATAAAAGGTCCAGGTCACAGACCAGTTTGGATAGAGAAGAGGAATGTGGATCAGTTGAAGTTTATTCTGATCAGGAACGCTCTGGTGTTTCTGGTGCCGAATCAGGTGAAGTTCTGGATGATAAACGTTTGTTTAATCCGGAGCTAGTGGAGATGGTTTTAAAAAACCTTTGCAAGACTCTGAATTACAAACAGCCGGTAAAAACAGAGTTTGATGCCTTATTTGAGGATTGATCAAAGAAAGGTAGATGTGTTCCTGTACACGTGGATTGGATGCAATCGAATAAAGACTGTGTGCTCAGATTGTTGGTATATACCTAATCAGCCCCCTTTTCTCTTTCCTCCACTAGGTGACACTGGAGAGTTACAGTGGGGAATAGAAGGCGACCACAGGGAGCTTGGGCACTTTAGAATAAATTAAGTGACTAACTCCTCCTCTTCTACTTCCTCTCCTAGGCAGTCTTAGCATGTGCCCTGCGGGAGCTGGGTGCGTTCAAGGCTCACTCCTGAGCTTTTTATTTTTTAATGTAAATTGATCTGCAATCAGCAAGAGGACAGGCAGGTAGCTCCCTGTCCCTACCTGCCTGCGACGAGGGCGCTGTCGGCGGGTCCGGTCACAGCTGCATGCAGCTTGCCTCCGGTACCTGGCTGCAGGATCCACAGATCCTGAGGTCCCGTCGCCGCTGCTTGCAGCGTGCCTCGAGGACCAGTCAGCACGCCGCACCCGACAGCCAAGGCAGGGGTAAGTATAGCACTGATCTCCCGTTAGCGGGGGATTCAGTGTAGAAGACGCGGCAGCGCACTTTTAAATACAGCGCCATTAGTGAGGAGCGGAGTAGAGCGCGGCATGCTGGGTACTTCCGCTTCCTCCTTCTTCATAGGTGCGGCAGCCATTGAAGCAGCAGTGTGATCCGCGGCTCCCTCGAGGTGTCTGTAAAGTGCCGGTGACCCTGGTTCAGTGAGTCACAGCGGGACATAGGCGGTCAGGGCGGCTTGGACTGTGTCCAAAAAGGTCCCTTAGCCGGCGCAAGTTATATTTATATACAGTGCGCGTATCGGGCTTGTGGCAGACTCTGCCTTTTTTCTATACCTCCTCTCCTGTCCGGTATTTTCATCTTTCTCTCCTCTCTGTGAAAGATTGCTGAGTGTATGATGGCTGGTAAAAAGATTGCGTGCAAGAAGTGCAGCAATAAATTCACGCCACACGCGGAGGACGCCATTTTATGTCCCTCGTGCTGCATCCCCAGCCCCCACTCCTTCAACATCGGGGCAGGATACGCCTGTATGGGCTTCCCAGTTGTCTGTAGTGATTTCTCAGCTGGCTTCTGAGTTATCTTCGGCCAGACAAGATAGGGATGCAGCCAGGGATCAGCAGGCAGAGTTAACCTCTGCTGTGGAGGGTCTGTCTAGAGCATTGTATGCAGACCCCTCTACACCCCCTCCCCCTAGACTGGCTTCTGCTAATAGGATGTTTCCTCAGGTCCCTCTGTTAGATGATACAGATGATGACATGCCAGCTCTAGAGGAGGGTGAATTTCATGAGCCTGATGCTGAGCCTGATGCTCCGCTTATACAGGACTCTGATGTCCCCTCTCAGGGTTTAGAGGACTTAATACAAGCAGTCCGGTTAACCCTCAATGTCACAGAGGAGGTGAGACCTGCTGCGCGTCCCTCAGTGTTTGCTAAAAAGCAGAAACAGTCTGCATATTTCCCAGCCTCAGAGGAGCTGGATGAACACTTGCAAAAAGCTTGGTTACACCCAGACAAAAAGTTTCAGGTGTCTCAGAGATTTTTCACTGCCTATCCTTTTACTAAAGATGCTAGGAAGTCATGTGAAACGCCACCTGCTGTTGATTCTTCGGTATCACGCTTGTCCAAAAAGACAGTGTTGCCCATTCCAGGAGCCTCTACCCTTAAAGATGTGTCTGATAGGCGGTTAGAGAGTGCCCTGAAGAATATTTATTCGGCCGCTGGTCTTTTACAAAGGCCAGCACAAGTGGGCTGTTGGGTCAATAGGGCCATGGAGGTATGGGCATCCCAGGTGGCCTCCTCTCTAGACCCAGGGGCAAGTGATATGTTGCTCTTAGTGGAACACATACGTGAGGCTGCAGGTTACTTAGTAGAAGCCTCTTCAGATGTTTGTATGCTTGCGGCTCGTATCTCTGCCCTCTCAGTTTCAGCTCGCCGTACTCTTTGGTTGAGACAGTGGAATGCAGACGCCGACTCCAAGAAGGCGGTGGAAGCATTACCCTTTGCTGGTGAGGCGCTCTTTGGTCCAGAGCTGGACAAAATGATTTCACAGGCTACAGGGGGTAAGTCTCAGTTCCTGCCCACTGCAGCCCCTCCCCCACGTAGGTCATTTCCTACTACTGGAGGGCAGTCATTTCGGCCCACCCCCAGATTCAGGGGTAGGTCTAGGGGAGCGGCTACCAGTTCCAGAGGCTTCCGAGGCAGAGGTTCAGCCAGCGCTCCAATCCTGGATGCAAAGGTTACCTCAAAGCCCTCGGCATGACTCTCCCAGCTCCTGTCCAGATCACAGGGTGGGAGGCCGGCTGCTGTTTTACCATCAGGTTTGGGCCGGATCATGCCAGGACGCATGGGTAAAGGACCTGGTAGCAGTAGGCTACAAGATAGATTTCTTGTTGCCTCCTCCTCAACAGTTTTTTCCTCTACCTCCCCCATGGCAGCCCTCACTCATGGGTTCCTCCCTTCTGGGTAGTGCATTCGGAAAGGAAAGAAAGACACCAGCCCCCATAAAAGGGCTCCTCCTCCTTCCTCCTGTGTCTTTTTTTCCTTTCCGGGTAAGTGCAGGTAGGAGGTGGACACTAGCTAGCGTAGTTAAGGCTTCCTGGGGGTCTCTGCGGCGGTTCTTACCCCTTGCAGATGACCAGGTCTCCCTGTTATTCTGGAGACGGATTCGTGGCCGCATGCGGTCCCCTCCGGGGGCAGCTACAAGCGGTGGCGTCCGCAGGAGTGACGCGTAGGGCGGCGCGGGATAGCGTTGCCGCGTCACTGCCTGGCCCGCGTGCATTGCACAGAGCGGGCGGACGTCGGCGGCAGCGCGTGGCAGCGTGCGCGGCGCCGGCGGGTGACGCGTTTCCGCTGCGAGCGGAAGCGTACATTAGCCGGCGTCTGCAGCAGGACACGGGAGTCAGCGCGGGGAGAGCCACAGGATCTGAGGTCTCACTGATACCGGGTAAGGCGCCGGAGGCGCGCGCTGCTACACAGCTTCCTCAATTAGGCGGACTATGTCTCAATGTCTGGGAGTTTAACACTTCCTTGTTTTTCTGCTAGATTGTCAGTGTTTGTTTCAGTGACTGTGCGCTGCTGCCATGGAGGAAGAGCGTAATGTGAGGAAGTCAGGGTAAGCTATTGCTGCTATATGTGTCCACCTGTACTAGAGTTAGTTTGGCTAGTTTATTTAGTGAATCGTTTTGTGTTTTAGGTCAGAGACCAGCAAGGATAAGGAGAGCAGATCTAAGCATAAAAAGCCACATTTGGATAAATGTGCAGCATGTGAAAAGGGGTTACCTCAAAAGCATGTCGGCATACTTTGTGATGGTTGTAAGACCCCCCAACTGCAGCCAGCTCAAATAGCAGGCTTGGTGGAGGTGCTAACCGCTGCATTAGCAGAGAAATTTGTGGCTAAGGCAGATGTGGAGAAAAAATCTTCCAAAAGAAAGCATATTATTGCCAGTGAGGACTCTGATGACTCAGTCCGGCAATCTACCAGTGCAGTGATACCAGAGTTTGATCTGGATCAAGGGGATGAGGAGCCTAGCCAGGATAAAATGGAGGCTGAGGTTAACCCCGATATGATCGATAACCTTCTAAATTTGATATATAAATCATTAAATATCGATGATCCACAAGAAGATCTCAGTCTACAGGAGATGTTGTTTAAGGACAAAAAGCGCAAAGGGAAAGTGTTTCCCCTGTCCAATACCCTGAAAGAAGTGATTTCAGAGGAGTGGAAACACCCGGATAGACGGGTGGTCACATCAAGTAGAGTCAGCAAAATGTACCCGTTTGATAAACAGCAGGTGGCATCTTGGGAGGTGCCACCAAAAGTGGACGCAGCTGTAGCAAGGTTGTCCAGGAAAACCACATTGCCCCTTGAAGAGGCCAATATTTTCAAAGACCCAATGGAAAGAAAGATCGAGTTGGGTCTTAGAAAACAACAGTTGGTGGCAGGCACCGCTTTGAAGCCGGCGGCGGCTATGGCGGTGACATCAAGGGTGCTGAGAGGATGGTGCCAGCAACTTGAAAGTGACATACTGGATGGCCTCAAGAGGTCCGAGTTGCTGAAAATGGTGCAGGATGTGCAACTTGCAGTTGAGTTTCTATGCGAAGCATCATTAGACTCTGTGCGCCTGGCGGCAAGGGCCGGAGCTACAGCGGCTGCCACCAGAAGAGCCCTCTGGCTAAAACCGTGGGCAGCGGACGTACAGTCTAAGAATAGACTGTTATCAATGCCTTTCCAAGGGGACTATCTTTTTGGAAAACAATTAGATGATTTAGTGTCCAAAATTTCGGGGGGAAAATCAGTGTGGTTACCCCAAGACAAAATAGCTAAGAAGACTCCGCCTCCAAGGTTCAACAGATACCAGCAGGAGTTTAGAGAGTCACGGGCTTATAGGCCAGGAAGGCCGTATAGGAGGGGATCTTGGGTTTCCAGGGCCAATTTTCGAGGCCAAGGGAACAAAGAGAGCAGGTTCTCCTCCAAAAAAGACCCCCAATGACGCCAACCCACAAAAAGTGGGAGCCAGGTTGCTGAAGTTCCAAAGCGCCTGGCGGGAATCCACATCGGACGAGTGGGTTCTAGAAGTAGTCCGCTCAGGCTACAAAATAGACTTTTTAAGGAAGCCAGGAGAATTCCTGGTTCAGTCTCCCGTTCCAGAGAATTTGGAAGAGAGGGGAGCGCTGTTATCCAGCTTGAAGGAGATGCTAGACCAAGAGGTGGTCAGCGTAGTGGCAAAACCACAACAGTTTCAGGGATGGTTCTCCCGATTCTTTGTGGTGAGGAAGGCCACAGGAGGATTCCGGACAATCCTGGATTTACGCAGACTGAACAAATTCATAAGAATAAAGTCGTTCAGGATGGAGTCAATAAAATCAGTTATATTGGATCTCAGTCAAAACGACTTCATGTCTTCAATAGACCTCAAGGACGCCTATCTTCACGTCCCGATCTTCGAAGGGCATCGGAAGTTTCTGAGGTTCAGAATACAAGGGGTCACCTATCAGTTCAATGCGCTTCCCTTCGGACTAGCAACGTCACCCAGAACGTTTACCAAGGTGCTGGTGGTCATAATAGCGTGGCTAAGAAGAAAGGGGATAAGGCTGTACCCTTATCTGGACGATATCCTGATTGTGGCAGAATCAGAGGATCTTCTAATTCAGCACACGGCGGAAGTAGTAGACTGCCTAAAATACCATGGGTGGCTCATAAACGAGAAAAAAAGTCATCTCGCCCCGACTCAAAAAATTCAGTATTTGAGAGTAATCTTAAATACACAAGACATGAGGGTATCCCTGACAGAAGCAAGGAGAAACAAGCTGTGGGGAAAAGTAGAGTGGATGAGAAAAAGGACAGTGGTCTCATCTCGGGACTGCATGGAAACCTTGGGGCTCATGTCAGCAGCCCTAGAAACAATACCATGGTCCCGATTTCACATGCGAAAACTCCAGGCCTGCTTCCTAATACAGTGGGACAAAGACAGCAAGAAATTAAGTCAGCGGATAACACTGTCAAAAGCCGCCAAGAAAGATTTGGATTGGTGGTCCGATACGGAACGTCTAGTACAAGGGAGAAGCTTTGCCATCAGAGAACAGGTGGTGATCACGACAGACGCCAGCCTGTACGGCTGGGGGGCAACATGTGCCGGCCAAATAGCTCAAGGTCATTGGTCGGGAGAATGGAGAGCTTCTCACTCCAACCTGAGAGAGATGGAGGCGGTGTATCGGGCATGCGCTCACTTTCAAGGCCAAGCGCAGGACAGAGAACTGGTTATAAGATCGGACAATCAGGCGGTGGTGTCCTATATAAATCATCAAGGGGGCACGAAAAGCAGGGCGCTACTAGAACAACTCTCCAAGATTATCGAGTGGGCAGAAACCAGGGTGATAGACATCTCGGCAGTATTCCTTGCAGGCAAGGACAATGTGATAGCAGATCGGCTGAGCAGAGAGAAATGCCGGCCAGGCGAGTGGGCCCTCAACAGCACAGTCTTCGACAGCCTAGCGAGAAAGTGGGGCAGGCCACAAGTAGATTTGATGGCAACAGAAGTAAACAGGAAAGTACCAGTCTACTTTTCAAGGTTCCGGGAGCCCCAGGCCGCTCAAGTCGACGCCCTGACAGCAATTTGGGACATGGACACGGCATACGTCTTTCCTCCAATCCCGGTAATCCCAAGACTGCTAAAGAAAATTCAAAGGGAGAATGTACAAGTCATGGCGATTCTTCCCTACTGGCCCAGGAGGCCATGGTTCAGCACGGTGTGCAGACTAGCAGTAGACGGGCCATGGAAGTTACCAGCAACTCCAGACTTGCTATCGCAGGGACAAGTAACAAGGGCACAACCCCTGTCTTGGAACCTGACGGCCTGGTTACTGAGACCAAGGCATTAGAGGCAAAAGGATTCGACAAGGAAGTTATCGGGACACTGCTTCAAGCCAGGAAAACCTCCACAATGAAGACATACTATCGAATGTGGAAAAGGTACGTGTATTGGGCAAGAAGCGAGCAGAAAGACCCGAAGTTGGTGGCAACGATATTGAGCTTCCTACAGAAAGGCCTACGGATGGGGCTCTCAGCTAGTACCCTAAAGGTGCAGATATCAGCACTAGCCTCTATGCTAGACTGGGACGTGGCAAACAACAGGGATGTGCGCCGGTTCATGCAAGCGGTGAAAAGACTGAAACTAAGGGTCAGAAATCCATTATCTCCATGGGATTTAAACTTAGTGCTGGGTGTCCTCATGGAAGACCCCTTTGAACCAATACAGGAAATACCGCTCAAGTTACTATCTTGGAAAGTGCTATTCTTGGTGGCCATAACTTCAGCCCGCAGAGTCTCAGAGCTGCAGGCACTATGGATAGATGAACCGTATTTGAACTTTTATGAAGATAAAGTAACTTTAAGAACAAATCCACAATTTGTGCCGAAAGTCGCATCAGAGTTTCATGTAAATCAGGAGATTGTGCTCCCGTCCTTTTGTTCCAACCCATCGAACAGCAAGGAGGAGCGTCTTCATGCGCTGGATGTTGTCAGAGCCCTGAAAGTGTACAAACAAAGGTCAGCAGATGTGCGACAAGCAAGGAATCTGTTTATACTGATGGAAGGGCACAGAAAAGGTCAGGCGGCGTCCAAGCAAACGCTATCAAGATGGATCAAAGAGTGTATTTTAAAGGCGTATCAAATAAGAGGCGCGGTACCGCCTGAAGGACTCAAAGCTCACTCCACAAGGGCGGTTGCCTCATCCTGGGCGGAGAAAGAATCCGCCTCAGTCTTGGAACTATGCAAAGCGGCAGGGTGGTCGTCAGTGCATACCTTCACAAGGCATTACAGAGTCGATGTGATGTCATCAGCAGATGCCAAATTCGGGAGAAGAATCCTGAGCGCGGCAGTCTTGTGAAAAAAGTTGAAGGAAAATTATTATTTGATTATTTTGGCCAAAGCAGGCTGATATTTTAGTTACGTGAGTATTAACCCCCCCCCCCTGTGTTGGTATACTGCTTGGGTACGACCCATGAGTGAGGGCTGCCATGGGGGAGGTAGAGGAAACACCGAGTTATTACCTGGTAATGGGTTTTCCTCTACTCCACCATGGCAGCATATATTCCCGACCCTCACTGGCTGTTATTTATGTGTTGTGTACTAACCGGTTATGTTTTTTAGCTGGAGAATTTAAAGACACAGGAGGAAGGAGGAGGAGCCCTTTTATGGGGGCTGGTGTCTTTCTTTCCTTTCCGAATGCACTACCCAGAAGGGAGGAACCCATGAGTGAGGGCTGCCATGGTGGAGTAGAGGAAAACCCATTACCAGGTAATAACTCGGTGTTTCCCACAGGTTTGCCAGCTTCACAAGAGAAAGGCAGGGCCTTGCAGGCCGCCATTCAAAAGCTCAGGGACCTAGGGGTGGTTATCCCGGTCCCGGAACCAGAAAAGGCAAAGGGATTCTATTCCAGCCCTTTTCTGGTTCCCAAGCCGGACGGCTCAGTAAGGCCCATCTTGAACCTAAAGCAGCTCAATCCCTTCCTGCGGTTCACTCGCTTCAAGATGGAGTCACTGCAGTCAGTCATTGCAGGCCTGGAACCAGGGGAGTTTCTTGTATCCATCGATATAAAAGATGCATACCTGCATATCCCCATCTAGCCCCCTCACTAGGCATTCCTGCGGTTTGCTGTCCAGAACTGTCACCTGCAGTTCCGAGCCCTCCCATTCGGCCTCTCCTCTGCGCCCCGGGTGTTTACCAAAGTGATTGCTGGCATGATGGAGATACTCAGGGCTCAAGGAGTTACCATTGTCCCTTACTTGGACGACCTTCTGTTGAAGGCTCCGTCCAAGGAAGTCCTTCTGCACAACATCCACCTGACACGTCAGACTCTGGAGTCCCATGGCTGGATGCTCAACATCCAGAAGTCACAGCTGACCCCATCGCAGAGGATCCTGTTCCTAGGGATGACTCTGGACACGGTCCAGAGAAGGGTGTTTCTTCCCATGGACAAGATCTTGTCTCTCCAGGAAGCGGTTCGACTGGTGCTGCAGCATCGAACGGTCACAGTTCTCCTTTGCACAAGGCTGCTGGGAAGGATGGTGGCCACGTTCGAGGCGGTGCAGTACGGGCGGTTTCGATCTCGCCCCTTCCATCTGTGTCTGCTCCGCCAGTGGACAGGTTCACACCTGTTTCTACATCAGCGAATCTCTCTCTCCCATCAGGCTCGAGCATCACTGGAGTGGTGGCTTGACTCCAGCAACCTGCAGGAGGGGCGGAGGTTTGCCATACACAATTGGACGCTCCTCACCACGGACGCCAGCCTCAGGGGCTGGGGAGCGGTCACGCTGGGCCTCCACTTCCAGGGACTGTGGACCCCGGAGGAAGCACAGATGTCCATCAATGTGCTGGAACTCCGAGCGGTATATTATGCCCTCCTCCAAGCGGAAGTGGTTCTCCGGAACAAGGACATCAGAGTGCAGTCGGACAACGCCACGGCTGTGGCTTACATAAACAAGCAGGGAGGCACTCGCAGCCGTGCAGCGATGAGAGAGGTGAAGAGGATTCTTTGCTGGGTGCAGGAGCACGCAGGGGCCGTGTCTGCCATTTTCATACCAGGCGTGGAAAACTGGGGGGCAGACTACCTCAGCCGCCGGGACGTCCATCACGGAGAGTGGTGTCTGAACCCTCAGGTCTTCCAGACCTTGACTCGTCGGTGGGGTTGTCCGAAGATAGACATGATGGCCTCCAGACACAACCACCAGTTGCCCCGATACTGCGCTCGGACAAGAGATCCACAGGCAGTGGCAGTGGACGCTCTCACGGCACCCTGGACGGATCAATTCCTCTACATCTTCCCTCCAGTGCCTCTCATCCCTCGGGTTCTGCAGAGAATCCGACGGGAGTCGGTGACAGTGCTGTTTATCGCTTCAGACTGTCCTCGCCGGTCGTGGTACACGGTTCTAACAGGCCTGTTAGTAGACGAACCATGGCCTCTACCTCTCTGCGACGACCTGCTAACACAGGGTCCGTTCACCTGTCCCAACTTACAACATCTACATTTGACGGCATGGCTGTTGAGAGGTCCATCTTGAGGAAAGCAGGGATCCCGCACGCGGTGATACCAACCATGATAGGAGCTAGAAAGCAGGTTACTTCGGTGCATTACCACCGCATCTGGAGGGCCTATGTGGCCTGGTGCGAATCCAGGAGGGTCTCTCCGGTGAACTTCAAGCTCGCCAGATTGCTGCTGTTCTTGCAGAAGGGCTTGGCCTCAGGACTCCGGCTGGGGTCCTTGAAGGTTCAAGTATCCGCCCTCTCCATTTTTTTCCAGAGGAAGCTCGCTCTTCTTCCTCAGGTACAGACTTTCTTCCAGGGGGTGTTGCGGCTGCAACCTCCCTTCAGGCCTCCTACTGCTCCATGGGACCTGGATGTGGTACTGGCTTTTCTCCAGTCCTCTGTATTTGAACCCATGGAGGAGGTGGACATAAAATGTGTCACTTGGAAGACTGTCCTACTGTTGGCCTTGGCTTCGGCTAGAAGGGTGTCGGAGCTAAGTGCTCTCTCTTGTAAGGCACCCTTCTTGCGTTTCCACGAGGATAGAGCGGAGCTGCGCACCTCTAGTGTTTTTCTCCCAAAGGTGGTCTCGGCATTCCACATTAACCAACCTATTGTGGTGCCGGCCTTTCGGGAGGACTCACAGGAGTCTAGGGCGCTAGACTTGGTCCGGGCCTTGCGCATTTACGTGGCCAGAACGGAGTCTGTACGTAAGTCGGACGCCTTGTTTGTCCTCTATGACTCCCTGCGTCCTGGTTGGCCCGCTTCCAAGCAGGCCCTGGCCAGGTGGATCAGATTGACGATTCATCAAGCTTATGTGGCTTCCTCTAGGGTGCCACCTTCTTTCGATTTCCGCCCATTCTACAAGGTCGGTAGTGTCTATACAGGATCTATGTAGAGCGGCTACGTGGTCTGGTCAGAGAACCTTTGTCCGCTTTTACAAGTTTGACACTTTTGCGGCAGCTGCTTCTCGGTTTGGCCGTTCTGTGTTAAGGGGCTCTCAGCGTCATCCCACCCGTGTTGGGAGCTCTGGGACGTCCCCACTGTAACTCTCCAGTGTCACCTAGTGGAGGAAAGAGAAAAGGGGATTTTGTACTTACTGTTAAATCCTTTTCTCAGACTCCATAGGTGACACTGGACGCCCACCCGACGCTGTCTCTCCTTGTTACTGTTTGGTTTCAGGTTGGTTCAATTACCTGAAGTTAAGAGACTGTTATACTTAGTTTGAATTCTAAGTTTTTTACCAAGTTTGTTATGGATGGGTTCATTCTGTTATGAATGCTATTCTTAATACTACAGGTTGAGTATCCCGTATCCAAAATGCTCGGGACCAGGAGAATTTTGGATAACGGATTATTCCGTATTTCGGAATATTTTAATATTTCAATGATGTATTTTGAAGTATCTTGCATTTATGCTGTATAAACACATAATATACACACAAATATATTTTATTACCACATAAAATACACACAAACATATTTTAATTGTTCAAAAAACAAGGTTTCAAAACGTGAAACAAAATGTGTGTACTCTCAGCACTGAATTTGAATGCCAAGCAATCATTGTCTTGCACATATATAGTGCCAGTTACATATCATGTCCCCAGTGATGCTGTTACAAATGTCCCCAGTGAGTTTTTAGCAAAAAAAATAATTTTTTTCACTTTCTGGAATGTCCGTATTTCAGAATAATTTGGATAACGGATATTCGGATACGGGATACTCGACCTGTATATGTTCACTCTATGCGAGTGTGTGTGTGTGACTTGTTATGTTATGTTTGACCTCCTCTCGGAAGTGTGTTGTTTTTCCCTTCTTCCAGCTCCCTCCGGGCACATAGACTGCCTAGGAGAGGAAGTAGAAGGGGAGGAGTTAGTCACTGTTAATTTATTCTAAAGTGCCCAAGCTCCCTGTGGTCGCCTTCTATTCCCCACTGTAACTCTCCAGTGTCACCTATGGAGTCTGAGAAAAGGATTTAACAGTAAGTACAAAATCCCCTTATTCCATTTATTTATAGACCATTTTCCATTTTTCCTGTTCATAAAGTCGTTTATATCGACATATTAAGGAAAGTTGGCCCGGTGCTTAGAGTCTGGATTCCCCGGCTCCCGGTATGCGGCACCTGCCAGGGGGAGCCGGAACTCACCCACGCTGCAGCCACCGGGTCAGCTCCGGCAAAGCAACGCCATTAACCCCTGGCGTGCTGGGGGCAGGGAGTGGTGACAGCGCCGTGCTGCCTCCGGGCATCAGGGGAGGGAGAGGCAGGAGGCCACCAGCAGGGTGCGCCCGCAGCCCAGAGACTGCGGCGGGAGGCATAAAGGTTTAACCCCCAGCACGCTGTGGCTAGGGGGAAGCGGCTGCGCCGCAGGTGCCCCAGCCCTTGGGTTGGGGGAGACTCTGCATGCTTCTGGCAAGATAGGAGCCTGGAGTAGCCAGCTCCCAGCACAAGGGAAGGAGCCCTGCAGCCAGAATGGCTTTCCTGGGCTGCAGGGTTAAGGGAGCACCATGTATTAAACACACTGCACATTATCACGAATATATGAACCATTGGCATGAAATGTATTGTATATAAAAATGCACTTACTGTACTTGTGTCCCAAGGGAATCCAGGGTTCTGTCTGGGCTGCTGGGTTCCCCTCCAAACTGTATCCCAAAAACAGAATGATTTCCCAGACAGCCTCCAGGCTTGGAGCTGCAGGGAAAGGTAGCAGGGAACCTCAGCTTTCCAACAAGCTGAGTGGTTCCTTGGAGCTCCATGGGGCTCTCCGTCAGCGAGCAGGAGACCCGGGCAGGGGATCAGGGCTGCCCATTTCTTGAGCTCAAGGCCGGGCCAGAGGTGTTCAGCTGGTCCCCTGGCAGACTCCTGGAAGTATGTTTTGGAGGGAAACCTTCCCCCTAGCCAGACAGACTGGCACCTGGGTGGTACCTGGTCCCCCAGGTGGGCTGTGGCTCAGAGGACTAACCACTCCCCTCTGTCCATAGGGGTCAATACTGACCGTGCATGTGCCCAGTGCATGCATGTCTCATGCACTTAAGATGATTGGTTAAAGACCATAGGGTGTGCTTACCCCCTGTAGTGATGTGTGTGGATTTTGGATAAAAAGGCACCAGTTTTGCCTGTAAAGTTGTACATCTACCTGATCTGAATGCTGTAGTATTATCTGTATGCTGTACCTCCTAGGGATCTAGGAGAGGGCTCTTAAGAGCTTCTATTTTGAGCAAATAAACCATCTATTGCCCAAGACGACTGCTTTCTTCTTGCGACCAACAGAATTACTGCAATAATTCCATTCTCCGGCTGTTCTGGGTATAGCATCCAGCATCTACAGGTTCCGCTCTGCCAGCTTCCGAAGCAGGGGTCTGGTCCGTGACCAGTGGGGAACCAACAGACACTAGTCGGGAGTGTATCAGCAGCGTGTCGACGCACACACTCCAGCAGGTAGTACTCAGGTGCCAGCGTTTTGGCAGAGGAACGAAAACTCCACAGAATGATACTGAGCGCTGATTAATTATTCAGTGCTGCTGCTGTGCCAATAGGGGGATTACCATAAACCCCTAATTAGAGCTAAGAACAGGAAAAAAAGAGAAGGTACAGCGCTGCACTGAATGGATAAGAAATATTTAATAAAAATTAAGCATAATAAAATACATTAATACATTTCATATTACATACAAGACACACAAACATTGAACATACAGTCTCCTTTGAGAGTTAGAACTGGTTAGTGGTTGTTAGGTCAGCAATTGCATATACTCTTTGCTCTAACTATGAGCCAGTTAGTAGATATTAGAGAGTTCAAGTCCCCACAGAATGTGCACATATATTGTGGTTTGATACTTAATTGTATTCCAGGGGTGTTGTGGCTTGCAATTTCAGCGATGGCTTTCTCCGACCGTTTGCGCTGTGGTCATATCTGAGATGGTTGCAATCTGCTGGGTTCAATAGCAGCCTGGTGGTCCCCTCAACGCGTTTCTCCGCCTAAAACGATCAGCGGCTTCCTCAGGAGTAGGTTCAATAGCAGCCTGGTGGTCCCCTCAACGCGTTTCTCCGCCTAAAATGATCAGCGGCTTCCTCAGGAGTAGTGACACAATATATGTGCACATTCTGTGGGGACTTGAACTCTCTAATATCTACTAACTGGCTCATAGTTAGAGCATAGAGTATATGCAATTGCTGACCTAACAACCACTAACCAGTTCTAACTCTCAAAGGAGACTGTATGTTCAATGTTTGTGTGTCTTGTATGTAATATGAAATGTATTAATGTATTTTATTATGCTTAATTTTTATTAAATATTTCTTATCCATTCAGTGCAGCGCTGTACCTTCTCTTTTTTTCCTGTTTTTGGCAGAGGAGGTATTGGTGATTCCAGTTGTCATCTAAGTAGGAGCCTGGTGGTGGCAGCGATATCCCCTCCCACTGCATAGTGGGCAGAGTCAGTAACAGGCGGTTGCCGACGGTAACAGGGAATCCCCTATTGGCCAGGTCCCATGAGCCAGAACATCAACGGTTTCTGCGGTTTGCACTACAGGACCTTCAATTTCAAGCTCTGCCCTTTGGCTTGTCAACTGCTCTTTGTGTTTATGAAGGTGATGGCAGTGATGGGCAGCAGACTTCGCAACCAGGGTACCCGGATACTGCCATATCTAGATGATCTGTTGATCCTGGCACAATCGCCAGAATTTTCCAAGTCCACCTGAGCACTGTGGTGACTGTCCTGGAATGATTCTCCGACAAAAATTCCTGATCATCACATTAAAAAAGGAGACACAAAGAACCTGCTACGGGCATATACCCAATCTACCTTTACCGTGAGTGGGGTACGCCCATTTTTTCACCATTGTAAAAGATACCTTTATACGTGTACCTCCCCCTGAGATCGGGTGAGTGAGGTGCGCCCACAAATTGCTTGTTTCACCAATTCTTCACAAACACTCAATAGTAAACGGGTTTACACATTATTGTCCTATTTCTTCTTTTATGATTTACACACCACTTGGAGCAAAGGGAGAAAATAGAGAAAGAAGAGCCTAGCGGGAAAAGTACACGCTACGTGCACATACAGTGCCACTCACATTGTGAGTTGGGGTACGCTCACCCTAAATTTTTCTACTTTGCCCCATTGGTGATTTTTTTTTCGTTTCTGAATTTCATCTAATCAGTGGTTTTTCTCTGGTTTACTTTCCAAAAACACACACGGAGAGGACTTGTATACATGGTGGACACCCTGTCAGCCCCGTGGCCATTTGCCTAATGTACGCCTTCCCCATGATTTTGCACCTCAGAGTGATCCGCCAGTTGAAGGCAGAAGGAGACTTTTCATGGTGTCGTACTCGCCATTTCAATCCCAGGACTTACCACTTGACCAGGATTCTGTCCTTCAAACAAAAGGGTCTAGAGGCTGGATTGTGCTCAACTTCCTTACAGGTTTCGGCTTTGTCCATCCTGTAGCGCAGGAAGTTGGCATTGTTGCAGGATGTCTGTACATTCATGCAGGGTGTCCTCCATATCCAGCCCCCCTTTTTTCCCACGGTTGCCCCGTGGGATCTTTCCTTGGTACTCACAGCGTTTGAGCCCTTAAGTTGGTGGACCTTTGCTGGCTCATTGGAAGACCGTTTTCATGTTGGCGATTGCTTCAGCCAGGAGGTTGTCTGGCCTGTCGGCCCTGTCCTGTAGGTCACCATTTCCGGTTCTTCCATCTTGACAGGGCGGTTCTTCACACCGTTCCTTCTCACCTCCCCAAGGTGGTGTCCAAGTTTCATGTCAACCAGAAGATCGTGGTCCCTGCCTTTTGGGGCTGGATGCTTCCTTGGATGTGGTTCGTGCATTATACATCTATGTGTGCCGCACTAAGACTCTCCGGATTTGTAGTCTATGGGTTTCAAAAGAGGTTGGCCTGCTACTAAGCAGGTGATTGCCCGCTGGCTTCACTCTGTCATTAAGCAGGCATACTTGGGCTCCTCCCTCCTGGTTCTTGAGGGGGTCCGGGCTCATTCCACACAGTCTGTGGGTGCATCTTGGGCTGTTGGGGTGGTGCAACAGCAGAGCAACTTTGCAAGGCAGCGACTTGGTCGTCCGCCAATACCTTCTTGCGCTTTCATGCGTTTGATACGTTTGCCTCCCCGGACTCTGCTTTTGGCCAGAGTGTTCTTGCCGCTACATAAGCATCCCCACCCTTAGGTGGCTGCTTTAGTATGTCCCAGCATTAGCCATGTGGCCCCTGATGTGTCCCAAAGAATAAAATAAGATTTATGTCTTACCTGGTAAATCTTTCTTCGAGGATGTCAGGGGCCACAGGAATCTCTCCCTGCCGTGTCCGCTTTAGTTATGTTACAGTTAATAGTTCCTCTGAGTGCTGGAATGCTCTTTCCCACTCCACTACCCAGCATTAGCCTTCTTGCCCCTGACATCCTCAAAGAAATAGATTTACCAGGTAAGACATAAATCTCATTATAATCCTGCTCTCCCCTTCTATCATGTCATGTGTTACCAGAGATCTGACCGGTCTCCTCCCCGCAATGTAAACCCACAATTGTCCCAATCGCAACAGGTGTTATGTTACCTGTGTGGTGACCTGGAGTAGTGGTAACCAGTGACTAGGACATGCTGCTAGTGTAGCCCACATATACTGTGCTGCCAGGTGTATAGTGTGTGTGAGTGTGTAAGAGAAGTGATTGGCTGCACAGTATCACTGGCTTATGTGGGTTCCTTTCCTATAGTACTAGCTAGTCGCCGCTTGTTTAAGATGGATACCATATTACTGTTGTATGGTTTAAATGTGCGCGGCAGCACCGGTCCCCCTCCGGCAGCCGCGGCCATCTTTTATGCGCGCACTCCTGGGTTCACCAGGGGAAGGGGAGGCTGCGAGAGCTGGGTTCTGGACAGTGCAGCTGACTGATGCACCGCAGCTCTGTTCTGTCCTACGGGAGCTGTGGCATGTCAGGGAGCTGGGGGACAGGCAGTCACTGCGGCTGGGAGTCCGGCCCCTAGGGTGTGCTGCAAATCTGTGTCAGCTCCGGTGGTTGCAGAGAGGTGGACTTAACCCCTGGTGTGCTGGAGGCAGGAGACTGTGGTAGTGCCGTTCTGGCTCTGGGGGGGAGGAAGGAAGCCACCAGCAGGGATTGAGTGCACCGCAAGCCCCAGCCTGGAGGCTGCGGAAAGGCAGCAATAATGTTACACCGGTGCGCTGGGGGCTAGGGGTAGGGGGAGTCAAAGCCAGCTCCCCATCGCAGCCAGTTCGGTGGTAAGGAGCCCCTGCAGCCAGGCTTTCTGGGTTGCAGGGCTCGGGGAGCCCAGTGCTGGGGCACCACAGTTATATAACAACACATAAATACATATTGTAAATTGTGTGTGTGCAGAACTGAGCTGGGACTACAGGTCCCATGCTGCAGGGGGATGGAGCCTGGTATCTTGTGTTGTGAGGCTTAACCACTTGGGTGGTATGCCCGGAAATTTCCTCTACCTCCCCCATGGCAGCCAACACCTGTGGGTTATCTCCCTTCTGGGTAGTACTTGGAAAGGAAAAAAAGACATCCGGCCCCTATATAAGGCTCCTCCTCCTGGGCCTCCTTGTCTTTTTTTCCTTTCCAGCAGGGTAGTGCGTGAAAAATCTGCAGGAAAGGTGTTTGGCTTACCCCAGCATTAGGACTGATCTCACCGACGCCTAGAGCGCACCGGCGGGATATAGAAGGTGATGCCGGCCTTCTGAGGTCAAGGAGGACCTCGTGTGCTGCATGCCGCTTCCTAGAGGCGGCGGCGTCCTCAGGCGGCACGAGAGCTTACAGTTGTGCGCGCCTGGTCCGGGTTAATCAGTACGTGAGACCGGACGGACGTCATAGGGGGCGCGGCGCATAAGGATGACGCGGCGGCACACGGAAGCGCTGGAGACTCTGTGTGCTGCTGGAAGTGCGCTGACGCCGGGATAAAACCTATACCCATTACGGTCGACTAAAAAAGTGAGTACGGCTGGTGTCCCTGTGTGGATGATGTAACAGTATACAGATTATGCGGTGGCTAATACTAGTGTGTTGTTAGCAGGCTAAAAATACTATAATTATGGAGGAGGAAAAACGGCCAGTCGCTAAGAAATCGGGGTAAGCCAGCTGTAAGCCAGGTGTAAGCCTGATATAATTATGTCAGGGGTAGGGTGTGGCTAAGATTATCTAAACACTCGGTGTGTCTTTTTGCTGCAGGTCAGACTCCAGTAAGGATAAAGGAGACCTTAAAGCAAAGCACAAAAAACTGCACGTAGCTAAATGCTTGATGTGCACTAAGGACTTGCCAGATAATAATATTGGCAGTGTATGTGAGCAGTGTAAATCACCTCAAATACCCCTAGCCCAAATGACGGGACTAGTGGACATGCTCAGAGTTGCCCTGACTGACACATTTGTAACCAAAGAAGATCTGGTTAAAGCTACAAGCAAGAGAAGCAGATCAGTGTCGAGTGAGGATTCTGCAGGTTCAGCAGATGAGTTAGGGGCAGGAGCTCTGGCAGATGAGGATGAGGTGATAGCTGATAAATCAGACTCAGATTTCAATCCGGATATGGTGGAAAATCTCATATTACTAATACATAAGTCTTTGGAGATAGAAGACAAACAGGAGAGTATCTTACCACAAGATCTTTTATTCAAGGATAAGTTGATAAAGGGGAAATGTTTTCCACTATCACAATCCCTTAAGGATGCTGTTACAAAAGAATGGAAGCATCCAGATAAAAAGGTCTCAGTACCTCTAAAGATAAATAAAATGTACCCATTTCAAATTGACCAGGTTTCAACATGGGAAGAACTACCTAAGGTAGATGCTGCAATAGCGAGAATTTCAAAGAAGACAACACTTCCCTTGGAAGATGCAAATATTTTTAAAGATCCTATGGAGCGAAGGATAGAGCTAGGTTTAAGGAAACAGCATTTAACCACAGGAGCAGCATTAAAACCAGCAGCATCTATGGCTATAACAGCAAGGGTCCTTAGGGGATGGTGTCAACAGCTGGAAGTCGACTTACTGGATGGGATTAAAAGAGCAGAAATATTAAAAGGTGTGCAGAACATACAATTGGCAATAGAGTTTCTTTGTGAAGCTTCTATGGATTCCTTGAGGTTGGCGGCTAGGGCAAATGCCACAGCAGCAGTGGTGAGATGGGCGCTTTGGCTCAAACCCTGGGCAGCCGATGTGCAGTCTAAAAACAAACTGCTGACACTGCCATTTCAAGGTGATTATTTATTCGGAGCTCAGTTAGACGAGATAATAACAAAAATCTCGGGAGGAAAATCAGTATGGTTACCTCAGGACAGAGCGACAAAGAAAAGCACTAATAATAAACCGTTTAAATATCAACCACAAGATTATAAGGATGCTAGGGCCTATCGCCCAGGCAGAGGATACAGAAGAGGGAATTGGTCTTCAAGATCTAATTTTCGTGGCCAAAGAGGAAGAGAAAATAGATTTTTCTCAAAACAAAATACTCAATGACGCCAGACCACAGACTGTGGGGGCCAGGCTGCTTCACTTCGCAAAGGTTTGGGAGGATTCTACGTCGGACAAATGGGTTCGAGAAGTTGTAACATAAGGTTACAAGATAGAATTCAAAAACAGACCAGGAAGATTTTTTACGGAATCTCCAGTACCCAAAGAAAAAGCGGAAAGAGAAGCTTTACTATCCAGCCTCCAGGTCATGATACAACAACAAGTGGTTGTGAGAGTGCAGGAAGCACAGATAGGAGAAGGCTGGTACTCCCGTTTTTTTGTAGTGAGAAAAGCATCAGGAGGATTCAGAACAATATTAGATCTGAGCAGATTAAACCGGTTCATTCATGTAAGGGCATTCAAAATGGAATCGGTGAGGACAATCCTACCAGATTTAAGACAGGGCATGTTCATGACAGCTATCGATTTAAAAGATGCCTATCTTCATGTACCAATCTATGCAGGACATCAAAAGTTTCTGCGTTTCTCCATCAACGGGATAAGTTATCAATTCACGGCACTTCCGTTTGGACTGGCAACCTCTCCAAGAACTTTTACCAAAGTCCTGGTAATAGTAATAGCAGTGCTCAGGAGACAAGGTATAATGCTGTGGCCTTATCTGGACGACATATTGATTGTAGCAAGGTCAATGGAACAGGCAGTCGAACATACACAGAAGGTGTTGGGATGTCTATCAGACCACGGCTGGCTGATAAATTTTCAAAAAAGCAAACTGGTTCCGTCAAACCAAAGAGATTATTTGGGAGTGACGCTAGACACAAGGTTAATGAAAGTGAAATTAACCGAGGAGAGGCAACAGAAGCTACTACGCTTCTTAAAATCGATGATGAAAAAATCGGTAGTGTCCTCGGAGATGTGTATGAAAGCCCTGGGTCTGATGTCGGCAGTGTTAGAGACCATACCATGGTCGAGGTTCCATATGAGGAAGATGCAGAACTGTTTTCTGTCCCAGTGGGATGGGAACAGCAAAAACCTAACGCAAAGAATTGTGTTATCAAGCAGAGCAAAAGAAGACTTAAGATGGTGGTCGGATGTAAACCGATTGGAGAACGAAAAATCTTTTGCTATAGTAGAACAAGTTGTAGTAACTACAGATGCCAGCCAGATAGGCTGGGGGGCGACAATTTTTCTGGCCACAGCCCTAACGCAAGGGCTGTGGCCAGAAAAATTTCAAGCAGCACACTCAAACTTGAGAGAAATGCGAGCGGTGTATCTGGCCTGCAAAAAACTTCGACCATATTCTAAAATACAAGGAAGTGGTGATACGTTCAGACAACAGCACAGTGGTGGCCTACATAAACAGGCAAGGAGGCACAAGGAGCCAACATATGATGAGGGAAACAGAAAAATTGTTAACCTGGGCCGAAAACAATGTAAAAAGCATGATGGCAATATTCCTGGCAGGGAAGGAGAACGTCCTGGCAGACGGACTCAGCAGGACCACATGTGTCCCAGGAGAATGGGGTCTGAACAGGGAGGTCTTCGAATCCCTGGTGGAGATGTGGGGACTCCCAGAGGTAGACCTGATGGCCATGAAAGAAAACAAAAGTTCAGAAGTACTTCTCGAGGTTCAAGGAGCAACAAGCATCTCAAGTAGACGCTCTGACCTGCAGTTGGCCGACAGGGCTGGCATATGTTTTTCCGCCTCTTCCGATGATACCAAGATTGCTGAGGAAAATACAAAAAGAAAAGACAGCAGTAATAGCAGTGTTACCTTATTGGCCAAGGAGGCCTTGGTTTCCGAAACTACTTCAGATGGCGATAGACAAACCCTGGAAGCTGCCACAGTTACCAGACTTGCTCATACAGGGGAAAGTGCAGTGTCCACAGCCAGAGTCGTGGAACTTGACCGCGTGGCTGTTGAGGTCGGAAATCTAAAAAGAAAGGAGGTTCTCAGGGACAGTGATTGACACTTTGCTGAAGGCAAGGAAGGAATCTACCTCAAAAGCATATTATAAGGTCTGGAAGAAGTATAGTTCTTGGTGTGTGGAAAAGAAGCAATCACCAGGGGAACTTCTGGGAATACTGGAATTCTTACAGGAAGGCCTAGAAAAGCGGTTGTCACTTAGTACAATAAAAGTACAGATCTCAGCATTGGCGGCTATGCTAGACCAGAATATAGCTGAAAACAAGTACGTTAAAAGGTTTATACAAGCGGCGAAAAAGTTAAGACCAACTTTTAAAAATCCTTTGGCACCGTGGGACCTAAATATGCTTCTAAAGACACTCATGGACAAACCTTTTGAACCTTTAACAGAGATTCCATTAAAATATTTAAACTGGAAAGTGGCTTTCTTGGTGACCATAACCTCGGCCAGAAGGGTGTCAGAAATACAGACGGCCCTTCCTGAACTTTTTTGAGAGTAAGGTGGTGTTACGTACGAACCCACAATTTCTACCGAAAGTAGTCTCAAATTTTCATGTAAATCAGGAGATAGTGCTTCCGTCCCTCTGTGAAAACCCGGTGAATGAGAAAGAAAGAAGGTTAAACACGTTAGACCTAGTGAGAGCCCTTAAAGTGTATATAGAAAGAACAAAGGATTTCAGAAAGGCAAAGAATTTATTTGTCTTGTCTGAGGGATGTAGAAAAGGATCGGGAGTTTCAAAACTGACACTTGCCAGATGGATCAGAAGCTGTATTCAGAAGGCATACAAAGTGAATAACCAGGTATTACCAACTGGGTTGAAAGCGCACTCGACGAGAGCATTAGCCACATCCTGGGCAGAAAAAGGAGAGGTGTCCATTACAGAATTACTAGGCATTACAGAATAGATGTGATGTCATCAGCAGATGCAAAGTTCGGACAAAAGGTGCTATGCGCAGCAATATAGACCAGATGGTGGTTTGTATAAAATATATAGATTGAAAAAAAAAAAAAAATTATTATTAAAATATATATATATTATTTATTACAGTTTGATGATTGGAGGAAAACCCACCCGGATAAGTACTGCTCGGGTACCTCCCACAGGTGTTGGCTGCCATGGGGGAGGTAGAGGAAATATCAGATTCTTACCTGATAATATGTTTTCCTCTACTCCTCCATGGCAGCATATTTCCCGACCCTGTGTTTGTTAATTTGTTGTTGTGCAATAACTGTTAGTTTATATTTAAGCTGGAGAAGTAAAGACAAGGAGCCCCAGGAGGAGGAGCCTTATATAGGGGCCGGATGTCTTTTTTTCCTTTCCAAGTACTACCCAGAAGGGAGATAACCCACAGGTGTTGGCTGCCATGGTGGAGTAGAGGAAAACATATTATCAGGTAAGAATCTGATATTTTCCGGGCTCTGCTGCAGCCGGCGGTCCTGGAAAATTTCCGGCCATACCACTAATATAGAATAGGTACGCACCAGTGGTGTCCAGGTGTGTACCACTGACGCAGCACCTCTAGAGCCCAGTCCCGTCCGTCCGTCCGTGTCCCCCCCCCCCCCCCCATTACCTTTGCTCCGGCGTATGCTGGAGTTCTCCCGACCCGGCCACCTGCTGTCAGCTGCCACTCATTTTACAGCAGCAGTGACGTCCGCGGCAGGCGCGGTTATGTTTGGCACGGCTTGGGAGGACTCAGGCACCCGTGTCCTTCCAAGCTGCTTCGAACATCCCCCAGCCTGCTGCCGACATCACTGCTGAATGTGACAGGTGGCTAAGGCAGTGGTGGCAGGGAAGCTCCGGCGTACAAACGCTGGAGCACATACGGGGGGGGGGGGGGTCTTCCAATGTCCTGTGGTGGCTTTTGCTGGGGCAGGACAAACAGGCTTAATACCATGTATAAAATGTCATTTAAATGTGGAATGCACTTACTGTACTTGGTTGTTGTGTCCCAGGGGAATCCATGGTCCTGGTGGGCTGCTGGGTTCCCCCCAGTCTTTACCCCAAAAACAGACTGCTGGCAGCTGCAGGGATGGGTAGCAGGGAGCATCAGCTTTCTAACAAGCTGAGTGATTCCATGGGGCTCTTCGTCGGCGGGCATGAGACCCTGGCAGGGGATTAGGGCTGCCCATCTCTAGAGCTCACGTCTGGACTAGAGGTGTTCAGCCGGTCCCCTGGCAGGCTCCTGGAAGTATGTTTTGGAGGGAACCCTTCCCCCTAGCCAGACAGACTGGCACCTAGGTGGTACCTAGCACCCCAGGTGGGCTGTGACTCAGAGGAGTAACCACTCCCCTTTGGCCATAAGGGACAATGTAGAGTGTTCATGTGCCCAACTCATGCACAGCTCTGGCACTTAAGATAATTGTTTGGGGACCACAGGGTGGGCTTGCCCCCTGTGGTAATGTGTATTGGAGTAACATAAAAGGAGGGCTGCTGCTCTGTGTAAGTTGTAAATCTGCCTGTATGTGAATGCTGTAACATCTGTATGCTGACCCTCCTAGAGATAGGGGAAGAGATCTTTTCAGATCTTTGAGCAAATAAACATCCTTTGCCTCAAGACGACTATTTTCATCTAGTGACCAACAGGAATACGCCAAACGTAATCCCATTCTCCGGCTGTACTGGGTAAAGCATCCAGTGTCTCCTGGAAGGAATGGGAGCCAGTGTAGGGCCTGTAGGAGGGGGGGGGGGGGGGGGGGCGGCGGCACAGAAGCAGTCAGGTTGGAGACGATGAGTCGTGGACTGAGATGGAAGTTGGGGAGGACACACAGGAGCAGGTTACAGTAATCCAGTCTAGAGATGACCAGTGAGTGGATGAGGGTCTTAGTTGCCTCCATGGTGAGAGAGGATCTGATCCTGGAAGCTGCCAATACTGGCACAGGGACTGAATGTGGGGATTGTAAGAAAGGGTGGAGGTCAGGTGGCCAATCCCGGGATCTGGCCCCAAGAACACCAGGATTTCAATTCCGGGATTGGAGTTACCAATCGCGGGATTTCAGGATTAGACTGTGCATGTGCAGTTTAATGCCGAGCAGTGTCAGAGGTCATGCTGTGCAGGTCAAACAGATACACTGCCAAAGGATGCACAGCAGCTCTGCCCGCCCACAGCCAAACTGCATGCCCCGGCTTGGATCCCAGATGCACCTCTAACTGTCAGACGCTGGGCTCCCAGCTACCCGGCCACGCCTCCAGTAGCACAGTATTTATTTATTTTTTAATTAGGGAAGGATCCTGGGAATCTGGGGATTGGGCATTTTCAATCCTGAATTCCTGCATTGAATGACTGCCCTGGGATTGGCATCCCTAGATGGTAATAAAACAGCGGCCTTGCAGCATCGATGGTGAGGTGTCAGTAGATACAGTAGTAAAATCATGGTAGGCGAGGGGACCCCAGAGGGTGGGGAGACAATCAGCTGAGTCTTAGGGTTTATTTACTAAAGGTCAATTTAAAATTCGATATGAATCGATGTTGGGCTTCCAGGGCTAGAACACACATTTACTGACGGTTGGATTTTTATATTTATTTTAAAATGTGTCCTAGCCCAGGAAGTCCAGCATCGATTAAGAGCGAATTTAAAGCAATCAATATTGACCTTTGGTAAATATATCCCTCAGGCTGGGTACAAACTTATAGATATTTATGCAGAACAATCTATCTGTATATATATCTGTGAATGGATCGGGCAGTGTGTTCTCCATCAACCCTGCCCAATCCATAGTAATTGATATCACAACTGGGCGGGTTCAATTACATGCGCCGGCCAATTCAGCTGCACATCACCGCTGCCTACTGCAGCGGGTGTACGGGCGGTCAGGAGATCACCCTTACACACAGCACCATCTAGCTTTAGGTATGTTGACCATCAGCTGTGTTGCAGACCTGACACGTTATATCCAACTGACATCATTTGCAGACCTATCACTGGCTGACAGACCAGCGATATATCGGCCAGTGTGTACGCATCATTATGTTCAGTTTAAGTACTAAAACATCCATGAACATTTGCTTCTCAATGTAAACCATTCTGTCTGTTTCCAGTAGATGGGCTCATAAGCAGGAATACCTCGGAGGGAGATCTCATTGTTTCTCCAGGTTTTCTAGAAGATAAGAACGTCAGACAAGATTCTCCAGAAGAAAACCCCATTATCCCAAATACACACCCAACATTTCCCTCTAATCATGAGGAACCTTCTCTTGATCATTCAGACATTACTACACACAGTACAGACCATAAAGATGATACAATATCATCCAGTTCTGAGTTTGGTAACAGTTCTATACATCAGTCAGTTTCTGTTTTACATCACACAGCTGAGAAACGATTTTCATGTTCTGAATGTGAGAAATGTTTTAGACAAAAAGACCATCTTGTTATACATGAGAGACTTCACACAGGAGAGAAACCATTTTCATGTTCTGAATGTGGGAAATGTTTTAGAGATAAATCAACTCTTGTTAGACATGAGATAATTCACACCGGAGTGAAACCATTTTCATGTTCAGAATGTGAGAAATGTTTTAGACAAAAAGACAGTCTTGTTCAACATGAGAGAATTCACACAGGGGAGAAATCATTTCCATGCTCTGAATGTGGGAAATGTTTTAGAATTAAATCAACTCTTGTTATACATGAGAGAAGTCACACAGGTGAGAAACCATTTTCATGCTCTGAATGTGAGAAATGTTTTAGAAGTAAATCAACTCTTGTTAGGCATGAGAGAATTCACACAGGGGAGAAACCATTTCCATGCTCTGAATGTGAGAAATGTTTTATAAATAAATTTGCTCTTGTTCAACATGAGAGAAGTCACACAGGTGAGAAACCATTTTCATGCTCTGAATGTGGGAAATGTTTTATAAGTAAATTATCTCTTGTTAGACATGAGAGAATTCACACAGGTGAGAGACCATTTCCATGCTCTGAATGTGGGAAATGTTTTATAACTAAATTATCTCTTGTTAGACATGAGATAATTCACACCGGAGTGAAACCATTTTCATGCTCTGAATGTGGGAAATGTTTTATAACTAAATTATCTCTTGTTAGACATGAGATAATTCACACCGGAGTGAAACCATTTTCATGTTCAGAATGTGAGAAATGTTTTATACAAAAAGACCATCTTGTTATACATGAGAGACTTCACACAGGTGAGAAACCGTTTTCATGTTCTGAATGTGAGAGAGGTTTTAGATGTAAATCAACTCTTGTTCAACATGAGAGGTCACACAGGAGAGAAACCATTTCCATGCTCTGAATGTGGGAAATGTTTTAGACAGAAAGAGACACTAGTTACACATGAGAGACTTCACACAGGTGAGAAACCATTTCCATGCTCTGAATGTGGGAAATGGTTTAACAATAAATCAAATGTTTGTAAACACCAGAAAACTCACACACAAAAAATATAATTTCAATGAGCAGATCTAAATGAAACGGAAGCATCGATACTAAATTCCTCCATCATCCGTCGGGTGTGGATTATTAGATAGACCGTTAATAGGTCCAGCAAAAGAAAAAAGAAATATGGAACAGCGCTGTGCTGAATATTATGAATATATTTATTAAAATAACAATATTGTGGCCAACAATAGACAAACAAGACTTACAACATATATTAAACTGTTAGTCCATTCCCCTCTCTTGGAACTGGTTAGTAATTAATTGCATGCATGCTGGGATAATCATTACTTTATAGCCATACTACTCCTGAGGAAGCCGCTTAGAGGTGTTTTGAGGCGGAGGAACGCGTTGAGAGGACAGAGGGGACGCTCCTGGCTAACACTAGACACTACCAACGATTGATCTCGGATATGAGCATATGATAGGACTGCACCAACGGTCAGAGGACATTGCGGTATCTATAAGCCATAAATACCCCATCGCTGCTCCAAAGCTGGAAACTCTATAAGTATACTACTAATCTTGTATGTGCGCATCAAGTGGGGACTGCGTTATTTGGAACTAATCCTATTAACTGGCTATAAAGTAATGATTATCCCAGCATGCATGCAATTAATTACTAACCAGTTCCAAGAGAGGGGAATGGACTAACAGTTTAATATATGTTGTAAGTCTTGTTTGTCTATTGTTGGCCACAATATTGTTATATTTTAATAAATATATTCATAATATTCAGCACAGCGCTGTTCCATATTTCTTTTTTCTTTTGCTTGGTCTACATTAAGGGGTTTAGGTAATCCCCCTTTTCTTTCTTGGTACAGCTGCGGTGCAAAATATATCAAATCGGCGCTCAATATCAATTTGCTTTTTCCTCGTTAATAGGTCCCCTTTCCACGCCCCTACCGCTCCCCCTTGTACGCCCTTTTGATATGAACTAGATATGCATTTATATAATTTCATATAGAAAAGATAGTTTTGAATCGAATGTCGCGCGTCAAAACAGACGATAAATATTCTGTAGCGGTTAAAAAAAAAATAGTTTACAGTGTGCCCGAAGTGTGGTACATGAGATGGCTCCTTTTGGCATTTAATCTGGTCATGCCCTCATATAGCGGCTCTCTGGTCGGGAGTCATTGACATTATTCTTAACACAGGTATCCCAAGATCACCAGCGGTATGCCTACTAGCCGCCCTGGAGGAGGATTCTTTAGATCTTCCGACCAGACACTGTGATAAATGTATGCACCTTAGCCAAGGTGTGTATTGCCAGAAAATTTCCCTACCACGCAATCTTGGCTTAGGCTGGTTAACGACACTATTCCCCATGAGAAATTTACATATCTAGCCAGGAAAGCCAGCCATAGGTTTCAGGCTGTCTGGTCCAGGTGAATCCTTTGTACAGTACATCCATTATGCTCATCTATTGTCCCTCACTGCATGTTATATAATTGACCATGACAATAGTCAACATGTCCAGGCACTTTTTACAATATGTTATTATGTGATACAGGTTGAGTATCCCTTATCCAAAATGCTCGGGACCAGGAGAATTTTGGATAACGGATTATTCCGTATTTCGGAATATTTTAATATTTCAATGATGTATTTTGAAGTATCTTGCATTTATGCTGTATAAACACATAATATACACACAAATATATTTTATTACCACATAAAATACAAAATGTGTGTACTATCTCAGCACTGAATTTGAATGCCAAGCAATCATTGTCTTGCACATATATAGTGCCAGTTACATATCATGTCCCCAGTGATGCTGTTACAAATGCCCCCAGTGAGTTTTTAGCAAAAAATAAAAAATGTTCACTTTCTGGAATGTCTGGTTTTCGGAATAATTCGGATAACGGATATTCGGATACGGGATACTCGACCTGTACAACATGATTTAATAATGAGTGCACTCGAGCATCTTATTGCTTTTCCTTGTTTCTTATTTTTGTTGTGTTCGTGTTTCATTGTATAATTTACAATAAAAACTATTGCATTCATTAAAAAAAAATTAATTCAAAAGATCCTACATACACATTGCACAAGTCGGCGAGAAAAAACTAAAAGGAAAATAATCTGCGGATCGGTATAAATCAGTTGCAATGCAATTTGTTTTCTCTCATAGACCTGTCAAAGTACAACGACGGTATTAAATATATATCATCGGTATTAAGTAACATGGTCTGACCGCTAAGACAGTCGCTAATGCTTTTGAAAAAGTATTCCAGCAGGTGGACGTGCCGAAGAAACTACAGACTGATAGAAGTAAAGAGTTTCTAAACAAATTCCTAAAAAAGGTATTAGAAAAATACGGTATACAGCATTTCACAACCAATACTGATGTGAAAGCGGCAGTTATAGAGCTTTTCAATAGGACTTTAAAAACAGAATGTGGCGCTATTTCACGGCGAAGAATACCTACAGATATATAGATATTTTACAAGACTTTATACGCAGCTATATTAACGCTTTACTTTAGAAGTAAGAAAACGCCTATGTTGAAGTTGATCTGCATCTAGACTGCGTTAGAATAATATGGCCGCCATTTGCGTCCACATCTTTACATAAAAGGGCGTACGGAGGAGAGCAGGAGAATATCCGATCGTTAATTTCAGCCATAATTATACACACGGGCTTATTTTGCTTCACTCTTTCTGAAAAGTTCCTTCTTAGATGGACAAAACCATGTGCACTGCAGGGGGGCAGATGTAACTTGTGCAGAGATAATTAGATTTGGGTGGGGTTCTACTTCAAGTGAGATCTATATTGCAGTGTAAAAATAAAGCTGTCAGTATTTTCCCTGCACAGAAACAAAGTGACTCACCCAAATCTAATTCTCTCTGCACATTTTACATCTGCCCCCCTGCAGTGCACATGGTTTAGTCCATCTAAGAAGGACTTTGTCAAAAAGAGTGAACCAAAATAACCCCCAAAGTTTATACCCACATCTACAAATAATCAAATATAATAATTTAACTAATATTTGCACTACACATAGATTCATGGTAAAACATTATTTTCTCTCAGTGTTTGGTAACAGTACGATTACCGTCTCACTCGCTGCACTCCGGTGGTTGGTGTAAGACCGCAGAATATACCAGTAATGAGTTATGAACTGTAGATATGAAACATACATGTAAAGCCATGTGGAGAAGTGAACAGATGATTTCCAGTTCTAATCAGTTACACAGCAGGGGTCCCTGCACATGTGTACAAGAATAGAACAAAGACAGCTGTGCATCTGGACTAAGCCAATGAGAAGAGGTGAAAGCTGAACCCCTGACCAATGAAAGACTTGGAAAATCCTAGTGTATTTGTCCCTATAAATTGCTTCCCCTGGGCTAAAAGCTTTCTTCTCTTTGTTGCTGTGATCAGATTGACCGCGGCCCCTGGTTTCCAGGACAGCGCATGCGAGTGAGACGGTAACTGCTATTATTTGTATTGGTTGTATTGTTTGTAGCTGATTGTACCTACATCTAGTTTCCTTTATTTAGTTAATATCATATTCTTGTGTCTTTATTGTATTGCTTTGTTACCCCCTTTGTGTTCGTTAGAGACTCAAATAAATATGGTCAGAGGGTTTGGATCCCTGATCTAAGGATATTTACAGTCTTGTCTCAATTATAGCTAAAGAGCTGACGGAGCGTCTAATACTCTCTCATATATATATATATATATATATATATATATATATATATATATATATATATGGTTTGTGAAAGTACATTGGACCTGATATCGCCATAAGGGTGTCGCTGCAGCGTCACAAAAGCTGATAAGGTATGCTACGAGGTGCTACATTTAGGTACGCCCATAGTTAGGAATAAAGATTTGCACAACCTTACAAAAAAACAATATAACTTAACTTATTGTCCATCGGATATATATATATATTATGGCTTTTAAAAGTTGAGGGCTCATCCAGTCGTTACATTCTTCAAAACATTGTACCATACGCAAGGCTTACGTTTACCAGCAAAAGGGTGGGGGTGACCTCTAACCCTTGCTGGAAAAGCCAAGTCTGTGTTGGTACAGGGTTTGAACGGTGCGAACCCGCGGACAATAAGTTAAGCTTCAAAAGTAATCTATTTGAAATAATTATATACTGTATTTACACTGGGTTTATGTTACACTCCTGTTTCCCACAAGTAATAACAGGGTATACTGTTTGAATTGCTTGAGTTACGGTTAAACTGTGCGAGCGGTCCATCGCATTAGTGATATTTTCACACACATGTAGGCAAAGGCCTGTTTGTAAAATCAAACTCTGGCAACCACTGGAGAAAGATTTAGGTATAGTGCATAGAGGATTTTCTGTGTAAAACTAAATTGTATTGTTGGTTACTGTTAGGCTAAAGGCACTGCCACGTGGCATTAGGCTTGGGCCCATACAGTAACGTGAAATGTCTGCAGCGTATAACGTAAGGGACGCATGTGTGGTGAAGCAACGTGAAAACGTTCTCACGTTGGGCCCTTGGACGTTATACGGTACATACGTAAAAAGTACGAGACTACATTAGCAATTGGCGTAACCATTATAGCAGGGGTGGCCGGACTTTTGTAGCCTGGGATCTACTTTTTTAACTCTTACTTACCGGTGATCTACCGGCGTCAATATGTTGGGAAATCTTGCAAATTTAGGTATTATCGTTTGGTTCACAGGATGGCACTCTGTATTAAGATGGTGTATCCGGTGCCAGGAACATACAAAGTAGAATAAAGAAAGCCCTTACCCCCCTTGTTTGCAGAAGGATAGGAACGGACACTCGAATGGTAGATGAAGAAAATAAGAGTTTATTGTACAAACATAATTGCACAAACAGACAGCTGTACACCTGACAGCTGTTTCAACTGCGCAGTTTTCATCAGAGGTGAAATCAAATTTAGGTATGAGATGACTTGCACTGCATGGCATCAGCAAGCTTTGAATACTCAGGGCAGTAGGTACTCGTTCCTAATCGTAAGCAGGTGTCAAGGTGGTCATCAGTTAGACTTGATCTGTATTTGGATTTGATTATTTTCATATGCGAGAATGCAGACTCACAAAGATATGTGGAGCCAAAAAGTGCTGTTATGTACATGGCACTTTTTCTTAGGTTTGGGTATTTTTCTTCAGCAAGAAGCTTCCAAAAATTTCCTTCAGAAGACCGGGCTTTGATAAAAATATCATTTTGCAAAGTCATTATTTCATCTGCAACTGAAGAGGTGTCCATGTGAAAAAGAGAGGACATTTGGGATGCAATATCATCAATATCCTTGTCTGTACCAAAGGGAAAAGACAAAAATGTTGCTAGCGGTTCAAGAAATCTGAAGTCCTTGAAACGTCTTTCAAAGTCTGATTGGAGGTTTTCAATCTGTTCCATATATCTGGAAATGGCAAGTTGCGAATGTTCTTTTTTTTGAGCATCTAGCTCAGAGAGAAGATTTTTAAAGTCACGCAGGTTGTACTGCTGGAGACGCACACACAGCATTTTCAGTTTCTGCTTAAAGAAGTTAATAGACCCAATCATTTCAACAACATTTTTGTCTTTACCTTGAAGCTGTATATTCAGTTCATTTAACAGGGCTGTGATGTCTGTTAAAAAAGCTAAATCTAGCAGCCACTGTTCGTCATCCAACTGCCTGTATTCCACATCTCTGGACTCTAAAAAATCTTTGATTTCGGGTAGTAGTTTTCTAAATCTTTGCAGAAATGCACCTCTTCTTAGCCATCGGACATCAGTGTGCAATAAAAGATCATTATGTGGTGCTTCATTATCTTCAAGTTGTGATCGGAAGAGATGCCTCTGAAGACTTCGTGCTCTAATTGAATTCACAATTTTGAGTGCTATATCCATGACATCAGCCATATTTAGCATTTTACCACACAAAGCTTGCTGATGAATTATGCAATGATAATTCAGGAAGTCAGGAAATGTTTCATCATGCTTGCACAGGGCAATGAACCCATTGGTCCTTCCGGTCATAGACGGTGCTCCATCAGTGGTTATGGAAACAAGTTTGTATATTGGTAGTTGTGTGTCCTTTATGTATTCCTTGAAGGCCTGAAAAATGTCTTCCCCTCTAGATTTTCCCTTTAGTGGCAGGATTTTTAGCATCTCCTCTTTTTTTTTTTTTTTATATATTTTATTAGTTTTATATTACACACAGATACATTTCACATACATATCGACCATTACAGCAATTCTCTTAACATATTACATTGTCACATTTTGTCAGGCGTACGTCCGTATCTTGCTTGATAAGGACCTTTAGTCTAGACATTTTATACCTATGTCAACGCCATGATTAGATTGCCTAATGGTTAACATCTTATACATAACAAACTACACATTACATAACACCCCAGCTTGCCCTGCTATAGATTTCTTCCCCTACCTCCTATCTTATTCTGCATGATCTTAGGCTCGTATTCTTATCGCATACATTGGACACTACCTTTGGACAGTCCTGCAATTCATTACCTATCCCGAACATCCTGCTATCTACCCCTGAGATCGATCTAGAACTACCGCTCCTACTACCCTCTCTAGTGCTAATACCCCATATGGTTATGACAAAATAATTTGGCTTTCTATGGAAAACTACCGATCCTACTACCCTGATTAGTGCCCTTTAGGGTTATAACATATTATTGGCCTTCGATTGGTCATATTTGCCCGTTTCGACGCTGATGGATTATCCTCCCACATTGTAGATACTGACTATAATGTGTTGTTTGTGTTTGTGAAATTAATTATTCTTTTAACTACTCATACTATGTGAAATTTGTGTTATCCCTAACCCCTACCTTCCTCTGTTTCTTTCTTATTCTACCTCTTCCTTATTAATACTTGTGCACTCTACTGATTATCTGTATTACTTTATGTGCCTTAACCCTTCCCCCCCTCCCCCCTCTTTTTTTTTTTTTTATTATTATTATAATTTTATTATTATATATTCCTTTTAGTGATGATTTGTGCATTTACTTCCATTGGATTATCTAAGTCCAATAGACTATTTTAGTGTCGGGCTCCCTTACCCCATGTGCCCCAAATCTTTTCATACTTACATATAGTGTTCCTGTGCATGTATATGTATCTTTCATGTGAGGCCGTATAATCCACCAGCGCTTCCCACTTTTTATATTCTGGACCTACATCAGCCAGCCAAGTCCTTGCGATCATTACTTTCGCTAGGGCACACATATTTAAGATCAATGCTTTTGTGTACCTACTTATACCACTACTCATAAATATACCCAAAAGGCAGCATTTGACTGATAGCCACTCTTCATTGATGCCCATATCGCTCATTGTTTGCTTAACCTTGACCCAGAACTCCTGCACGTGCGGGCATTCCCAGATCAGATGATAAAATGTTCCCTGGGTGAGTTTACATTTTGGACATTTATCCGAGGTTCTTCCTCCAAACTTTATTAACCTTAGCGGCGTTAGATATGACCGATGCAACACATACATTTGCACTTGCTGCACTCTAATTGAGTTTGTTGCCTTCGCAACTGCTGCCATCGCCTCGGTCCATTCCTCTATCCCCATCGGGCCCAAATCTCCCTCCCATTTTTTTTTCGTCTCGTCCATCTCCCCCACTTTTGACCGCAACAGCATATTATATAGTTTGGATGTTAGTTTCCATTTATTATTCTCTCTCAGCATTTTCTTAATTGGGGAGTCCCCGAACACCGGCGGGTGTTCCTTAAATTGTACCTCCATCACACTCCTTAACTGGAGATATCTAATGGCATAGCCCCTGGGAACAGAGAACTCTTCTTGCAGTTGACTATATGATTTCATCTTGCTGTTATCATAGATTTGGCACAGCCTAGTTATCCCCAATTTTCCCCAAGCCTGGGCTATTTGCTGTTCCCTCGTTTCCCTAGTTCCCCGGGGTATGTCCAATGGATACTCCCTATCTAATGCCGTAAATTCCATAATCTTATTCGCTTCCCTCCATATTTTCACTGCTTGAGTAAGTATCGGAGCTTCTTTCCTATTTATCTGCCCTTTTACCAATTTTTGGATCATAGTTATCCCTCTTTCTTCCTGGTTCAACAGATCGTAAATCCCCTCATCTTGCGGTGTAGTTCCTATCCAGTCAACTAGGGACGTCAATTGGCTTGCCACATAATATAATCGGAGGTCTGGAAGACCCATTCCCCCCCCATCCCTTCTCCTCATTAGTGCCGCTAGTTGTATTTTGGGGCGCGAATTACCCCATATAAAGGACGAGAGCAGACTGTTTGTTTTTCTAAAAAAGGATTCTGGTACATACTGTGGTGCATGTTGCAAGGCATATAAATATTTGGGAAGCACTACCATTGAAATTAGATTTACCCTGCCCATATTTGTCAGGGGTAGCCTCCGCCATACCTTGATTTTGTTAGTTAAGTATGTTATTAGTGGGTCCAAATTTAATTTCTGATACTCCATGGGGTCTCTAGAAATCCAGATTCCCAAATACTTGAAGGTTTGGGCCCATTTTAATGGTGTAACCAAGTTGGGTACCCCCCGATTCTCTTGCTTTATTGCAAATATATTGGACTTGTTCCAATTTATTCTAAAGCCTGAATAGTCTCCATACATTTTTATTTCCTCCATCACTATTGGCACCGCCTGTGTGCCATCGGCAGCGAAGATTAATAAATCATCAGCATATAATGCTGTTACATCTGTGGTGGATCCTGCTTTTAACCCCCTAATTCCAAGATGTCCCCGCAGGATACAAGCCAGGGGTTCTATGGCCAAAGCGAATAAGGCAGGTGATAACGGGCACCCCTGCCTTGTACCCCTATGGAGACAAAATGGAAGTGATGTTTGTCCATTTACCGCCATTCTTGCCGATGGGGACGCGTATAACATTTTTACCCATTTGATAAAATTGGGACCCACTTTCATTGTTCTCATTACTTCCCATAGGTAATGCCACTCGACCGCGTCAAAAGCCTTGACGGCGTCGAGTGACATCACCACTGGGAACGGATCGTCCATATTAGGACTCTGTAAGTGTCTGTGGAGTTTCCTCAAATTAATTGCGATCGATTTTCCCGGCATAAAGCCGGTTTGATCTTTATGGACTATTTTTTCAATATGTTTATTTAATCTTGACGCAAGGATTTTTGCAATAATCTTCGCTTCCGTATTTATCAAAGATATTGGGCGATAAGAGTCCAATGAAAGTGGGTCCTTATCCGCCTTGAGCAGTACTACTATTTTCGCCTCTAACATGGATTGGGGGAGTCTGTTCTCATTATAGCTGGAGTTAAATGTTTCTAATATGAAGGGAGCGAGTGTATCGACGTATCTTTTATATATCTCCCCTGGGATTCCATCAAGTCCCGGGGATTTCCCACTTGGTAGGGATTTAATTGCCTCCTTTATTTCTTGAATACTTAATGGACTATCCAGTTCCCTCGTAGCCTCTAACGGGAGTGATGGTATGTTTATTTTGCCCAGGTATTCTCCAATATCTACTTGACTATGTTTAACCCTTGATTCATATATCCCCTCGAAATAATCCCTAAACACTTCTCCAATTCCTTCCTTGTCGGAGACCACATTCCCCATTTTATCTTTTATTTTCAATATAATATTAGATGGCTTATCTGCCTGGGCTATATTGGCTAGGAATTTCCCCATTCTATCAGCGGATGCATATCTGACATGGGATCCGTGTAACATCATCTTACAATTTTCATCCTCAATACACTCAAGCCACTCCTTCTGAGCTTTTAACCAGGCATTTTTCCTCCCTTCATCCTTACTTGTAATATACAGCCTTTCACATTCTACACATTCCTTCTCTAGCTGCAATACTTTATTCCTGCTAGTTCTTTTAACTTCAGAGACTCCACTTTTCAATGTACCTCTCATGTAGGCTTTAAAACTGTCCCACACCACACCCCCGGATGCCGTATCCCTATTTATCTCCCAATATTCTGTCCAGTATTCCCTAAATTTCTCCTTATCTTTCAACTTCTCCAACCACCTAGCATCAAACTTCCAAAACCCTTGCTCTCTCCCTTTATTTTCAGATAACTCAATCGCCACTGGGGAGTGATCCGATATGCCTCTATTTTTATAATCTACTTTTATCACCTCAGGCATCAATTTCCTAGATACTAACATCAAGTCTATTCTCGAAAAAGAGTGGTAGGAGGATGAGAAGCAGGAGTACTGGACAGAATCTGGGTTTTTTTCCCTCCAAGCATCCACCCAATTTAAATCCTTAATAAACTCATCAAATCCTCTATTATTTCTTCCGCTCCCCGCTGGTGACTTACTCCATCTGTCCATTTTAGGATTTAATACGTTGTTAAAGTCTCCTGTACAGATTATCGGTAGGTCAGGAGCTATGGAGATGAATTCCACCGCCATCTTTAAGACCTCATATGTGAATGGAGGTGGAATATAAGTCACCAGTAGGAGCACTCGTCTTATACTCAATGTACAATCCAGAAATATAAACCGTCCCAGTGGGTCAATTTTCTTCCCATGAAGAACAAAGGGGAGGGATTTTTTAACTAAGATCGAGATACCCCGAGAGGTATTGGTAAACGGGGCATGGTATGTCCATCCCACCCAGGGTTTCTTGAGAGATAGGAGCTTACTCCCGGTAAGGTGGGTTTCCACCAAACATGTTACATCCGCGTTATAGTGCCTTATTTGTTTTAGCACTAATGATCTTTTTATTTTATCGTTTATACCCCTGATATTCCAGGACAGTATTACCACCATGCTAACTTGTTAACCACATGGGAATTATACAGAATGATCGACATAAATACTCCTCCATCCCCCAGATCCAAGGTACTATGATTATTGAGCTCATCCGGGTAGTTACAAGAAAACTTATCAACCACCTCTAGATATATTTGGGCACTAGGACCGCATGCAGAAAGAATTATCACAAATACATTTACACATATAGCTGGGCACATAAAAACATTAAACATACTCCCCCCCCCTCCCCCCACCCCGTATACCAACCTCCCTCTGGCATACATTACATCCCCCCTTTACCCACAATCTTTTCCCCGAGGCTATTCTCAAATGGCACACCCTAGCACGGTGAGCCCCCCAGACATTCAAATTATATCGTTATCTTTTATCAAGTTGTACATCCAGTTGCTAATTGAAAGCTACCCGGAGTCCATTTATCAACCCAGACAGCCGCTTCATTTGCCGTCTGGAAAAAAAGGGTTTCCCCATTGGCCACCACCCTCAATTTGGATGGAAACATCATCGAATATTTAATTCCCTTTTCCCGAAGTCTTTGCTTGACTTCATAAAATTTTGCTCTGTCCTTTTGGACCTGGATTGCGAAATCGGGAAAAAAGGATAGCTTCGAACCATTATGCTCCAGGGGACCCTTCTCCCTAGCCAGGCGAAGTAGAGTGTCCCTGTCTTGGAAATTCAGAAATTTGATGAGTAGAGTACGAGGAGCTGAGCCAGGTGGTAATGGTCTAGTTGGCACTCTATGCGCTCTTTCAATAATAAACGCTTTGGAGAATGGTTCACTGCCAAACTTATCCATTATCCATTTCTCTACATAGGCTGTTGTGTTTGCCCCTTCCTCTCGCTCCGGCAAACCAACCAGCCTTACATTGTTCCTGCGAATCCGTCCCTCCATATCGGACATTTTATGCTTAATCTCGCGAACTTGCTCTGACAGCAGATTGACTTTAGTAATTAAGATATTATTACTGTCTTCCAGATTGGAAACCCGTGTCTCTGCTTCTTTTATTTGGCTTTTCACCTCTTTAATGTCCTGCTTCACAGAGCTGACATCCATTTGGACATCATTAATTTTTTCCATAAGGCGTTGCTCACTGCCTTTAATAGCTTCTAGCACTTGCTGCAGAGATATCTCAGGAGGAGATGGGAGATCATGTCCCTTTACAGGTGTGCTATGTGGGGTTGTGACCGGGGTTTGTGAATTACTGCTGGGCTGGGACCTGGCATATCTTTCCAGTCGCGCTGCTGCAGCTGTATTCCCTGTTTTCCCCATTTTTCCAATATATATCTTGGCGGAGGGGGGGGGGGTTGCTTTTACGATTTTATAGCTTATACCCACAGATTCTGCCGCACTTTCCAGCACGTGCCTTTTAACAGTCTCGGCCCTTGTGAACACACACAATAGGCAAGTTGTACACAGCGAGTTCAAAATACAACAGTGATATTCTGTAATAAGTTTAAGCACAACCTCACTTTGTTTCAAGCAGACCCTTAGAATCGGGTAATAATAAATTTCCAACAGTGTTCACTGAAAAATCCTAACCAGTTCCAGTACCACAGTCTCTCTGTCAGAACAGACCCCTGGAGTCAGATCACAGCAGGATCGCAACAGTATTTGTTGCTGATTTATAACAAATTTGAGCACCACAGTCCCCTTGTTTCAGGCAGGCCCCTCGGGTCAAATACAGGTGATTTGTAACAAATTTCCGTGCAGCAGTCTCTTTATTCAGACAAACCCCTGAAGTCGAATTGCCGTGACTGCCCAACAATATTTACTTGATAGACTATAATGAGCACGGCAGTCACTTTATTCAGACAACCCCTGGAGTCAATGTGCGTTAGGTTATACAACATTCACTGGTGCTTTTTTCCTCCAAGCCCCACTGCAGCTCCTATCTTCAGCTCCCTTTATATCGCACAAGGGGAGCAATGTAATCCTTCTGCTCTTCACTCTCATATGCCACTTACTTGATTCTTCAGCGTTCAGCGTTCTGCCGACCCAGCCACCTCTCCGCTTGCTGCCGGGTTTTAGTAGTGCTCTCGGGAGGAGGGGGGGGGGAAATGCTGTCCCCACTGCCTGGCTCTCACTTCACGTCCTCCACTGCCACCTCGAGGATGCCGCCCGTCAGTTTTCACGGCTGCCCAAGTTATCCTGCGGCAGCCTTCTCTCCTCTTGCTGCTGTCCTTAGTGGTGCTCTCGAGGGAGGGGGGGGGGGATGCTGTCCCCGCGGCCCGACTCTCACTCAGCGGCCGCCGCTGCCCGCCTCGAGGAGTGCACCGCCAGCCAGCCGTCAGCTGACCAGCGCGTCACAGCTTAGCGCCACGCACCTCTCCCTCGCTAATCGCTGGTCTCCGGGTCTCCGTCCACTGATGCCGCGTCCTGACGGGGTACAGTACACCCGCTCTCCGGCCACCAGCGGTTCAGCAGCCCAACCACTCTACGCACGGATCCCCTCTGCTTCGATAACCAGGTATAAATTTTTTTAATCTCTGCCGGTCTTGGCTCGCTTGTCGGAGATTTGTCCAGGGAGCTCGCTCACCTTACTCCCTCACTCCCGCCCTGCCGTGGCCACGCCTCCCTCCTTTAGCATCTCCTCTTTAGCAGACATATCTTCAAAAACCATTCTAGAGAATATGCAAAGTTGTGATGTGTCTGTCAGGTCTGTTGACTCGTCAAATTGCACACTCTTTTTGGTCTTTTTGCAGCTGCTCCACTAAATTGTCAGCCATAACTTCACAGCGTCGCATCACAGAATTTCTGGAAAGCTGGATATCCTGAATAGAAGACATAATCTCCGATTTGTTTTTAAAATCTTGGAATAATACATCTGCTGCCTCTAAAAAAGCCTCTTTCACTATTTCTCCATCTTGAAAAAAAAAAATTTTTCTTTGCAAGTATGTGGCTGACACGCAATGATGCAATAGTAGCTGCCTTTGATTTAGCACTTGGGGCCTTATTTTGGTTCATTCTTTCTGACAAAATCCTTCTTAGATGGGCAAAACCATGTGCACTGCAGGTGGGGCAGGTGTTACTTGTGCAGAGAGAATTAGATTTGGGTGGGGTTTTACTTCAAAGTGAGATCTATATTGCAGTGTAAAAATAAAGCAGTCAGTATTTTCCCTGCACAGAAACAAAATTACTCACCCAGATCTAATTCTCTCTGCACATGTTACATCTGCCCCCCCTGCAGTGCACATGGTTTTGTCCATCTAAGAAGGATTTTGTCAGAAAGAATGAACCAAAATAAGGCCCTTGGTCTTGTAAAAACTGACTGCTGAGTGCTAAGGTGCAGTTTTAGCTGGTGAACTTTCTTCTTCCGCAATTCACTTTTAGGAGGATAATCGGTGTCAAACTTATTGTGCATGGTTTTAAAATGCCGTTCCAGATTCCCTCTTTTTGCAATTGCAACTTTAGAATGGCAGATCAGACATACACATTTTGAGTTTGACATTGTGAAAAAAAAGTCATTCTCCCATTCAGAGTGGAAATAGTATGTTTTTGGCTTCTTGGCATTTTGTGCAGTACTCATGGTGATAGCAGGCTCCTAGGAAACAAAAACATCATGATAAATATCAGTCCCCACTTCATATTAGCCACCATAGCAGCACACTCAGTGGATATACTTACCAATAGTTTGCCTGTTCTTCCTTGAAGACTCTCGTGGAGGTGATAAAATGCTCCTGCACTGTGACCGCTCAGACTTGTAGACAATGGCTTGCCTTGCTCTTCCCTGCACCTCAAAGACTCTGTGACCTAAGTGACAACACATTTGGGCACCCCTGAAATTATACTGCACACATTTGGGGTACCAATGGAATTATACCGCACACATTTGGGCAACCCTGGACTGATAGGGGACACATGGGGGTACCAATGGAATTATACCGCACACATTTGGGCACCCTTGGAATTATACAGCGCACATTTGGGCAACCCTGGACTGATAGGGGACACATGGGGGTACCAATGGAATTATACCGCACACATTTGGGCACCCTTGGTACAGCACACATTTGGGCACCCTTGGAGTTTTACAGCACACATTTCGGCACCCCTGGCTGATATGGGAGACATGATAGTACCAATGGAATTATACCGCACACATTTGGGCACCCCTGGCTGATATGGGAGACATGAGGGTACCAATGGAATTATACCGCACACATTTGGGCACCCTTGGAGTTTTACAGCACACATTTCGGCACCCCTGGCTGATATGGGAGACATGAGAGTACCAATGGAATTATACCGCACACATTTGGGCACCCTTGGTACAGCACACATTTGGGCACCCTTGGTACAGCACACATTTGGGCACCCTTGGTACGGCACACATTTGGGCACCCTTGGAATTATACCGCACACATTTGGGCACCCTTGGTACAGCACACATTTGGGCACCCTTGGTACAGCACACATTTGGGCACCCTTGGTACAGCACACATTTGGGCACCCTTGGAATTATACCGCACACATTTGGGCACCCCTGGCTTATATGGGAGACATGAGGGTACCAATGGAATTATACAGCACACATTTGGGCTACCAATGGAATTATACCGCACACATTTGGGCACCCTTGGAGTTTTACAGCACACATTTCGGCACCCCTGGCTGATATGGGAGACATGAGAGTACCAATGGAATTATACCGCACACATTTGGGCACCCTTGGTACAGCACACATTTGGGCACCCTTGGTACAGCACACATTTGGGCACCCTTGGAATTATACCGCACACATTTGGGCACCCTTGGTACAGCACACATTTGGGCACCCTTGGTACAGCACACATTTGGGCACCCTTGGAATTATACCGCACACATTTGGGCACCCTTGGTACAGCACACATTTGGGCACCCTTGGTACAGCACACATTTGGGCACCCTTGGAATTATACCGCACACATTTGGGCACCCTTGGTACAGCACACATTCGGTCACCCTTGGTACAACACACATTTGGGCACCCTTGGAATTATACCGCACACATTTGGGCACCCTTGGTACAGCACACATTTGGGCACCCTTGGTACAGCACACATTTGGGCACCCTTGGAATTATACCGCACACATTTGGGCACCCCTGGCTGATATGTGACACAAGGGGGTGCAAATGGAATTATACAGCACACATTGGGCACCCCTGGCTGATATGTGACACAAGGGGGTACCAAAGGAATTATACAGCACACATTGGGCACCCATGGCTGATAGGGGACACATGGGGGCCACCTCCCTCCATGTAACAACCACCATAAATGGATAAGGCACCTTACAGAAAACGCTTGCCTTGTTTGGGGTCCCCAGATTTTAGAACCCCCTCCCCTCATTAACATGAAACAACATCCAATTTGCTGGGTTTGCATTTGTGGCACAAACATAAGGGTGTTAGACAATGTGAATAAATAACTGAGAACTGTTTTCAAAGCAATCACATATCAAGCAGCCCCTGCAAGTGGTGACACACGATGTTCGCCTCTCCATAACGCACCCCCCTCCCCTCCCCTCCCCTACAGCACAGGTCCGGGCTTAATTATCAGAAGCTGATTGCACAGGCGCTTACTACAGTACCTTGCTGGACGCTGGATGCTGGAGACACTCGAGACACACTGCCCGCTCTGCAGTCTGCACACTCTGCAGCTCCCGCCTTCTTCAGCGTTCCCAGTCCTACACTGAGCTGATGCGCCGGTGCGCGGTGACGTCATCCGTGCACCCGCGCACCCGCGCAGTGCACCACTGGGAACGCTGAAGCCCTGAGAGGCTTCAGCCAGCACACGGGCAGCAGCAGACTATTTTAACGGGGACTGGGCACAATACCGATCGCGATCTACCGGCGGAAGGCCCGCGATCGACTGGTAGATCGCGATCGACCTTCTGGCCACCACTGCATTATAGGGTACAGAGAGAGAATTAGTCTTTCTGCACTGTGCGAATCTGGTCCGCACGGCTGTCTAGACGCAGTACATGATTGAGTAAATACATGCCCTCATAGTGTATGATTTTTGCTTTGTTGTCGGAGGAAGGAGTTTTTGGGTGTCCTCGGGAATCACTCACCAATCTCTGCTAGCGGTTAACATCTAATTTCTCACTATAGCCAAAGATCGTTGACAGAGGTGATAGATTCTGTAACAAGTCCCTTCAATATATTCAGTCACCCCTGCTGACCTTGCCAATCAATCGGGAGAATACAAAGAAAATGATACCAGACTGTTATCAACCTCAAAGCATTCGGTTTTATTACAGTGTTTTTTTTATACACAAAATAGCATAATTGCAACACACACACATATCCCACCCATCTGGGTTAGGTGCATACATTAAAGCTCCCCATAAGAGGGGTCACAGGTTAAATATTGGTTCACCATAGCAAACGTGCACTCGATCTTGTAACATAAGGGATGTACATTTACCGTACTGTCACCCACCCTCTGCCCACACCCATCTGGCATGTCTCATGTCCTTGTGTGTTGAACGCACATATTGGTATCGGTACTTGTTTTATGCAACAAAGAGGGATTGGCACAGGCACAATAATTTTACACGTAGAAAAGGTGATATAGAGAACTATAACTGCTTATATATAATTTAGCTAGGTGCTGGGTTGGTGGTGCTCCCAAAAAAGTTCAGCAAAGCAACTGAATATATGGATGTGTCCCGAGTGGACAAAGGCAGAACACAGTGGGTTTTGGGGCACACTTATAAAAGATATGGTATAAAGTGAAGAAAAATGAGAGAATGGGTGAGAGTAAAATTTAACTTTTATTAAACCCTTTAATATACGTCAAATTTTTTTTATTCAAAATCAATTAATAAATAAATACACGTAATTACTTTGTCATAGCATGCAAATATTCACATTTGTCATTTAGTAGACATCAAAGATACCATTGGTGAGGCGAAAATGATTTGCGGGGTAGTATCCAAAATATTTAGTTAAATACAACAAGGCTAATGGCTTAATTACATTCAACATTAAATCAGCAACAGTCAATCTGTAATAAATAATTCATTGGATACTGTACACCTATTGGTCTGGCGTTTGATATATAGTAAATAGTTACTTTTCTTATAATTGTCTCTTCAAAAAACTGGAAGGAGATCCACGGAAATTGGAAATGAGTTTGAAAATTATAGAGGAATGACTCCCTTGAGGTCACCTGGTGCTTCTGCTGTCTGGGTACGAATACAGCACTGGATATTCCCAAAAGGTCTCCCAATTAGTACTGATCCGGCCATTCACTGCTTAGCTACTAAGTTCGGAATGGGATCAGGCGGCACAGTGATGTACGGCAGTATAACCTTGCAGATGAGAGAGCCCCAAAGTGGTAGGGGGAGCCAGAGTGACACTTCTGCTGTTCCTTGGGTATATACCAATGGAATGAGAGAGTGCCAGATTCAAGTAGAGGATGATAGGTAGTAGGATCACTGGAGAAGAATAGTATTAGAGTATGTGCCCACTGTGTTGGTATTCGCTTGTGTATCTTGATTGCCAGCAATGGAAAATACTGAGCATTCAAGCACATACAGCATCCATGAATTATTTATTACAGATTGACTGTTGCTGATTTAATGTTGAATGGAATTAAGCCATTAGCCTTGTTGTATTTAACTAAACATTTTGGTTACTACCCCGCAAATTATTTTCACCTCTCCAATGGTATCTTTGATGTCTACTAAATGACAAATGTGAATACAATTTGCATGCTATGACAAAGTAATTACGTGTATTTAATTAATTGATTTTGAAGAATTTTTTTTTTTTTTAAATATTGAAATCTGACGTATATTAAAGGGTTTAATAAAAGTAAAATTTTACTCTCACCCATTCTCTCATTTTTCTTCACTTTATACCATATCTTTTATAAGTGTGGCCCAAAACCCACTGTGTTCTGCCTTTGTCCACTCGGGACACATCCATATAATCGGTACTGGTTTCCTAGCACGGCGCCCACTACGCCAATAGCTTATTGTGCTATTCTGCGTAGTGAAATTGCATTGCATCGCGTACCATCTATAGTGCAGTGTGATGCATGCGATGTCCATGTTAACTGAACAGGAGTGCTTATACAATGAAATATCGCATAGTATCGCATGGCACCAAATGCGATGCGATATTTCATTGTACAAGCACCCATGCCATGATATGTGATGGGGTGCTTACCATGAGATGTGATGCTATGTGATGTGTGCATAGTATGTGATGGGTGCTTACAATTGTAATTGTACAATTGTAAGCAACCGCACCTGCGCCATCATTTAGCATCACCCCCAGTATCCACACCACCCCGAAGCGTGTCGAGCGGCGGCAGAACGCGTCTTCCAACCTTTTCATACCCCCACTATCCATGTCAGCGTGGAGTTGATTTTAGATAGTGTGGCGAGCCACCGAGCCCGAAGCGTGGCGAGCGGACGCGGAAAACATGTAAAGTAATCCGCGTCCCCTCACCACACTACAGGCTCGGTGGTTCGCTGCGCTCGACACACTATCTAAATTCAACTCCACGCTGACGTGGATAGTGGGGGAATGAAAAAGGTCGGAGTACGCATTCCACTGCGCTCGCCATGCTTTGGGGTGGCGTGGATACTGGGGGTGGCAGGGACACGATCCACACCTAAAATGGCTCCTGTAGGCTGTGGTTATGTCATCTTGGTGCCTCTGGAGTTCTGACTGACAGGAGGGCGTGAAATCGCATTGCACACATCGCACGGTAAAAACGGGCAATGTGATGCGATTTCACTACGTTTGCGTACGTAAGAAATCTGGGCGCCGCGCTAGGAAACATGTACCCTGGTATCTCTTATAAAATTATAATTTAACCCCTTGAGTGGTGAGTTTTGCTGGGGAAGGACAAACCTACCAGGACAGGTTTATCCTGCCCAAGCAAAACACACCACAGACAGCTGGAAGACGTCCCTCCCTCCTTCACTCCGGCGTTAGTACGCCGGAGCTTCTCTGCAGCCGCTCTGCCTCTCACCCCTCTCAGCCACGGCGCCTGTCACATTCTGCAGTGACGTCGGCGGCAGGCTGGGGGATGTTCGCGGCTCGGGAGGACTCGGGTTACTGAACTGTCCCGAGTCCCCCCCCCCCCCCCGAGCCGCCCGAACATCCCCCAGCCTGCCGCCGACGTCACTACAAGTCAGATGATTGGCGGCTGGCGGCGGAGAAGCTCCGGCGTACGATTGCCGTGTACGCCGGAGCAGAGGGACCAGGGGGGGGGGGACCCCTAAGGTAGTGCGCCAGTGGTGCTCCGATGGAGACACCACTGGCGCGCACCTACATAGTGGTATGCCCGGAAATTTTCCGAGCCCGGAAGTGGTTAAAGTAAAACTCCCTGGCGCTGGACTTTCTCTATATCTGCAGTACTTGTACCTTATCGGTACACCCAAAGGAACAATGCTTAGGACAATAGAGAAATTAAGGGGACTCTGTGAGCTGATATTTATATATAATATATATACACACACACATGTACATATACGGTCACAATAACACTCCACCTCTCCAATTGAAGTGTATATGGAAATAGGTGAAAAAAATAGATGATTAGAAAAATTACATGAAACAAAACATTCCTTGTCAATTTTTGCCTTCACTCCACATGGGCTTCCATTTTGAATTTTATATTCAGGGACCATATAAAAAATGAAATCAAATATGGTATAGGACGTCTGAAATTATACACAAATTTATTACAAAACAATTCATAAAATGATATTTAAAAGATGGTATTTTAAATATGCTTGAATGCAGATGGCAGTTTACCAGATGCTGGATGGTTCAAAAGCCTGTAAGATGTTCTCTTAATATGGCCTGGTGTTAGGAGTCATTATCAATGACTCATCTGTCTGGTCTTTCATGGGTTAATTTCAGTCTATGTTGGTAATTGACTCTCTGGTGGCCTCCAGTGGTGAATCTGTGCCATTTCAGCCCAGTCCTCTGTGGATAATTTATGCACAAGTTACATAGTAGGTAAGGCTGAAAAAAGACTTGCGTCCATCTAGTTCAACCTGGTATAGATATCCATTGCTGATTTGGTAGGTTCTGGTATTTTACAGACAGATTATATTTCTTATTTGTACCCATGGATGTTTTTCTCCAGTAAATGTTTGTCCAACTTTGCCTTGAACGCATTTAATGAGCCAGCCGTTACCACCTCTCTGGGAAGAGAGTTCCAGAGTTTGACTGTTCTGACCGTAAAGAAATTCTTTCTACTAGCTGAATGAAATCTTTTTTCTTCTAATCTATACTCATGCCCTCATGTCCTAGATTCCTTTCTAGTAGAAAAGAGGGTGTGTGACAGTTCCTTATATTGGCCCTTGATATACTTGTACATGCTGAGCATGTCCCCCCTTAAACGTCTCTTTTCCAATGTAAATAGTCCCAAATTGCTTAATCTCTCCCCGTAGCTTAAATTCTCCATTCCCCTAATAAGCTTTGTTGCTCTTCTTTGGACTTTTTCTAATTCTATGATGTCCTTTTTATAGTGCGGGGCCCAGAACTGCACTCCGTACTCGAGGTGAGGTCTCACCAATGCTTTATACAGTGGCATAATTACCCTTGAGTCCCTAGTTTTCATTCCCCTCTTAATACATGACAGAATTTTGTTGGCCTTTTTTGTAACTACATCCCAGTTTGCTGTCTATTTGGACTCCTAGATCCTTTTCAAGTATGGAATTACCCAGTTCCTCTCCGCTAAGGTTGTAACTTGCACACTGGTTGTGTCTCCCAAGGTGCATGACCTTACATTTATCTACATTGAACCTCATCTTCCATTTTTTTGCCCACTCATCTAGAATTGCAAGATCATTTTGAAGCATGGTGATGTCTTCTGATGATTTGATGACTTTGCTAAGTTTTGTATAATCCGCAAAGATGGATATATTGCTGAGTAACCCTATCCCAATATCGTTAATAAAAATGTTAAACAAAATTGGCCCCAAAACCGAACCCTGGGGCACTCCACTTAGTTCCGGTATCGTATCTGATACGGCACCATTCACAACCACTCTTTGTTCTCTATTGCATAGCCAATTCCCTACCCATCTGCATATATTTTCACCCAATCCTAGGTTCTCCATTTTATTAATCAATCTCTTGTGTGAGACAGTATCAAATGCTTTAGCGAAATCTAGGAAAATCACATCTACAGCATTTCCATTATCGAGGTTTTTGCTAACCTCTTCATAGAACCCTAGTAGATTAGTTTGGCATGAACGATTTTTCACGAACCCATGTTGGTTAGTACTGAGTAGACGGTGATGGTCTAAATATTCCTGGATACCATCCCTTAAAAATCCTTCAAATAGTTTACCCACAATTGATGTTAAACTAATGGGTCTGTAATTAGCGGGATCTTCCTTTTTTCCTTTTTTGAATATTGGCACTACCTCTGCTATTCTCCAATCTTTTGGTACTATACCTGACGATAGTGACTTGCTAAAGATATAATGTAGGGGGGTAGCTAGTTCATCCCTTAATTCCATTAATACCCTCGGATGAATCCCATCTGGCCCTGGTGATTTATTTGTTTTGAGTTTGCTTAGCCTCAGTATTATTTCCTTCGGCGTGAAATCCACAATGAGATCTGGCTTACTTGTCCCGTTTGTGGTAAATGTTCGTTCCACAGTCTGTTCTCCCTTAGTAAATACTGATGAGAAGAACTTATTTAACAGTTTTGCTCTTCCCTTGTCCTCCGTAACACTTTTTCCACTAGTATCAGTTAGTGGGCCTATGTTTACCTTAATTAAACGTTTACTATTTATGTATTTAAAAAACTTCTTTGGGTTGGTTTTGCTTTCAGTGGCTATGCACTCTTCATAAAATATTTTAGCTAATTTGATTACCCCTTTACAAGTTTTGTTTGATTCTTTGTATTTTGCGAACGCCTCCTCATTCAAGTTATTTTTATAGAATTTAAAGGCTCTGGTTTTATTGTTGATAGCTTACTTCTTTGTCCAACCATGGTGGCTTTTTTTTGTTGAATTTACCTTTAGTTACTTTAGGAATGAATTCAATAGTTAGTGAATCAAGCACCTTTTTTAGAGTATCCCACATTTCCTCTGCATTTTTTCCCTTCATAACCGTTTCCCACCCAATTCCTGTTAGGGCTTCCCTGAATAATTTAATGTTCGCTTTTCTGAAGTTTAGTATTTTTGCAGATCCTTTTTGATGTAATTTACTGAAGCTGATTTCCAGTGAAACCATATTGTGATCACTGTTCCCTAATTGTTCAATTACTTTTGTGTTTGAAACTAAGTCTGTGTTATTTGTTAATACTAAGTCCAAGAGTGCCTCATCACGAGTTGGAGTTTCTACCGTTTGTGTAATAAACTGGTCTTTAAGTAAGCTTAAGAAACCATTGCTTCTTGCTGATTTACCTGTTTCGTTTTCCCAATGTCGGTTAAATTAAAATCCCCCATAATTAATACCTGACCCTGATTTGATGCTTGTTTGATTTAGAGATGGTCACAACGGGTCACTGAGCGGATCCGGGTCCCGTCGTGCCGATCTGTGAAAAGATACGTATCATTTGGGCGGCTCGGCGACTCAGTTTGTGTGGAAAAAAAACAGTTATTTATGGTTTGAGTCAGTGTGCCATACCTCCCAACATGACCCTTTCCAGGAGGGACACAATGCTCTGTTTCTGGACTTCCCTCTTAATGTTTGATTGTTATTACCTGTGTGGAAACACCTTTCTTACCCATTTACCTGTTTAGAACAGGTAATAGCAATCATTCGTTAAGAGGGAAGTCCGGAAACAGAGCAAAGAGATGGGGAACCTTTGGCCCTCCAGTTGTTGTTGGACTACACATCCCAGCATGCCCTGCTACAATTTGCTATTTGGCCATGATAAAACTGTTGCAGGGAATGCTGGGATGTGTAGTCCAACAACAGCTGGGGCCAAAGGTTCTCTAACCCTGACCTAGGTGGTGCACTTAACATAGATTGTTCTCAGCAGTATTAGCCCGTACAATCTATGGTTTTACACACAGGGGAAATTGACTAATAATTGAATAGCCCTGCGTGGTAAACACAGTAGATAATTGAATATTGAATACGTTGGGCTTGCCCCCCTTATATATCTCAGGGTCCCTTCCTGTGGGGCTACCGGTCTCTGTACTACTACAATTAGCCTGTAGCCCCTCCCCTTGAATATCTCCCAAATAGGCCCTCAGCATTTCAGGCATACACGCCGCCGGATACGGCAGTAGGGGGAGGTGGAGTCTGACATTCTGTGGCTCACTGTACAATTCAGGCCTCCCTCTTGAAGACCCCTTTTCATTGCCAGTTTAGGGAGGGAGGAGGGGGTCCCTATGATATAAAAATAAAAGTGTCTACTCACCCATTAAATACAACCATTTCCCTCATGCCTACCTATATACTTGTACAATGACAAATACAGGGAATAATCCTTTGTGAGAAGGTGGTGTCCTGGGGTATTGATCATATCGGGGCAATTTATCAATTTTGAGGGCGCAGGGACAGGGCTCCGAAAGGAGCCCGTCCCTGCAAAGCCCTAACCCGGAAGCCGGGGGGTCAGACCCCCGCTGACCCCTCTCATCCGAGCCGGGCAGTGCGATGTGTAGGCATAGACTACAATGGGCTATCGCAATCTCAGAATGGCGGTAGCCCAGGGGTGCGAAGCCGGGCTGCCTGATGTTGATACATCGGGCAGCTTCGCATCCCCCATAGAAACCAATGGAGATGCGGCGCTGAAAGGGGGATTGCAGCAGGGATCGGAGATTCCTGCTGCAGTTCCCCGATGATACATTTAGGGGATACTTAATATTTGCTGCTAAACCCCGAAACCGTGTGTTTTCAGGGATTTAGCTGCAAATATGGTTTGATAAATGTGCCACTAAGGGGTTTAAGATTTTTTAAGCTCGGTGAAGTGATAGTGTCTGTTTTTTTATCACTGGCCAATCAGATCCTTCCTGTGAAGTTGCAGGCTTGGTTTGAAACATGACAGGTAGGAGCTGATTAGCTGATTGACGTCAATACTGTTCAAGTTGCTGGGAATTCTTGAAAGGGTAATTTAATAATAATGAAGCATAATTTGTTCAACAATCATTTATTGTCTTAAAAATAAACAGTAAAAATATGTAAAGCTTTTTTTTAAGAACATACTCGACCGAGTAACATTTACAAAACTTTCTTGTTCTAAATAAGGTGCAAGTTGTTGTTTACAAATAACATTTTACTTATTTTCTCGCTCAGAAGCCTACTTCTCTTTTCTGTGCATATCTGCCCTGCTTTAGAAAACAATCTCTCACAGGGCACGCTGGTAGCAGGAATAAACAATCGTTTCATTGCCACTGCATACACATTTGGTTAAGCAACTTTCCTTGTCTCCCACCATTAACAATCATTTATTGTCTTAAACATAAACAGTAAAAACAATGTAAAACTTTTTTTAAAGAACATACTCGACCGAGTAACATTTACAGAACTTTCCTGTTCTAAAGGCCCATACACACTTAAAGATTTTCATTTCAAAAGACTTTGCCAAAATCTTTGATAGATATATCTTTCCCCAAAGTAGTGCGTACACACTGAGCTATTTTCCCTAAAGAGCAAGAGATTTTCAGGAGGCAAAAGACTTTGCTGAAAATCTTTCATTATAAATGGGCTGGGTTTGAATTCCAAGGGTTCCATATATACAGTACATTGGTGGCAGTGGGCATATAAATATATAAACATTGTTGGGCAGTGTTGGCACTAATTTATGCATTGCTGGCACAGACCAGCAATGTATACGTTAGCGCCAACACTGCCCACCAATGTTTATATATTTATATGCCCACTGCCACAAATGTATATTTACTTAAATGAAAACTGCCCACGTATGTATTTATTTAAATGGCATGCATGTACTAGACGGGGTTCGCATCTCCCCCCCCCCCCTGTGTGCCCCTGGAGCGACTCGGCCGCATAATTCCCCCGTGGAGCACCGCGCCGGCCGCATAACCCCCCCCCTCAGTGGAGCGGGTAAGCACCAACCAACCGCCTCCCCCCCCGCCTGGGGCGCCCCATGCCCTACACCGTCCCCAGCAGATAATGACGCACACAGCTGGCCACCAATGTTTATATTTTTATATGCCCACTGCCACCAATGTATTCATTTAAATGCACCAACAATATATTATAATATATTATATAATATAATATATTTATATTATATTTATATATATATATATATATATATATATATATACATATACAAATGACCGCACTCTCACCCAAGAAAGCAACAGTGGGGTGCCCAACCAAAAGCACCGGCCAAAAGGCTGGTACTCAAAAATAGTCCAGGAATCCACACACAAGGTGTAGAAAGGAGAGCACTCTCCAATCACAAATGTAATTTTGTGAAAAATCCAAAAGAGTTAGATAATGAAATAAAGAGACATCACAATCCTTGGAGATAAAGGTGATATAATAGTATGACAGCCCCGACGTTTCGGTCCTAATCAAGGACCATTATCAAGGAGCCTAAGGCATACAGAAAAACATAGGTCATATACACATTAACATAACAGCAAAAATGTGCATGAATACAGCAAAGTAAAAATAAAGGCTTACATTGTCATCAAAGTATACAGGTAGTCAGCGATGAGGTATTCTCTGCCATGTAGGACAGGACAAGGTCAGCTACCTAGTGAGTGCAGTCCGGGTCCCGCTATATATACCCATAGGAAGGGGTTAAAGAGCAGGAGATCGCGCCAGAATTGCCTGCGTGTCAGGCTGTTGGAGCGCAAGGCTATTTCCGGAAATACCGGAAGTCAAGTGGTCGGTGGAACGCACTTGACACGCACAGCTTCCGGGTAGCCGGGAGCTGTGTCATAGTTAAATGAGTACAGAGCGGCGGATGAAAGAACTGCGCTGATGGGGAATAGTTAAACAATGTAAACGGATGATCAAGGGTCAAACAAGACCCATTAAAGAAACAATTAGTCAAATTGGATTATGAGGGATCGCGCATGGCCGGGTAAATAGCGAGAGCCGGAGCCAGAAGCAGGAAAGTGCTGGGGAAGCAGATAAAAGGGCTAGTGGTTTATAGATAGTATTGAAGAGTCAAACTAAGTGCCAGAGGGCACTGTATAACAGTCTAACGAGTAACCAGGCAAAAGTAGGTGGGAATTAAAAAATAAATCAAATCAAAAGTGTCCGGGAGTGCTAAAGGAGAGAGAGATAAAGTGGTGAAAGTTATGTTAAATTTAGACAAGACGAGATGGTAGTGTGCAAAAAAAGGTACATGGGGGATGACATGGTAATGCAAAGGTGAATAATTATGCCACCAGAGGGGCGTGGCTACACATATATATGAAAAAATAATCAAGACAATTATGCGGTGAATACAGAGCATACATAAGGATAGGATAGAGCATAAATACATGAATACATGATGGTCGGGTGTGGGCAATATATACAAAAGTATCTCAAGAACAGCAGATAATGTATGTAGACATATAAATAGGAGATGGATTCATCAAGATGGTCTCAGGAAGATGGACAGGGGATTATTTTCATTAAGACCTCTGGGTGCGATTGTGTCAAGTCTGTGGATCCAGCGGCTCTCAAGTTTTTTAAGTCTCAGGCCCCTGTCACCTCCGCGGGGTGATGGGGGTACCCAGTCAATGAGTCGGCACCGGAGGTTGGCATTCTGATGACCTGCTGCAAGGAAATGTCTGGGGATGGGCAAATCTGCTTTCTTAGATTCAAGTGCACTACGGATGGAGTTCCTGTGGTTCGCCATCCTCTCTCTAAATTTCCTGGAAGTCATGCCAACATAGGCCAGTCCACAGGGGCAGTTCAGGAGATAAATAATATGGTCCATTTGGCAATGGAGGCGGTATTTAATTTTTATTGGTTTACCAGAGTGGGGGTGCGGGAAGGTAGGGCCAGGGGTCATGCTGCTGCAAGTGGTGCATCCAGTGCATCGGAAACATCCGGGGCGTTTGGTGTGTAGCCAAGTGATGCTGCTGTCGGGTGTGGGGTTCACCATCGGGCGCATAAGCAGTTGTTTCAGGTTGGGTCCTCTTTTGTGGGCAATCATTGGAGGTCCATATTGTTGTAGTTTGAGGTTTTTATCGGTGGCGATGATGGGCCAATGTTTTCTTAAGCTCTTCTGGACGCTGGAAGATACGTGGTCGTACTGGTTTACAAACACCATTCTTGGGGGTTTTGTAGATGTCGTCAAGGCTTTGGGCCGTGGTTGTAGTAGGTTGGATCTGGCTTTGACAAGGCAGCGTTTCAGGGTGCTGGGTGAGTAACCTCGTTCAGAGAAGCGGTGGGTCATTTCTTGGAGTTGAACTTCCATCGTGGCTTGGTCTGAATTGTTTCGGATGACCCGCATGTATTGGGAGATGGGTAAGTGTTCTTTGAGGGCTGGAGGGTGTTGACTGGTTGTTGAGAGTAATGTGTTGCGGTCTGTTGGTTTCCTGAATAGGCAGGTATGCAGAGTGCCATCCTTGATGGAGATGTTGATGTCCAGGAAGTTTATGGACTGCTGGTCACTGAGATGAGTGAATTTTATGGGACAATTGAGCTCATTTAAGGATTGAACCATTAGGTTAAATGCTTCAGTTGTGTCTGACCAGATTAGGAACACGTCGTCGATATAGCGCTTGTAGAAGAGTATCTGCGGGCCATATTGTGGCATGATGTGGGTCTCCTCGAAGTCAGCCATGTACAGGCAGGCGTACGACGGGGCCAAATTAGACCCCATCGCAGTCCCAGACACCTGTATGTAGTACTTGCGTTGGTAGAGGAAGTGGTTGCATTTAAGAATTGCTTCGGATAAATCGACCAAGAAGCTGGTAGGTGGTTCAAGGGTGGGTCGGGCATCCAGCTTGGATTTCAGTACCCGTAGGCCGTCTGTATGCGGGATCACTGTGTACAGTGAGCACACGTCCATAGTGGCCAATAGTACCGGGTTTGGTGGGAATACGATGGACTTTAATTTTCCGATAAAGTCAGTGGTATCTCGGACATATGTATTGCCGGAGGTTACCAGGGGTTGCAAAAAATGGTCCACATAGATGGCTAGAGGTTGTAGTAAAGAGAGTCTGGCGGAGATAATGGGTCTTCCAGGTGGGTGAGAGTGAGACTTATGGATCTTGGGTAGGGTGTATATGATGGGGCACACCGGGAAGTCTACTGCCTTTGAATACTTGACAGTAGACTTCCCGGTGTGCCCCATCATATACACCCTACCCAAGATCCATAAGTCTCACTCTCACCCACCTGGAAGACCCATTATCTCCGCCAGACTCTCTTTACTACAACCTCTAGCCATCTATGTGGACCATTTTTTGCAACCCCTGGTAACCTCCGGCAATACATATGTCCGAGATACCACTGACTTTATCGGAAAATTAAAGTCCATCGTATTCCCACCAAACCCGGTACTATTGGCCACTATGGACGTGTGCTCACTGTACACAGTGATCCCGCATACAGACGGCCTACGGGTACTGAAATCCAAGCTGGATGCCCGACCCACCCTTGAACCACCTACCAGCTTCTTGGTCGATTTATCCGAAGCAATTCTTAAATGCAACCACTTCCTCTACCAACGCAAGTACTACATACAGGTGTCTGGGACTGCGATGGGGTCTAATTTGGCCCCGTCGTACGCCTGCCTGTACATGGCTGACTTCGAGGAGACCCACATCATGCCACAATATGGCCCGCAGATACTCTTCTACAAGCGCTATATCGACGACGTGTTCCTAATCTGGTCAGACACAACTGAAGCATTTAACCTAATGGTTCAATCCTTAAATGAGCTCAATTGTCCCATAAAATTCACTCATCTCAGTGACCAGCAGTCCATAAACTTCCTGGACATCAACATCTCCATCAAGGATGGCACTCTGCATACCTGCCTATTCAGGAAACCAACAGACCGCAACACATTACTCTCAACAACCAGTCAACACCCTCCAGCCCTCAAAGAACACTTACCCATCTCCCAATACATGCGGGTCATCCGAAACAATTCAGACCAAGCCACGATGGAAGTTCAACTCCAAGAAATGACCCACCGCTTCTCTGAACGAGGTTACTCACCCAGCACCCTGAAACGCTGCCTTGTCAAAGCCAGATCCAACCTACTACAACCACGGCCCAAAGCCTTGACGACATCTACAAAACCCCCAAGAATGGTGTTTGTAAACCAGTACGACCACGTATCTTCCAGCGTCCAGAAGAGCTTAAGAAAACATTGGCCCATCATCGCCACCGATAAAAACCTCAAACTACAACAATATGGACCTCCAATGATTGCCCACAAAAGAGGACCCAACCTGAAACAACTGCTTATGCGCCCGATGGTGAACCCCACACCCGACAGCAGCATCACTTGGCTACACACCAAACGCCCCGGATGTTTCCGATGCACTGGATGCACCACTTGCAGCAGCATGACCCCTGGCCCTACCTTCCCGCACCCCCACTCTGGTAAACCAATAAAAATTAAATACCGCCTCCATTGCCAAATGGACCATATTATTTATCTCCTGAACTGCCCCTGTGGACTGGCCTATGTTGGCATGACTTCCAGGAAATTTAGAGAGAGGATGGCGAACCACAGGAACTCCATCCGTAGTGCACTTGAATCTAAGAAAGCAGATTTGCCCATCCCCAGACATTTCCTTGCAGCAGGTCATCAGAATGCCAACCTCCGGTGCCGACTCATTGACTGGGTACCCCCATCACCCCGCGGAGGTGACAGGGGCCTGAGACTTAAAAAACTTGAGAGCCGCTGGATCCACAGACTTGACACAATCGCACCCAGAGGTCTTAATGAAAATAATCCCCTGTCCATCTTCCTGAGACCATCTTGATGAATCCATCTCCTATTTATATGTCTACATACATTATCTGCTGTTCTTGAGATACTTTTGTATATATTGCCCACACCCGACCATCATGTATTCATGTATTTATGCTCTATCCTATCCTTATGTATGCTCTGTATTCACCGCATAATTGTCTTGATTATTTTTTCATATATATGTGTAGCCACGCCCCTCTGGTGGCATAATTATTCACCTTTGCATTACCATGTCATCCCCCATGTACCTTTTTTTGCACACTACCATCTCGTCTTGTCTAAATTTAACATAACTTTCACCACTTTATCTCTCTCTCCTTTAGCACTCCCGGACACTTTTGATTTGATTTATTTTTTAATTCCCACCTACTTTTGCCTGGTTACTCGTTAGACTGTTATACAGTGCCCTCTGGCACTTAGTTTGACTCTTCAATACTATCTATAAACCACTAGCCCTTTTATCTGCTTCCCCAGCACTTTCCTGCTTCTGGCTCCGGCTCTCGCTATTTACCCGGCCATGCGCGATCCCTCATAATCCAATTTGACTAATTGTTTCTTTAATGGGTCTTGTTTGACCCTTGATCATCCGTTTACATTGTTTAACTATTCCCCATCAGCGCAGTTCTTTCATCCGCCGCTCTGTACTCATTTAACTATGACACAGCTCCCGGCTACCCGGAAGCTGTGCGTGTCAAGTGCGTTCCACCGACCACTTGACTTCCGGTATTTCCGGAAATAGCCTTGCGCTCCAACAGCCTGACACGCAGGCAATTCTGGCGCGATCTCCTGCTCTTTAACCCCTTCCTATGGGTATATATAGCGGGACCCGGACTGCACTCACTAGGTAGCTGACCTTGTCCTGTCCTACATGGCAGAGAATACCTCATCGCTGACTACCTGTATACTTTGATGACAATGTAAGCCTTTATTTTTACTTTGCTGTATTCATGCACATTTTTGCTGTTATGTTAATGTGTATATGACCTATGTTTTTCTGTATGCCTTAGGCTCCTTGATAATGGTCCTTGATTAGGACCGAAACGTCGGGGCTGTCATACTATTATATCACCTTTATCTCCAAGGATTGTGATGTCTCTTTATTTCATTATCTAACTCTTTTGGATTTTTCACAAAATTACATTTGTGATTGGAGAGTGCTCTCCTTTCTACACCTTGTGTGTGGATTCCTGGACTATATATATATATATATATATATGTATATTATATTTATATATATATATAATATATTTATATATATATATATAAATATATATATATATTTATATATATATATATATATATATATATTTATATATATATTTATATATATATACTGTATATATATATATATATTATATATATATATATTTTATATATATTATATTGGTGCATTTAATGAATTCATTGGTGGCAGTGGGCAGAATAATATAAACATTGGTGGCCAGCAGGGTGTTAGCAGAGAGCAGTGCTGTCTGCTCCGTAGTTAGCAAGGCTGGGGGCGGGGCCAGCCTGGCTGGGGAGCAGGGCTCTGCAGCAGCAGCAGCATCCAGCCGGCGGACCAGAAGGAGCACAGGGTGAGTACAGACAGGCGAGGGGGCGAGGGGGCGGGGGGCGGTCCGCCGGGCTGAAAGTGGTTAATCTTTCAGCCCGGCAGGCGTACACACATGGCGATGATGGATGAAAAACCATCCATCATCGCCACATCTGCTGGTAAAACCAGCAGATGAACCACTTTCCTAGCGATGATGCGGGAGCGCGCATCATCGCTAGTCGGCAATCTCCGGGGCATACACACTGGGCAATTTTCGGCCGAAAATCGTCAACTGTGTATGGGCCTTAAGTAAGGTGCAAGTTGTTGTTTACAAATAACATTTTACTTACTTTCTCGCTCAGAAGCCTACTTCTCTTTTCTGTGCATATCTGCCCTGCTTTAGAAAACAATCTCTCACAGGGCACGCTGGTAGCAGGAATAAACAATCGTTTCATTGCCACTGCATACACATTTGGGTAAGTAAATTTCCTTGTCTCCCACCATTCCAAAGGGTCACATGTGCGTGCCAAATATGGTTCATTTAAGTATTTGTCGATTTCGACGGTAGCTTCTGCTGTGGGGTCTTGCCTAGCATGCAAATGGCTACGAGCCCTATCAAATCGGCCCCAAACAATAGAAGAAGGAGTGCTAGCTTGTGATGCTGGCTGAAGTCTTGGTGTTGCGTCCCTATTCTGAGCTGCCGCTTTAACCCTCCCGATAAGCGACTTATAGGCAACTTTGTACTTTTGTTCATCTCCAAATCCCTCTCTTTTAAACCTTGGATCTAAAAGAACCGTTTGTGCAATTAACTCAACCGATTCTCTGTGGCTAAACCGCCTAATTAAGCCGTCGAAGAGAAGCTTGCTTAATGTAACAATGCTTTCAGGAACATCAGGGTTGATTTCTATATACTCTTTAACACTTTCTAGCATCATTCTAGACAGCACGGTCGTCTTTGACAATGAAACATTACTTTCAGCTGATATTTCCGTTAAACAACTAAGCCGTGCGCCGTACGTTCGACTCCTAGGCGGAGGAGACATGTGGATGGGTAGGGGTGTGGGGAAAGTGTCCTCCAACATGTGTTGGCCTTCCGGCCTTGCTCAGGGAGCTGGTGTAGCCGGATGCGCTGGCGGGGAGTCTTGTGGGCGTATGAAGAGAGCCATCTTTGTTGTGGGCTAACTGCCCATTTCGGTATATTACAATCTATTTGATGTGTCCATTTTATGCTGGGTTAACGTCATAATGTCAGAGTGAGATATATAGCTCGACAAATGTTTTTGAATTAGTTTCTTAACCCTCCGTTAGTGATGGTAGAAAGCCACCTAATTGTGATATTACATGATCGGTCTGCGGCCATTTGCACTTCTTGGGTGCACATTATTCTGCAGGGGACCTGGTACTCCAGATCTTGGTGCTTGTAGTTGGCTGCTGGAAAGGGGCTTATTAGGTACATTATTGTAGGCTTATTTGGGATCAGAATGGCTATGATCATAAATGTACAGTAAATCTTACATGGTACTTATTAGGTACATTATTGTACACTTATTTGGGAGCAGAATGGCTGTGATCATAAATGTAAATCTTACATGGTACTAATGGACCTGACTTCATTGTTGACATTCAGACTAGTGCCTCTTTTTTTATCATTTTCAAGGAGTCCCCACCTCTCCCGTTCTTAGCTACTGTCTTAATTCCTATAAAAATGGGGTAGGGGGACTGGGACAGTTTACCTATGCACTAATACCCACCGAACGTTGTTTATAGAATTGGTATCATTGATAAAGTATCCACAATAATGAAGATGATGTGCCTCGATTGCCACCGATTTATTTATTTTTTATTTCATTTTTCTTTATTATTTCAATTCTTTTTAAAACACCAATACAAACAATAGGAATACACATTCCCTTATTGACATCTTTAGACAGGACAAGACATACATACCAAAACTTACAATTCTCGACAGTCAAATTTACTTGATTAATACCATCATCGATAAATATAATACAGCAGGGGGAAAGAGGTAAGAAACCTGCCACTGATTTATAACCGATCTGCAAATGATGTTCCTTTTAGATTTTTTTCTCGCCAACTTGTGCAATGTGTATGCGTTTTCCTCTTGTAACCATTTACTTATGTAGCATTCTTTTAAAATAATTTTGAACCGCTTCAGAATATTTATCAATACCGCAATAACTACCTGTTTTTATACGTCCTAATAGGCTGTCTTTTTTATATGAAATTATATAAATGCATATCTATTTCATATAAAAAGGGCGTACAAGGGGGAGTGGTAGGGGCGTGGAAAGGGGTCTATCTAAACACTGTCTATCTAATAATCCACACCCGACGGATGATAGAGGAATTTAGTATCAATGCTTCCATTTCATGTAAATCTTCTCATTGAAATTATATTTTTTGTGTGTGAGTTTTCTGGTGTTTACGAACAATTGATTTAGTTCCAAAACATTTCCCACATTCAGAGCATGAAAATGGTTTCTCACCTGTGTGACTTCTCTCATGTTGAACAAGAGCTGATTTATCAATAAAACATTTCTCACATTCAGAGCATGGAAATGGTTTCTCCCCTGTGTGAATTCTCTCATGTATAACAAGAGCTAATTTATTTGTAAAACATTTCCCACATTCAGAGCATGAAAATGGTTTCTCTCCTGTGTGACTTCTCTCATGTTTAACAAGAGCCGATTTATCTCTAAAACATTTCTCACATTTAGAGCATGGAAATGGTTTCTCACCTGTGTGAAGTCTCTCATGTGTAACAAGACTGTCTTTTTGTCTAAAACATTTCTCACATTCAGAGCATGAAAATGGTTTCTCTCCTGTGTGACTTCTCTCATGTTTAACAAGACCCGATTTATCTCTAAAACATTTCCCACATTCAGAGCATGAAAATGGTTCCTCCCCTGTGTGAAGTCTCTCGTGTTTAACAAGAGCCAATTTATCTCTAAAACATTTCTCACATTCAGAGCATGAAAATGGTTTCACACCTGTGTGAAGTCTCTCATGTATAACAAGAGTTTGTTTTAGCCTAAAACATTTCCCACATTCAGAGCATGAAAATGGTCTCTCATCTGTGTGACTTCTCTCATGTTTAACAAGAGCTAATTTATTTATAAAACATTTCCCACATTCAGAGCATGGAAATGGTTTCTCCCCTGCGTGAAGTCTCTCATGTCTAACAAGAGTTGATTTATCTTTAAAACATTTCTCACATTCAGAGCATGAAAATGGTTTCTCCCCTGTGTGAATTCTCTCATGTATAACAAGACTTTGTTTTAGTCTAAAACATTTCTCACATTCTGAACATGAAAATGGTTTCTCACCTGTGTGACTTCTCTCATGTCTAACCAGAGCTACTTTACTTATAAAACATTTCTCACATTCAGAGCATGAAAATGGGTTCTCTCCTGTGTGACTTCTCTCATGTCTAACCAGAGCTAATTTACTTATAAAACATTTCTCACATTCAGAGCATGAAAATGGTTTCTCCACTGAGTGAAGTCTCTGATGTTTAACAAGACCCGATTTATCTCTGAAACATTTCTCACATTCAGAGCATGGAAATGGTTTCTCCTCTGTGTGACTAAACTTGTGTCTAACAAGAGTTGATTTAGCTCTAAAACATTTCCCACATTCAGAGCATGAAAATGGTTTCTCACCTGTGTGAAGTCTCTCATGTTGAACAAGAGTTGATTTATCTCTAAAACATTTCCCACATTTAGAACATGAAAATGGTTTCTCATCTGTGTGATGTCTCTGATGTAAAACAGAATCTGACTGATGTATTGAACTCTTACCAAACTTAGAACTGGATGATATTGTATCATCTTTATGGTCTGTACTGTGTATAGTAAGGTCTGATATATCAGGAGAAGGTTCCTCATGACTAGAGGGACCAGATGAAATCTCTGCACTGTGAAATGTTGGGTGTGTATTGTAGATAATGGGTTTTTCTTCTGGAGAATCTTGTCTGATGTTCTTATCTTCTATAAAACCTGGATACACAATGAGATCTCCCTCCGAGGTATTCCTGCTTGTGCGCCCATCTACTGGAAACAGACAGAATTGTTTACATTGAGAAGCAAATGTTCATGGATAATTTAGTACTTCTACTGAACATGTCTAATGCTGCGTACACACTGGCCAATATATCGCTGGTCTGTCAGGCAGTGATAGGTGAACGACATCAGTCAGATATATTGAGTCAGCTCTGCAACACAGCTGAAGGTCAACATACCTAAAGCTAGATGGTGCACGGTGCTGTGTGTAAGGTTGATCTCATGACCGCCCATACACCCGCTGCAGTAGGCAGCGGTGATGCGCAGCTGAATTGGCCAGCGCATGTAATTGCATCCGCCCAGTTAGATCGGTTACTATGGATTGGGCAGGGTGTATGGAGAACACACTGCCCGATCCGTCCACAGATATAGCTATACACGTCAGTTTAAGTGGCGATCTGCTATTGCGGTCAGTGTGACAGTCGAGACCGTAGTAGATAGTGAATAGTGTTTCCAAAATTTAGATCCATCACTTAACAAATTATTCTCCCACATACTAGCAGCGGCAAAATCTCTGATAGCTAGAAATTGGAAATCTCTCTCCCCTCCCTCTTTACCAGCCCTGACTAACTATGTGTGGTATATTGCCAGTATGGAGAAAATTACATACTATCTCCACGACTGCCCGCACAAATTTAACTCGGTCTGGGACCCTTGGATCTCAGCCTATCCCTCCCACACCACTTAAATACCACCACCTGCCTTATGACTGGCCCAAATATATGAGCGATTTATACTCGGGTCCTCTTCTCTCTTCTCTCCCCCCCTGACCTCCCTTACAGCAGGACTATTATTCTCTCCCCAGCTATAACTACTACACTCACATGCCATTATCCCCCAGTTGTCTTCCCGCTCTTATATATGTGACCCCCCCCCCCTGTCTCCCCATTCCTCGTCTTCCTCCTTTACTACATTTTTTTGTTATCCCCTTATATAATGTTCCTAAAAACAGAGAGATGTAAAATGTTTGTTTGCTAATATTAATGTACTCAACTGTACTGCTCTCTCCTTTTACACAAATAAAGAGTTTAAAAAAAATAAAAGTGACAGGTACCACGCCCACGCCACTCCCCGTTCACGCCCATTTTCACAACCCTGGCACTTCTCATTATACGCCCACTTTTAATAGTTTATATAAATAAGCTTGCAAAGTTATAAACTGTGTTTAAACATTGAAATTTATTCTAAAGTTAACCCTTTGAAGAAGCATTAGTAAATATGCCCATTGAAATAATGCGTTAGAGTTGCTTGATTTTAATAAGACTACAATATAGGAATATTGTTTATTTGTTTCAAGCTTGATATAAGACTCCACGCTTGCAATCTGCTATGTCTGTGAATGAAAAGATAGGAATGCTGTTCGTTTAGATAAGAGATTAGTTGGGGGCAGACACACTTAATTGGAAAAAAAACAGATGTGTTAAACATCTCCATTTTGAAAGAGATTAACAAATAGTTTAGTTTAAAAACACAGGATAACCTCTCATTTAGATTAAGAGATTAGTAGTTGCAGACACTGGATCTGAAATGTTTGCTAACCGCACTAATTAAGGAATGCTGTTCGTTTAGATAAGTGATTAGTAGTTGCAGATGCAATTAATTGAAAAAAACAGATGGTAGCGTTTGCTAACTAATCTAATTGCAAAACAGATGTGTGTATGCCATATGATGAGCTGATGCTGCAATAGAGATATTAGAGTAGTGTATTTCCATATATTAAATTTAGTGTAGGCTTGAGAGAACATATTAAGAACACAGAACGGGGCGGAGATAGATATAACAGACTCTGCAGCCGAGAAGCCTACTGGATATTCCGCCTATGTACCTTGGTGCCGAAGGGACTGAACGATACAATAGAACTGAATGGAATCTAAATACTTACCAGCTATAAAATGTATACATTTATTCCGATTTCTTCAACCCTGATAACCGACTATTAGTATACCTGCTGTTTGGGGATTCTGCATGGGGGTGGGGGTGGGGCGGATATACAATAGAGATATTAGAGTAGTGTATTTCCATATATTAAATTTAGTGTAGGCTTGAGAGTCTTCACATTTATATAAATGTAATCATTTGAAATATTATGAAATAAACTGTATTTAGAGGCATTGTAAATATTGAAGTGTGTATAAATAACATCTATATTTGGAATTAGAAGGGTCCATTAATTATATTGTTATAATCATATAGTTGTATAATCATGTGATTTTTTTTTATATATATTTTTTGGTATATCCATAGGGCTAAAATGATTAAGAGAAATAACAGGCTTTAATAGAATTAAAATGGTCTACATATCTTGCTCCAAATTAAATTAAATTAAATGAATATAATTATGTTTTAATTGTTATATGTTGTCCTTTGTTTATGTGTGCTTGCAAAATGCTCAAGAAGACACGAGCTCTATATATATATATATATACATATATATGTAATAGCACAAAATGATGTTTGTATGCAGCGTCACCATCTCCATAAGAAACTCATAAATATGGGACTGTGAACTTCCTACTGTGTGACACGCAAAAGCTACCAGGTGACACGCAATAAACCAGCTGAGGTATTGATCTCGCAGAGAATCGCGAGAAGACGCAGTCACATAAAACACACGTCTAACTCTCCCTCCCTCAGCTCTCGCGAGAGGTGGTTGAGAGGAGACGTGACACACATAATAATTGCGGATATTCAACCAGAACGAGGCGTGAACCGGCGAACTGCGCGCGAGCGTGGGCCGGAAGTAAATCAGACATAAAAGGCTGGGAGATGAGAGGCACTGTATACACCTCCTGAGGAAGCCGCTGATTCTAGTAGGCGGAGAAACGCGTAGAGGGATACAAGGACACTCGTGGCTACTGATGATATACCTGGAGGGAGCACAGCACGCTTCTAAAAATCCGACCGCAGTGATCTGCTGAAGAACTGGTCAGAACAAGTACCCAGGTGCCAAAGAGCCGGATCCCCATGTGTCAAGTACCAAACGATACAACAAGAGTGAGTTATTAACCACTAACCATGTGCACATGAGTGGCAGACTTTTTTGTTTATTAAAACAATTTGGAAAAATCTGAAAAGCATATTAACCGGTTTATGCATGGACTAACACAAACTAACATCAAAATAACAAGTGTTGTGAGAGCATATAAATGTTATGTGTGTGTCTGTCCTGTCCGTCACAGTGGCCACGATTATGATGAAAATGTTTTAAAATGTATTTTATGTTTTAAATAAATTGTTTTCTATTTTTGCAAAGCGCAGTCCCATTACATTTTATTTCTTTTTGGTCTTTCGATAAAAAAGGGGTTTTGGTAATCCCCCTTACTGGGAACTGCTGCAGTGCAAAAATCCAATCAGCGCTCAAACCTTTTTGTGTTCGATGCTGCAATGTGACTTGTGTTACAAATACATCGACAACCATTTTTCAATATATACATTTCCCCGACTTGTAGAAATATTGAAAATAAACTGCAAATCATTAACCCTAACAAACTATATTAATTGTGTATGATCCAGAGATCAAATATATTATACCAACATGTAGAAACATTGAAAAAAAAAAAAAAAAACCCTGCAAAATTGTTAGAAGAGGTTGATGATTTTAATAAGGCTACAACATAGGTATGATATTTATTTGATACCAGATTGATATATACCGCATCTCTAAAATTCTGCTATGTCTAGGAAGAACTATAAAAGGAACATGCTCTGCGTATCGGAATAATTCAGCAATGGTAAATGCTACTTGGTCTCGCTCATAGACCTTACAAAGTACAAATATGATTTAAGTGTATATTAAATTTCTACTATGCCTGCAGACAAAAGTGTTTTACATTTTACTTGCAATCATTTTACACACAGTGAGCTGTAGATGTTAACTGCTCCAATGTTTGACAAACAGATTAACAAATAGTTTAGTTAAAAAAAAATACCGGCTAAATGATGTTCGTTTAGATAAGAGATTAGCTGCGGCAGCCGGGGATCTGGGCCTGCAATTAGTAGTTGCAGATACTGTATCTGTAGTGTTATCTAACCACTCTAATTAAGGAATGCTGTTCCTTTAGATAAGTGATTAGTAGTTGCAGATGCAATTAATTGAAAAAAAAAAACAACAGATGGTAGGGTTTGCTAACTAATCTAAACACAGGATAACTTCTCATTTAGATTAAGAGATTAGTAGTTGCAGACACTGGATCTGAAATGTTTGCTAACAGCACTAATTAAGGAATGCTGTTGGTTTAGATAAGTGATTAGTAGTTGCAGATGCAATTAATTGAAAAAAAAAACACAAAAAAACAGATGGTAGGGTTTGCTAACTAATCTAATTGCAAAACAGATGTGTGTATGCCATACATACATCAGCTGATGCTGCAATGTGACTTGTGTTACAAATATATCAAGACAACCATTTTACAATATATACATTTCCCCGACTTGTAGAAATATTGAAAATAAGCCTGCAAATCTTTAACCCTAACAAACTATAGTGAGACGCTTTTTTTGTAATGGCCAGGTTGTCAGGCAGGGAATTGCTTATAGTTAGAAAATGTGTTTAAACAAAGTATTAAAAACCATTCAGTGTATAAACATTGTAAATTCAAACAGTTAGGGATCTATTTTGGATTGTATTTTCATTTAGGTATATTATGAAGTTATGCTTGTAAATACCGGTCATGTTTATATTCAAAATAAAAAGGCATTTCTATATGTAATTTAATTTCATAAAATTAGTTCTTTAACATGATCCAGAGAAAAACTATGCATTTAATAATAAACTAAATGAATTTTAAAACATCCGTTGTACACACCCACCTATAACTCCACCCGTAGGGGCTGGGCCATGCATGGGGGCAGCAACATTTCAGCTTTATAAGGCCAAGCTTCTACACATTGATACACTACAACTGAAAATCATCCAGAGAGGATTGTGGACCAGGAATCAATTGTGAACAGGGAATCTATTGTATCAGAAATATGTAAGTAATATTATTTATAATAATTGACTTTTTTTAAATGATGGATTACCATCTTAGACACTAATAACTCTGATGCTCATATACGAATGTCGTGATACTTAACCCTAAAATAGCAACATTCTTATACCGCATGTTATATTTGTTCTAACAAATTATATGCTAATTCCAAACCGGCTGTGATATCATTTTTGCTAATATCATTTTTGCAAAAAGTTGATTTTTAGCTAATAAATACAAGGTAAATCGCATAGGCTTATGTAGCATTACTATTTTGCAGAATGATTAATAATAGTTGAATGCATTAGTCTTGTGTATGTAGTTACAGAATGTTTTTCATCCGTCTATTACGTATGAATGAGCATCAACTAGTGTTTATTTTGGTAATGCATTAGTGTTAGAAAATTAACATTTTATGCCTTTATTTAAAAAATAAATGATCACAATTATAGGTGCAATGTCTTACTGTATTTAAAAATATAGGTTTTTGTGTTTCATAAGCGATGTGTAAATGTGTTTAGCGTATGTGGCTGGATCACGCATATTTAAAATAAATATATTATTTCAGTTTTAAAGCATTAAGGTTATTTCAAGACGTGGCCTAGGAATCAATTAAATAATGGAGGTATGTGTTTATATATGTTTTATTTGATCGCAGTCACTAACATAGGTTTGCACGAACGTATTACAGGTTGAGTATCCCTTATCCAAAATGCTCGGGACCAGGAGAATTTTGGATAACGGACTATTCCGTATTTCGGAATATTTTAATATTTCAATGATGTATTTTGAATTATCTTGCATTTATGCTGTATAAACACATAATATACACACAAATATATTTTATTACCACATAAAATACACACAAATATATTTTATTTGTTCAAAAAACAAGGTTTCAAAACTTGAAACAAAATGTGTGTACTATCTCAGCACTGAATTTGAATGCCAAGCAATCATTGTCTTGCACATATATATATAGTGCCAGTTACATATCATGTCCCCAGTGATGCTGTTACAAATGTCCCCAGTGAGTTTTTAGCAAAAAAAATATTTTTTTTTTCACTTTCTGGAATATATGGTTTTCGGAATAATTCGGATAACGGATATTCGGATACGGGATACTCTACCTGTATTATGTAAAAAGTTTTTTTTTATATTTATATTTTTATTATATCTTGTTTTAACAGTCAACAAGCCAGAGCATCTTTGAGATTTCGATTTTATGATCGCAAGCCTTACGCAAGCTGATACAGCCATTTTATCAGCCACTAGCCCGTAAGTAGTTCCGGATGGTTTAATGGTCATATATATATATATATATTGTTATTTATTTTATCAGTCACTAGCCTGTAAGTAGTATAATACACGAATGGGAATGATATTGAAATACTTCAGAAGCCTTATCCGACATACGCTGGGTCACAGCACTCGCAAACAAGCTGTAAGTATATGAATGATCACACAATGTAAATTTATCTTTTTTAAATGAATGTGTGATGATTTTAAATAATGCGTTTGTAATTTGCAGATAGCCCTACACGACCATGCGTGGTAAAAAATATGGAGAAGTTTAAAGACGCCTTGTCAATGTGTCAAACATTGGGATCAGAGTTTTGTATTGATTGTAAGTTAATTAAACACCGCTATATACATGTTACGCATGTTTAAAACTATCTTTTTTCCACAGAGCATTGTCAATTATATTTGTATACTCAGTTTTTTTGTTTGTTTTTTTCTTAGCGTTCAATGAAGCATTAAATAACTTGGCGGAATATAGCGATATACATACATCGGATGATGAAATTGTTGAAGCGCCAGAACCCCATACAAGCACACCGGCGATAACTCAGCATTCGCAAGATGATGACAAGGAGAATCAATATGTATTGACGCAGCAGCCGCATTCGCACGATGATGGCGAAGAGAATCAACACATGGCGATACATCCGAACAGACATTATCAGCTAGATGGTTCTACAATGAATCATCTGTACAGTAAAATTAAACCAAACAGGCGAATGAGAGGTATGTCACGCACAACACCATGGGTTGATGAAACACGTAAACAATGGGGTGTGAAGAGGAAGTTGGATTATACAGACAAACCTGTGTCTAAAGGAAGGAAGTTGACACCTTTACAAGATATGCCAACTAACTGTAATAGTAACAAAATCAAGAAGATGCCCAATCGGGATGATGATGATGAACAAACATGTGTTAGTGTTAAAACTGTTGCAGAGCGCCCAAAAAGGTAAAAGAGTCAACAAGTACCCGTGTTGGAATACAGCAACGTCCATCGCATCACAATACGACGGATGATGCTGTTGCCGGTCCATCAGGCGTAGGTTCAACAAGTACCCGTGTTGGAAAACAGCAACGTCCATCGCATCACAATACGACGGATGATGCTGTTGCCGGTCCATCAGGCGCTGGTAGGAAAAACTCTATAGGCAACACCAAGAGTGCAGAGCGTGCGAGTAAAGCAGCAGAATTAAAATATAATGCTTTGTTGGGATCGGTTTGGAGGGAAGCCGCTTACACAAACCATATTTCTACAGGGCTGTTGACGCAGCTAACAGAAATAATGCGTAGCGGCAAACGCGACCAGAGTGCGCTTAATAAGTTTATTAAGCGCTATATGGAACTCGCAATAGAACGGATAAGCCTAGTTAGGGAGACAAGTGATTTCTTAGAGGTCAACGCATTTGGTAAAAAAAAAGAAATGACTAGTCATGACAGGTCGCGGTTTGAACCGCTTTGCAATGCGTAGATCACGTTGCCAAAAAAATTCAAACAGAAATTTAAAAGTAAAAACGGGCTATAAGGACATTAATAAACTTAAGAAAAAAGAAACAACTGAGATTGACACGGCAAGGTACACATAGGTTTAGGGACCTCTCAACACATAGATAGACGACCAGCACAAATGGATAGCATTGAACGTGTAGCATCACCTATACCGGATGCTCCAGTATCATCGCCTGGTAATAATGAGGCAGCGCAACCTGTTTTTTTTTTTTTAGAATCCATCGACAGATACGAACGAGATTACCCCAATTTCAGAGCATCTGAAATCCATCATCATTTCCGTTTTTGTTAATTTGAATAGGATTACATCATTTGTAGATGCAATGGGCGCAATACACGATGCAATTCAGAACTTGCTCGACAGCTACGGCTTATCACCATAGAGATAAGCACGACTGTCTTTTTTTTTTGTAAGTCCTGCCTCAGACAGGATTGTGTTGATACAGGTCAGGCAGAGCTAAGGTGTCCTCAGTGTAGAGTGTTTTGCAGATCAACAGACTGCTTAAAGACCCACAAATCTCTAGCGCTGGATCTTAAAATACAGTGCCTTCAAAAAATGTACTGCGATCGATGCGGTAGGTACACTATACCCACCCACGCGTGTCGTGGTATGACATGCCCCATTTGCAAAGTGCATGTTGACAATTTTGCAGGTCATATGTGCTATAGTCAAAACATTAAACCATCAGATCCTAATTTGAAATATATTTTTTATGATTTTGAATGCATGCAAGAAACAGGGGTACACATACCAAATTACTGTTACGCCTTAACACTGGCTGATGAGAAATCCTGGGAGTTTCAGGGCTCTGCTTGTATTGTTGATTTTGTAAAAACATTCATGAAACCAAAATTTGAGGGGTACACATTCATAGCCCATGATGCTGGGCGTTATGATGCGTACTTTATAATGCGTCAAATTATTAAAGAAAAATTGAAGACGTCTGTGTTGGAGAAGGGAGGTAAACTGTTGTGTATAACGGTGTGTGATTTAAATATTCGTTTTATAGACTCTTTAAATTTCATGCCAATGCGCCTCAGTCATTTACCAAAAGCAATGGGTTTTGAGGGTTCAAAAGGCCATTTCCCTCACTTTTTTAATATAGCCGAAAATCAAAATGATATAGGCGACATGCCTGATATTCAGCATTTTGGCATGCAATATATGATGGAATCAGAAAAGGTTGAATTCAAAGAATGGTATGACAAATACAAGCATAAGCCATTTAACTTCCAGGATGAGCTTATACGCTATTGCAAGGATGATGTGATAATATTACAGAGGGCTTGTAAGGTGTTCAGAGACACTGTTATATCGATGACCGAACAGGAGGATGTTGTATATAAGAAAAATAAGCCGGTCATTGTTAAGAGACATGTTGATCCTTTTCAACTGACTACTTTAGCATCGGTTTGCATGGCTATGTACCGATGTAGATTTTTGAAGGAAAACACAGTGGCGCTTGTACCGGGTGATAACTATCACAAAACTCAGAAGCGTTACTCAACACCAGCTATACAGTGGTTAATGTACATAGCGCATACAGAAGGCGTAGACATTAGACATGCGTTACAAGGAGGTGAAAAGAAAGTTGGTAGCTACTACCTGGATGGGTATTCAGTGATTGATGGGGTACAAACAGCGTTTGAGTTCCAAGGTTGTTTTTATCACGGTTGTATCGCTTGTTACAATCCTGATGATGTAAACAAAGTGACTGAAACGACCTACGGTCAGTTGCGCCACAAGACATTGGTGAGAATGAACTTTCTTAAGCACTGTGGCTTTCATTTGCGTGTTATTTGGGAATGCGAATGGAAAAAAATGTTACAGGATGATACCCGTCTACAGGATTTTCTTAAGGACCAAGGTTTGCCTGAACCTTTGGATCCGCGAGATGCGCTTTACGGCGGCCGCACAAACGCCATAAAGCTTTATCATAAAACAGAGCAGGACGAGCAGATACACTACTATGATTTTACCAGTCTGTACCCATTTGTCAACAAAACCAAATCATATCCTGTAAAACATCCCAGAATCATTTATAAAGATTTCGGTGATATTGCATCATATTTTGGCATCGCTAAAGTAAAAGTGTACCCACCACGTGGTCTTTTCTTTCCGGTTCTACCGGTTAAAATGCTCGGTAAACTAATGTTTCCTTTATGTCGCACATGCACGGAGTCTGGACAGAGTCGTGCGAGCATACTGATGAGGAACGAGCACTCATCGGTACGTGGTGTACCGTAGAGTTAAATTTAGCGGTTGACAAGGGTTACAAAGTGTGTAAAAGCTATGAGGTGTGGCAATTTGATGAGCAATCCAACACATTGTTTTCAGAGTACATTAAATTACATCTCAGGGACAAACAAGAGGCATCTGGTTATCCTGATTGGTGTACAGACTCTAAGAAATGTCAAGAGTATATAGACGCCTATCAAAAAAATGAAGGGGTGTCATTACGCCCTGAATATATGTATCACAATCCTGCCAAGAAACAGCTATCAAAACTTTTCATAAAATGTTTCAACCACAGGGGTGATTACAAGTTACACACTTCTGTATACAATTACTCGTATAGCGACTCATGCAACGACTTTTTGGCAGGCGCCTTACAAACATTGCGACTAAACGGTCATTACGTTTTGTATCGGTACTAAATCGGACTAGAAATTCATCATATTTGTGCTTTTTACACATCAGAAATATAAAGTAAATACAGTATTGACCGCATACAGTACTTGAAAAGCCTTGTAATCGTCTGTTTTGGTGACAAATGTTCTTTGAATTAAAATGTAAAAACTTTATGATATTCTTTGGGAAAATGACCCTGTCCGGTGGTAGACCGTAACAATCAAAGAAATAGCAAAGCCCTCCTTCATTAAAATAAACGGCCAACCAGTGTTCACCGGGCTGTTCACTGCTATGCGTGTTGATTACAAACGCACAGGGATAATGCGTCAGTTTATTGGTAGGTAACATATCACAAGCGTAGGTTCCTTTAAAATAATGACGCGTACTTGGTTCCGCATACAGAATACAATTTATCTGTAGAGTGTTCATTTTCAAGATTTCTTATAACGTAATGATAATTGTTAAAATATACGATAAAATATTAAAATAGTTTATTCCACTTATAGATAATCATACAACACATCACGCCTTTGATTAATTTCAATGATATTATTAAATATTGCATAAATGATTACGTTGACTGTCCGATCCAGCGCTTCTGCGAAGCGAAATTCGGCACGTAGGTTGCCAGTCCTTATCAAGGAAAGATGTTCGCCGCACTCCTGCTCCGGTGACAGATCAAAAGCAAATAGCGTGTAGCCGTTGAGATACTCTTCACGGTCAATCAGTATACCGGCGTCACATTTCTGTTTATTTGTGATCTGTATGAGCGACATATACTCTCTTACAGCATTACCATGTCCAAAGTCTGGTTGAAATGGCTTTGCCGGGTGTGGCGTTCCATCCATATAAAGCGATGCAAAGCTCACATTTTTATGTTCAAAACAAAGGGGATTCCGATCAAGGGCTCCTGAAAATGCTTCGTTGTCCACAAAGCCTACTATGACTGTTTTCGGCACTTGACCCAAAAATAGATTTTCTAGATTAAATACTCTGCTTCCGGTGGGCACACTGTAGATTTTGATCCCAACGCGGTCGACAGCATATTTAGCATTCCCATTAAGCAGAGCCTGCGCGTGACCAATCCGCACTGCTGGTGAGACCTGCACTCTTTTCACAAACAGGGATGCTGCGACGATCTGTATTTTAAAGGCATCAGCTTCTGCCGACATTAAGCAGAAGGAGTCTTTGTTTCTGGTGAGTTTAATCTTCAGGTCAATGGCATTTAATATATTAAGTTTATGTTGATGGAAAAGGTCGCAGTGTAACGGACCTAGTAATTCAACCATGCGACTCTGCGCAGTTGCTCCTACGCGTTTTCTGAATCCCATATTCGGGCCGTCCAATGCCCTGCTGTTATGTTCTCCAGCCACATCTTTGTAAAATAATCCTGTGGTGTGCTTTGTTGACAAAGCGTCTGAGCTATAATTCAATATAGTCTCAATGTACGCGCGGTAAGCGTAAAGGTTGTTGGATTGTGATATGAGCCTATCACCCACAGTTACATCTACCTGACTGAATAAAGTCGCTATGGGGTAATTAATAAGGGCTACCCGTGCCCCTTGGGCCATCTGTAGGTTATCGGCTCGTACGATTTTACACATCACGTACACCAGAGTGTTGTTCAGATCATAGTAGTGTTCGCCGCTGGCCGCTATATAGAATTCAAGTGGCGCTGTGTCAGATAACGCCGCTAAAGGTTGAACTTCAAACGTATAGACTTTTTTCTATGCTAGTTTGTGTCAGGGGTACGTCAAAAAGGTCCAGCTCTGTTTTTGCGCATTCGACGGACTCTGCGTGTATGAAAGACATGTTGTTTAAAAAATATCACCAACAGTACGCTTCGGCTTTCTCTTCTTCTTTGAGTTATGTCGTCTCTGGTTTTTATTTAAAAAGGGGATACCCCAAGGCGGAAGCGCTATCATTCGCTTCAGTTTTCTTTTAGGCACGCCTTTTTTTGTATATATTATTCCTGAACCATCTTGTTTTGATTGGTTTGCTTCATGTATTTTATTCACCACGGCTGTTGTGGCTTGTCCGATAAAGTATTTCGCGCTGCGGTCTTCAAATGCGGTTTAGATAACTCTAAACCTCTCCGGAAAAGAGGTACTGCTTTTCTGAAAAGGATTTGAAAAATACCGCCTAAACCGCAGCTGTACATGTACGCGCTTCCGTGAAAACCGGGTAAACCATTTCCGGCTTGCATTTTATAATATTGCGCGTAGAGAGCCGGATCACCATAATTTTTAACAACGACCATTCTGTTTAGTTAATAAATATATTTTTTGCAACGTCTAAAGTGTAGTTTCATGATCACTTTCCCAAACTTAAATGAGATGTTCTCATTCTGGTCGTTCTTTAGCTCTATGGATATGGTGTCAAAATGCGCTTTGCACAACGGTACGTAATCGGGCTTCTCGTACCGTATAGTGACCATCTCGTTGTTACGACCCTTTATTACAACAGTCCGCAGCAGCGGTACATAACTGTCACCGACCCTCTGGTGCTCGATAATGTCTGTGTACACGTATAGTGTATATTGGCCGCCGTTGATGTCTGCGCACGGTTTTAAAGAATTAGTTATTGGCTGTAAACCCAGTATTCTTGTCAACTTAGGGGTGGCTGTGATATGGTACATCATCTTATTGTCGAGGGATACGGCACGTTCAAGCGGGTCGTACCATAGTTTTAATCCACCATCCGGTTTATGACGGTCAATTTCAGCATTGAATACTTCGATTCGCGCTTCCATAGTTTCATAAAAACTTGGTTTCACACACACCCGTATCACAGCATCGTTCGAAGTATCCCACCTTGTTATTTTCAACACACAATCGCGTACATCAATTGTATTCCAGGTGTGTGGATATTGTATTTCTGTAAGCGCAACTTCCCATTCACCGTTTAAGTCTATCGGCTTAGCCAACTTTGTCGTATAGTTAGAAATCTTATTTTGCGGAAATGTCGCGGCTGAAGCATTACTCGGAAGCAATATGTAGAACGATTTGTCATCCATCTTCCTCTTTGATTATATGTCTTTTATCTCCGTCGCGTCGACCCAACTATTAAATTTTGTGAGATATCAGCGCCATTTGACTAACGCGTATTTCCGACCTCTGACCGTCTTATTTTTTTAAATCGTTTCCACTTTATAAATCCTGTTATAGTTTTTTGGTATGCTTTGAATCTCTTTGGGGTAAAAACTGCCTGATATAGTCTCACCGTAGAGATCCTCCAACGTGTAAAGCGGTTTAAGACCTTTAGTGTTCACACTCTGTATGACAAATATTTCCTCAGAAAAATTCTGTTCGTAACCTTTCTGGAATATATCCTTATATTTGGAGATGCATACATGTTCACCGGCCGCTAAACGCGGCGTATGTTTGCCAGCATTAAAGTATTTGCCGTACATCGTCTTGAAAATTCTCAAAGCATTAGAGGGATTTACTTCACATGGCGTACACTTAATCGTTCTATGGTAAGTGTTATTATAGATGCGTATGAAGTCTTGTAAAACATCTATATATCTGTAAGTGTTCATTGCCGTGAAATAGCGACACATTCGTGTTTTTAAAGTTCTATTGAATCGTTCTATGACAGCTGCCTTTACGTCGTTATTTGTCGTAAAATGATGTATATCATATTTTTCTAAGACTTTTTTTAGGGTTTTGTTTAGAAACTCTTTACCGCGATCGGTTTGTAGCTTCTTTGGCATGCAACCCTGCTGGAATATTTTTTCAAAAGCATTAGCGACTGATGTAGCGTTCTTAGCCGCTAGGCTTTCAGCCCATGCTCTCTTACTGAAAATATCAATAATGGTTAGTATGTACTTAAAACCATCGTTGTACTTTGCAAGATCTATGAGTGACACCAAGTCGCATTGCCATTGTTGATTTATATCCGATACGCAGATCATGTTCCTTTTATTGTTTTTCCTGGCCGGCTTATGTAATGTATATGTATCTTGATTTTGTAGCCATTCTTTAATATCCTTTCGTTTAAAAGCATCTTTATTCGACGCATAAAACTTTTCAACGCCGCTATAACTGCCCGGGTTTAATACCGTGTAATACGCGCTCTTCATCCGTTTTTTTTTTTCGGTTATCCGTACTTCGTAACATCATGGATCTTTTGTTCGCAGACATAGCAGATTGCAAGCGTGGAGGCTTATATCAAGCTTGAAACAAATAAACAATATTCCTATATTGTAGTCTTATTAAAATCAAGCAACTCTAACGCATTATTTCAATGGGCATATTTACTAATGCTTCTTCAAAGGGTTAACTTTAGAATAAATTTCAATGTTTAAACACAGTTTATAACTTTGCAAGCTTATTTATATAAAAAACTATTAAAAGTGGGCGTATAATGGGAAGGGCCAGGGTTGTGAAAATGGGCGTGAAAGGGGAGTGTTTGTGGGTGTGGTACCTGTCACTTTTAGTTTGACGGGACATGGTTCACTATCTACTGACCGTGGGCACTTCTAGGCTAGTAATAGCCAATGATACTGATGGGCGCACTTGCTGCAACTCTGAGGGATGTGAGAGCAGAGGGGTCACGTGATCGCATCTAGCACTGTCCATCATTGGTCAGTGCGGGTCATGTGTCACGTGTGTAATGGAGCTGTCACAAATGTAAATATTGCCGTGGGATGGCTCTCTTGTCACACTGCTAAAGCAGGGAACCAGCTTGAGGGTGGAGGAAAAATTATACGGTACATGGACGAGCACACTGTTCACAGGCAGTATACATAGAAATAGAAAATGAAAGGTTAGATGTAGGCTATTAGCCTCTAAGGTAATGCTTTTAGATATAGGCAAGGTCAGATGCAGGAAGTGTACAGACAAGGGAAACAACATATATACATATAATGTAGACATATTAAGCAAAGTAGACAAAATGAACACTGTGCGTGCATAGGTTTCCAATTTATTTATACCGGGGTGGGACAGCGGGTTTCCCTCATACTACAGGGTCTAACATAACCAGGGGTGATCTATTGTATTATTGTGTGGTGGTACTAAGGGTTGGCTTTTAAGTGAATTAAGAATCGCACAATGGTGATGTGTGACAGTACAGTGTCTGTTGGTTGAGGGTATCCTGCGCCCATCAGTATCATTGGCTATTACTAGCCTATAAGTGCCCACGGTCTCGACTGTCACACTGACCGCAATAGCTGATCGGCACTTAAACTGACGATCAGCGCCGCATTAACATCGCGGCGACGCACTTACGGGTTTACCGGAATACAGGCTTCCTATCACTAATTATTAACACTTAGTATCTCACTGGCATGCCGCACTGGGCCTCCTAGCTTATGATAGTTTTTGGGGTGCCACACCCTGCACCTAGATATAGCGCTAGGGACCCCCAATATACAGAGAAGCCTTGACGCGGCTTGGGGGCATAGCATACACCTGCGCAGGTATATGTAACCAATATCTCTGAATTCTATTATCATGTAGTGTTCAAGATTGGTTGCTAAAACTATTCAGTGTGCCGGGTGAACCAATGTCTTGTTACTTACTAAGTATTAACCCCTCCCTTGCATGCACCTGAAAAGTTTTACTGAACTAATTTGAGCATCTACCACTATCTGTATGTATGTTGTGAGAGGCAGAGAGGAGCTTGCATTAGGCGGAGATGCAGGTCCTGATATGCCACATGGAGTAGTCTGGGGTTGCTCCAAGGTAGGTAGCTCTTAGTTCAGATATACCAAGTAAGGAGCCATTATCATGTGGCTCCTTGCTGACTAATTGTAAACCCAATTTAGGGTAACAGTGGTGTGGGGTGCGGTGCCCCTGGACTGGATGGGCTGGGTGGCTTTAGTGCGGCATGCCCTTACATTCTATTAACACTTTTCCCTCACTAACACTCTCTCTCTCTTATTTTAATTACACTTCATTTATCTCTCCCTTTATGTATAACTTCGGCTTCCTATCACTAATTATTAGCACTTAGTATCTCACTGGAATGCCGCACTGGGCCTCCTAGCTTATGATAGTTTTTGGGGTGCCACACCCTGCACCTAGATATAGCGCTAGGGACCCCCAATATACAGAGAAGCCTTGACGCGGCTTGGGGGCATAGCATACACCTGCGCAGGTATATGTAACCATTATCTCTGAATTCTATTATCATGTAGTGTTCAAGATTGGTTGCTAAAACTATTCAGTGTGCCGGGGGAACCAATGTCTTGTTACGTGCTAGGTACCACCCAGGTGCCAGTCTGTCTGGCTAGGGGGAAGGGTTCCCTCCAAAACAGGGATTTTGTACTTACCGTAAATCCTTTTCTCCGAGTCCACAGGTGTCACTGGAGTTACACTGGGGAATAGAAGGCGACCACAGGGAGCATGGGCACTTTAAAATAATTAATCAGTGTGACCAACTCCTCCCCTTCTACTTCCCCTCCCAGGCAGTCATAAAGATCGTGCCCGAAAGGGAGCAGAAAGATATAACACACATCCGAGAGGAGGTTCATCACAACATAACATCATTCAATACAAATAGTAGAAAAAGAATGTATATATATGAAAAAACAAACACACACACACACAGAGTCAAACCAGATGAGACAGGTGTGTAATAACCATGTTTAAATAACCCTGACAAGGGAAAACTCCAGAGGTTACCCAATAGGAACCTAACACTGAACATAACAGGTGGAGAACAGCGCTGAGGCGGGCGTCCAGTGACACCTGTGGACTCGGAGAAAAGGATTTACGGTAAGTACAAAATCCCTGTTTCTCCTTCATCCACTAGGTGTCACTGGAGTTACACTGGGGACGTCCCAGAGCTTTCAACCCGGGTGGGTGAGCGCTGAGATCCCCTTAAAACAGAGCGGCCAAACTGAGAAGCTGGTGCCGCAAAGGTATCAAACCTATAAAAACGCACAAAGGTGTGCCGACCAGACCATGTCGCAGCACGACAGAGCTGTTGCAAGGAGACCCCACGGGCAGCCGCCCATGAAGGACCCACCGATCTGGTGGAGTGCGCACCTATGTTAGTAGGAGGCGTCTGAGCCTCAGCAAGGTATGCCTGACGAATTGTCAGACGGATCCATCTGGCCAGCGTTTGCTTTGAAGCTGGCCATCCACGACGCACTGGGTCGTAGGTAACAAACAAGACATCCGTCTTGCGAAGAGAGGCCGTGCGCGAGACATAAATCCGCAGGGCCCTCACCACATCCAAAGACCTATCCTCAGGTGAAGCCTCTGTGAATGCTGGAACCACTATGGGTTGGTTCACGTGGAACGCTGAGACCACCTTTGGAAGGAAGGAGAGACTGGTACGGAGCTCCGCTCTGTCCGGGTGAAACTGGAGGAACGGAGAGCGACAAGAAAGCGCCCCTAGTTCCGAGACGCGTCTGGCCGAGGCCAGAGCCAAAAGAAGAACCACCTTCCAAGTGAGATATCGAAGATCCACCTCTTCTAACGGCTCAAATATCGATGACTTCAAATATCTGAGGACCAACTCTAGGTCCCAGGGAGCCGTAGGCGGACGAATAGGGGGCTGAAGCCTCAGCACCCCCTGGAAAAAAGTGTGGACTTCCGGAATGAGAGCTATACGTTTCTGGAAAAAAACTGAAAGTGCTGAAACCTGCACCTTAAGTGTGTTCAGTCTAAGTCCAGAGTTTAACCCCTCCTGTAAAAACAGGAGCAACCGAGCCTTCTTGAACAGAGTAGAGGACACTCTGCGTCTTTCGCACCACGCCACATAGGATCTCCAAATACGATGATAGTGTCTGGAGGTGACTTCCTTCCTGGCCCTCATCATTGTAGGTATCACCGCCCTAGGGATACCTGCATGTCTCAAGATGGACCTCTCAGCAGCCACGCCGTCAAATGTAGACGTCCTAAATCTGGGTAGATGAAGGGACCCTGACTGAGGAGGTCCTCTTGAAGAGGTAGCGGCCACGGCTCGTCGATTAGAAGATCCGTCAGGTTGGTGTACCACGAGCGGCGGGGCCAATCCGGCGCTATCAGAAGCGCTGTTACCCCCTCCCTGCGAATGCGCTGTAATACCCGCGGTATCAGCGGAAAGGGAGGAAAGAGGTAAATGAACTGGAACGGCCAAGGGGCGACCAGAGCGTCCACCCCTGCGGCCTGAGGATCTCGAGTCCGCGCGAAGTATGTTGGGAGCTGGAAGTTGTGGCGGGACGCCATCAGATCCGCCTGCGGACACCCCCAACGATGTACTAGGGACTGAAATACCTGAGGGTTGAGGCACCACTCCCCCTGGTGGGCATGTTGCCGACTTAGAAAGTCGGCCTCCCAATTGTCTACTCCGGGGATGAACACCGCTGACAAGGCCTGAGCATGATTCTGAGCCCAGAGGATAATCCTGCTTACTTCCTTCATCGCCGCCTTGCTCCGAGTGCCGCCCTGTTTGTTTATGTAGGCGACGGCTGTGGCGTTGTCGGACTGAACTCTGATTGCTCTGCCCCGCAGCAGGTGTCCCGCCTGCAGAAGAGCATAGTAGACTGCTCTGAGTTCCAGCACATTGATGGAGAGTAAGCTCTCCTGCCTCGTCCATAAACCCTGGAACTGGTGTTCCAGCGTTACCGCCCCCCAGCCTCGAAGGCTGGCGTCTGTGGTGAGGAGAGTCCACTCCCATATGCCGAACCTCCTGCCCCTTTGCAGGTTTTCGGAGTTTAGCCACCACAGCAGAGACAGACGGGCTCGAGGAGACAGGGTCACCCGCTGCTGAAGATGCAGGTGAGACCCTGACCACTGGTGAAGGAGAGACAACTGGAATTGGCGCGAGTGGAAGCGGCCATATTGTACCGCCTCGAAGGAGGACACCATCTTCCCCAAGAGTCTGGTGCAAAGGTGCACCGTTACCTGTGGCCGTCGCAAGACCGACCTGACCAGGACCTGCAGGGACTGAACTTTGTCGGGCGGTAGAAAAACCTTCATCTGCTGGGTGTCCAGAATCATCCCCAAAAAGAGAAGACGTTGGGACGGCTGTAACTGAGACTTTGCAAAGTTCAGAATCCACCCATGACTGATGAGAGTCTCTTGGGTGAGTCGTATGTTGGACAACAGGGCCTCCCTCGAACGATTTTTCAGAAGAAGATCGTCCAAGTAGGGGATGATGGTAATCCCCTGTGCCCTGAGGACCTCCATCATCACCGCCATCACCTTGGTGAAGACCCTGGGGGCCGATGAGAGACCGAACGGCAGGGCCTGGAACTGCCAGTGTTGTTCCTGTATAGCGAACCGGAGGAAGGCCTGGTGAGGAGGCCAGATGGGGATGTGCAGGTATGCGTCCCTGATATCCAAGGATACCAGGAACTCTCCCTGTTCCAGTCCCTGAATCACCGACTGCAGGGACTCCATCTTGAATTTGACCGCTTGTAGAAACGGATTCAAATCCTTTAGATTTAGTATAGGCCTTACCGAGCCATCCGGCTTCGGCACAAGGAACAGACTGGAGTAGTATCCCTGAGTACGCTGATCCTCGGGTACTGGTATCACAACTCCCGTTGTCCGCAGCTTGTTGATTGCTGACAACAGAAGTTGCGCCTTGTCTCCTGAGACTGGGAGACCGGTCTTGAAAAACCTGTTTGGAGGGACTAACCTGAAATGGATTTTGTAACCCTGGGTCACGAGATCCCTTACCCACGAGTCCTGACAAGACTGCAGCCAGATGTGACAGAAGGACAGCAGTCGGGCCCCGACTCTGGGATCCCCCAGATGAGACCGTGGACAGTCATGCGGCTGGCTTGGAGGACTTGGGCTCCTGGACAGCTGCCGAGGCGCCTCTGCCTCGTCCTCTGGAGCCTCTAGATGGAGCTCCGCCTCTGGAACGACCTCTGAATCTGGTCGTAGGCCGAAAGGACCGAAAGGAGGGCCTTTGAGGGGTCCTGCGTGTAGCTGGAGGAGCCGCTGAGGGAAGGAAGTGGGACTTACCCCCCGTTGCTTGGGAGATCCACTTGTCGAGCTCTGGCCCGAAAAGAACCTCCCCATTAAATGCCAGGGCCTCCACAGCACGCTTGGACTCTGCGTCAGCCTGCCATTGGCGTAACCAGAGAGCTCTGCGAGCTGATATAGATAAGGCCGAAACCCTGGCTGCAACCATGCAGACGTCAGAAGAGGCGTCTATTAGATAATTTGATGCCTCCTGGATCTGTTCAGCCAGCTGAACAATAGAAGCAGGGTCAGAGCCCTCACGGACCTCTGTTAGGATCTGAGATGCCCATACCCCCATGGCTTTATTTACCCAGCACCCGACCTGGGCCGGACGCTGAATAATTCCAGCTGCTGAAAAAATGTTCTTAAGGGTTACCTCCAACTTACGGTCAGAAGTATCCTTAAGAGTGGTTGCACCCGGCACCGGGAGAACCGTCTTTTTAGACAGTCGTGAGACTGAAGAGTCCACTACTGGAGGAATCTCGACCCTCTTTCTACCCTCTGGTGGAAGAGGATAAGCAGCCAGAAACCTCTGAGGTACCTGGAATTTTTTATCAGGATGATTCCAAGCCTGCAATATATGTTCATCCAACTCCTCCGCTGGGGGGAAGGTGGGTGACTGCCTTTGTCTCTTTCCAAAGAAAGAAGGACGAGCAGGAATGTCTGTGTCATCTGACACCTTGCAGGCAACCTTTACCATATGTATAAGGTCCTCCAGACCTGGAGTGGCTGGGGCCGGCTCTTGCGCAACTAACGCCTGAGCCTTAGGTTCCACATCATCATCATCATCATCATCATAATTATCTGGAAGGGCAAATTCGCCCTCCTCCAGATCAGGCATATCATCATACTCCCCAGAATCCCCAGAGGGCTGTAATACCCTTTTCCTGAGTAAGGTAGGGGGATTTTGCCTAGAAGATGAAGCAATGGCGCCCTCTGCTGGTGTCAAGGCCTTTGTTAAGCTCTGCACAGCAGAAGTCAAGGAAGCCTGTTGAGTTCTGGAAGTTTCTCTGTCCTTTTGAGCTGCAGAGAGCTCGCAAGCTAAATGAGACATCACATCAGCTAATTGTGATGCCCAAACAGGGGTATGAACGGGGGACTCTGGAGCTGGGGGTAAAGCAGCGCATTTATCACATACAGAGTCTCCCTCCTTAGAAGGTGTAAATTTAACAGCACACTTCTTGCAAGTAACCCTCTTGGAGCTACCCCCTGCCATGGTTCAACAGAACACCCAGCAATCACCACACACTACCAGACTGATCACAGATAGTAGGTATAGGATAGGCAGCAATATATTATGCTGGAAGGGAGAGACAGTGAAAGTAAAAGAGCTGTCACAGAGCTTTGTACAGCGCTATGGCATATACCTAGGAGCGCTATAGCTCTAAATTTGAGACACAGCCCAAACTGTCTCCACCTAGCTCTAATCCCCACTGTAACTCACAGACCGGATAGAGCGTTCAGCAGGACGGTCACCAGGGGACAGGAATCGCCCAACTGCAGTCAGGATAGATCTGCAGCGCAACTGTGGAGCCTCCAGCAGCGTGTTCAAACGGCGCCAAATGTCCAAGATGGCCGCCGCGACTTGCAGGAACGCTGGGGTATGCCAAGGCCTGCTGGGAAGTACCGCGCGGTAACTCCGCCCCCCGCCTGGCAGCTCCGTCACCCATAATGGCGCCAGGTTTAAAAAACCCTCTGCTGCACCGCCGTTTGTGTCCCTGACCTTCCTCTAACAGGAAGGCAGGGTAATACTCACAGTGCTGCGGCCATGCCGTCGGTGGTGGGGCTGGGGGAGGATCGGGTGCACGCTGCGTGAGAGCGGCGCCCGTTACAGCTCCAGAGACGGTGGTCTCTGTCAGCCAGGGAGCCGGGCGCAAACCCTTAAGCAGCAGCCGGCTCCCTCCGGCAGGCTCCCACGTCGCAGGCAGATAGTAGCAGCAACTATCTGCCTGTCCTCAAAGGCAAAACTTGCTGCTTTATGCCCTAATTACAAAAAGCCCAGGAGATGAGCCAAATGTGACCTGCTCCCTTTTGGGCACGATCTAAGACTGCCTGGGAGGGGAAGTAGAAGGGGAGGAGTTGGTCACACTGATTAATTATTTTAAAGTGCCCATGCTCCCTGTGGTCGCCTTCTATTCCCCAGTGTAACTCCAGTGACACCTAGTGGATGAAGGAGAAACATACTTCCAGGAGCCTGCCAGGGGACCAGCTGAACACCTCTAGCCCAGACGTGAGCTCTAGAGATGGGCAGCCCTGATCCCCTGCCCGGGTCTCATGCCCGCCGACGGAGAGCCCCATGGAGCTCCGGGGAATTACTCAGCTTGTTAGAAAGCTAATGCTCCCTTGTCACCCATCCCTGCAGCTGCCAGTAGTGAACCCATATAATCCATCCACTAGAACAGGCACTTAAGGGATAAGGAAGGAAGAAATACATACAAGACTATGTAATGATTTACTCCGGGGGATCCCCATGAAATCATATTGAAAAAAACTGGATTACACTGTCTTTATTTTATATGTCCTGTATGGAGAGAAGAACATGGGAATTCGCCAAATACTCTTTATGTATCATCTACACAGGTTAAAAATACAACAATAAGTCTTACATTTTTACTAACTGTTGGACGCTTTTTCCTTTCTATTTACTTACCATTGTCTGCATTTACTGGGAAGATAACTCCCAGTTTGGTTAAGTGCCGCCCTCATTTGCGCTGGAGATTGCATTTCCATATATCCATATATTTTACTAATCTGCATTTATGTGTTGTTCTATAACTATGGTGCCCCAGCACTCAGCTCCCCGAGCCCTGCAGCCCAGGAAAGCCATCCTGGCTGCAGGGGCTCCTTACCACCGAACTGGCTGAGCTGGGGAGCTGGCTGGGGCTCCCCCCCCCTAGCCCCCAGCGCATCGGGGTAACATTATTGCTGCCTCACCATGGCCTCCAGTCTGGGGCTGTGGTGCACTCAATCCCTGCTGATGGCTCCCCCCACCCCCGGAGGCAGAACGGCACTACCACAGTCTCCTGCCTCCAGCACGCCAGGGGTTAAGTCCACCTCGCTGCAACTACCGGAGCTGACACAGGGCTGCAGCGCACCCAGCATCTGCTCTCTCCTCTGGGACCACACGCTGGGAGCCGGAGGGCCCGGATTCCCAGCCGCAGTGACTGTCTGTCCACCAGCTCCCTGACATGCCCCAGCTCCCATAGGACAGAGCAGATCTGCGGTGCGTCAGTCAGCTGCACCGTCCGGGACCCAGCTCTCGCAGCCTCCCCTTCCCCTGGTAGACCCAGGAGTAAACATCCATTTGCAGCTTGCGCGTGGGGCAGAAATCATTCGACGGCCTCCAACCACCAAATGTCTCTACAGCTCTCACATATCTAAACTACTCTCTAGATTTGCGGCGCCCTTGTGCGCCAAGAGGATGGGCAATGACGTCAGCAGCCCGCCCCCGGCACCTGTGCCACAGGTGAATTACCATGGGGACACCCATGAAACGCTTTACGTTCCCATTGGAGCGACCCGTGTCCACCGCCCCACACCCGTACTGCTCTGTGCGAACGGGCCGGTGACTATACAAGTCGCCATGTCCGTTAGCATATGGAGCCTGCACATGTGCAGTAGCAAAACATCTAGAATTACCTAAAAAGTGTGGTCATAACATGCAATACAATGTGATCACCAAGCAGACTGCATAGACCCAGCCACAGTGACATGCAGACTGCATAGACCCAGCCACAGTGACCTGCAGACTGCATAGACCCAGCCACAGTGACCTGCAGACTGCATAGACCCAGCCACAGCGACCTGCAGACTGCATAGGCCCAGCCACAGTGACCTGGAGACTGCATAGACCCAGCCACAGTGACATGCAGACTGCATAGACCCAGCCACAGTGACATGCAGACTGCATAGACCCAGCCACAGTGACCTGCAGACTGCATAGACCCAGCCACAGTGACATGCAGACTGCATAGACCCAGCCACAGTGACATGCAGACTGCATAGACCCAGCCACAGTGACCTGCAGACTGCATAGACCCAGCCACAGTGACCTGCAGACTGCATAGACCCAGCCACAGTGACCTGCAGACTGCATAGACCCAGCCACAGTGACATGCAGACTGCATAGACCCAGCCACAGTGACATGCAGACTGCATAGACCCAGCCACGGTGACCTGCAGACTGCATAGACCCAGCCACGGTGACCTGCAGACTGCATAGACCCAGCCACAGTGACCTGCAGACTGCATAGACCCAGCCACAGTGACCTGCAGACTGCATAGACCCAGCCACAGTGACATGCAGACTGCATAGACCCAGCCACAGTGACCTGCAGACTGCATAGACCCAGCCACAGTGACCTGCAGACTGCATAGACCCAGCCACAGTGACCTGCAGACTGCATAGACCCAGCCACAGTGACCTGCAGACTGCATGGACCCAGCCACAGTGACATGCAGACTGAGGGGAGTCACATTTCCCAAGCTTACACATTGCCCAGCTAGTACTATGGGACAGGAACCCACATAAGCCAGTGACACTGTGCAGCCAGTCACTTCTCTCACACACTATACACCTGGCAGCACAGTAGCTGTGGGCTACACTAGCAGCATGTTCTAGTCACTGGTTACCACTACTCCAGGTGACCACACAGGTAACATAACACCTGTTGTGATTGGGACAATTGTGGGTTTACATTGCGGGGAGGAGACTGGTCAGATCTCTGGTAACACACAATGACATGATATAAGGGAGTACAGGATTATAATGAGATTTATCTCTTACCTGGTAAATCTATTTCTTTGAGGATGTCAGGGGCCACAGGGCTAACTCTGGGTAGTGGAGTGGGAAAGAGAGCATTCCAACACTCGGAGGAACTATTAACTGTAACATAACTAAAGCGGCAGGGAGAGATTCCTGTGGCCCCTGACATCCTCGAAGAAAGATTTATAAAGGTAAGACATAAATTGTATTTTATTCTTTGGGACACATATCAGGGGCCACAGGGCTAACGCTGGGACATCCTTAATCAGTCACCTAAGGGTGGGGATGCTTGTGTTGCGGCAAGAACACTCTGGCCAAAAGCCGAGTCCAGGAACGCAAACGTATCAAACACATGAAAACGCAATAAGGTATTGGCGGACGACCAAGTCGCCGCCTTGCAAAGTTAACCATCACACGAGCAGTCGGCCCAGTATATAGCAGTTTGACCCATGAGAGAAAATTTGGGCCTATTCCAAACTTACTCAGGACCTCCCAAAGGTAGCTCCATTCAACTGAATCAAATGCGCGGGCTGCGTCCAAAGAGACTACCACCGCGTCCTCCATTCCCTCCCGGGCCCACTGCAGATAAGTGAAAAGGCGGCGTAAATTCAGGGTTGTCGATCTGCCGGGCATGAAGCCAGTCTGATCAGCGTGAACCACCTGAAGCACAACTGCATTCAGACGTATCGCCAGTAACTTAGCCAATATTTTGACGTCAGTGGATAATAGTGAGATGGGCCGGTAGGAGTCAGGAGACAGCGGGTCTTTACCAGGTTTCGGGATAAGGACAATCAACGCCTCCGCCATAGACACAGGAAGGGAGCCCTGTTTCAGCAAATGGTTATACAGGGTTAGTAGTTTAGGGGCAAAGAATGTTATATGAGTTTTGTATATTTCAATTGGGAGACCATCCACGCCCGGGGACTTAGAATTGGGGAAGGTCTTAATTGCCACCTCGACCTCTTCCAATGTAAGGGGGGCATCCAAAAAATCCCTAGATTCAATGCTCAAGCTAGGAGTCATGATCTCTTTAAGGTAGTCAGTCAGTTCTATCGGACTGTAGGTTACTCGAGTCTCGTATACCCTTTCAAAGTGATTATAGAAAGAGGTCGCTACAGGGAGAGTCCCCGTACATATTACACCGTCCTCCCGCCGTATATTGTGTACTATTGTAGGTGGAAGGTTTTCTCTGGCCAAGTAAGCCAGAAATTTACCCGATCTGTCACCCTGTGTGTAAAAGTCATGGGATTGGAACAAGAGACGTCGCTTGGATTTGTCCAGCAGCATCTCTGTCCATTGTTTATGTACAACAAGCCACTCCACACGGTCCGCTGCGAGCCCAGTTGTCAAGTATTTCTGTTCAAGCTCTGTACTCTGCCTCTCCAACTCAGTCTCAGCCCTGCGACTAAAGACCTTCAGTTGCGCGACCCGGGAAATTAGCGAGCCGCGCAAGACTGCCTTAAATGCATCCCATACCAGGGAAGCATCCCCCTCCACAGGATTATTTACAAAAAATTCTTCCCACAACACCAACAGTTCAGAGGCTGCTCCCATCTGCGTCAGCCAGAAAGGGTTAAAGCGCCAGAATTTTGCGCCCCTGGTGCCCTCCAACTCAAGACATACCGGGGAGTGGTCAGAGACACCTCTGGGTAAATATTCAATAGCAGTCACAGAGGGGATCAGCCGTCTAGAGATCAGTGCCATGTCAATGCGTGAGAAGACCCCATGAGTGCCAGAAAAACAGGAAAAACAACTGGCCGTCGGGTATCTTAGTCTCCAAACATCCACCAGGCCCACCTCCCCAATAAGTCGAGCAAAGGGTGTAGCCCCACTTCGTCCCCCTCCAGGAACAGGTCTCCACCTATCCAAGGACTCATCCATCACGGCATTAAAATCACCGACACTTATAACTGGGTATGATGGGAAATCCTGCATAAAGGTACATGCTTTGTTGATTATGGTGGGTTGATATGGAGGTGGGTTATAAATGGCCAGTATTACAAGGGGAGAGTCATACAAAGTGCATGCCAGGAATACATAGCAGCCCCTAGGGTCTATCTGCACCTTCCGACATTTGAAACCCATACGTTTGTGTATCAATACCGAGACTCCTCTAGAGTTTGGGTGGAAAACTGAATGAAAGGACCACCCCACCCAGGATTTTTTGAGTGCAAGCACTCGGCTACCCACGAGGTGAATCTCAAAAAGGCATGCGATTCCAGGGGGGCGAGCCCTAAGCTGGTTCAATACCAGGGTGCGTTTAACTCGATCATTAAGACCCCTAACATTCCATCCTATAACATTTACCATTGCACAATACAGGGGAAAATAATGGGTAGGAGGAGGCAGCACGCAGCAAGAACGCCATGTCGGGCCATCCCGTCCCACCCAGCATCCAGGAGCAAATATATGGGAGCAATGCACACACTTCAAGAAAAATAAAAAAACTAACATATACAAGAAAAACCCGACCCACCCGGCATACCCACCCGGCATACCCACCCAAACATAGGTACACTGTTCCCTTAACATTAACCCCGAATCGGCTCCTCTAAGGAGACGTTTCAACCAAGAAAATAATCAAAAAACAACCCTTAGGGGGCAACTATTATTTATGACCTAAAGTACATGGCAGTCCTGACCGAGACATATATTCAATTGGGTCAGATAGGAGAGTATACCTCTTGTTAAAGAATTAACTCTAAATACCGTAATCTTATGTTTCATACATTACCAATAGGAGTGCCTATGAGAAAAAATTAGAGAGACTATGCACATATCGGACAGTCTCTAGCATATGCAGCAGAGGGCCAGTTCAGGGAGGAAGCTCGAGGCGGCCTGGGGGGGGGGGAACAAGGAAGTGGGTACGGGTGCCAGCCACCACTCTCAATCGTGCTGGGTAGAGCATTGAGTATTTCAGTTGGAGGGAGCGTAGGCGCTGTTTAACCCCAGTAAACTGAGATCGGGATTTTTGGACTTCTACAGAAAAGTCTTGGAAGGCTGCCACTCGCTGACCCTCGTAGACAAGGGGACCTTTTAATCTTGCAAGTCGAAGAACAGCATCTCGGTCCTTGTAGTGAAGAAGCTTTGCAATGAATGTGCGCGGTGGTGCACCAGGGGGCAGTGGACACGTGGGTACTCTGTGTGCTCTTTCCACTGCAAACTGTGGGGTAAAGGCGTCCTTACCGAACAGGGATATCAGCCAAGACTCAAGAAAGGATTCAGGATCTGTACCTTCCGCCTTTTCAGGGAGGCCTACGAATCTCACATTATTCCTCCTCAACCTTCCCTCCATATCTGTCAGCTTCTGCTGACATGTTGACATTTGTGATTCCAGCGTGGAGAGGCGGTTAGGGATAGGTGCAGTGGTGTCCTCTAGTGTAGAGATTCAGTCTCTTCGACTCGGTCCCTTAGTTTCTGCATGTCTTGTCTTATGAAGGAAATATCGATTTTCACCTCCGCAACTTTGCCAGCAAGTCTCTTCCCTGAATCAGTAATGGCCTGCAACAGCTGTGCCAGTGTTACCTCTGGTGATTCCGCCATATCTGACTCCGAGGGGAGGGGCTCAGCAGGGGTTGGTGCGGGGGCCGGTGCAGGTTCAAGCCTGGCGAATTTTGCCAGCTTTGCCGCAGCAGCTGGTGTGTTCCTTCGGGACATAGAGTATGATACGGTCTGGCAATAGGGGAAAGGTCACAGCAGTCTTTTTTATAGCAGATCAGGGCTGCCAGCAGCGCAGGCACAATATTAGGTGTTCAGGATACAAAGCAGGATACACAGGGTATCACGCATTCAAAGGTGTTTTAGGGGAGGGGACAACAGGTGTGTGCTCAGTGTGGGAGAGCAAAGGAGTATTAGTTGCACAGTATTTACACAGTATCTGTACTGGTCGCAGCCCCTTGCCTCCAGGGGGGGCACCAGCAAGATTCAGCCCTGGGTCAGTGACTTCTTGTATGGGGAAGGGGGGGTCACGCTGGGGACCCACACTTATATGCAGTCCTCCAATATAAAATGGTGGGGAAGCAAATCCCTATGTAGTCCCTCCTCTCGCCAAATGCACTCAGCCCAATATGAAAACGTAGGGGTATCAGCCTCAGCCTTTATCTGTAGGGTACAGGGCACTCAGCGCTGTGCAAGGCCCAGGTGTGTTTCAGGAGTGGAATGGTCGTTGCTCTGCCTAGGGCTCCCTTCTACAAAATGGCGGCACGCCACTCACCACTCTGCCTGGGGTCAGGCCGTTCAGGATGGGCTCTCTGGTGTTCCACAGCCGGCGGGGATGCCACCCTCCCCTCTCCTCAGCCTCCCTCCGTCGACGGTGTTAATACAGGAGGGGGTTCCAGCAGGGGAGGAATTCCTCCGTCACCGCGTCTCTCAGCCGGCGGGCGGGCGCAGTCAGATGTCGCTGGCCTCGTCCGGTCCGTCACAGGGCTGTGGGGGTGCTGCGTCTCAGCAGATGGAGTTTTGAGAACACAGTCACCCCGTTAGCAGCTGCAGCCCTCCCAGCGTGATGTCCCCCAGTCGGCACCTCCGCGTCTCTCTCCGTCTCACCTCCCAAGATGGCGCCCGGCAGCGTGTCTCAGGAGAAGGGAACACAGCGGGGATCGTCACCAGGCGGTCAAGGCAGCGCAGGTACCCCTCCACCGGCTCTGCACCGTCAGGGGGATGCAGGCTAGTGAAATCTGCCGTGAGAGAGACACTCTCTTTCCGATTAAGGATTAATGCAGGATTATGCGGTCAGGAGCTCTGCCGGCGGGTAATTGTCTGCTTAGTAGCAGGCACACCTTTCTTTTGAAACCCATGGAGTACAATTCCGGAGAGTCTTAGTGCGGCACACATAGATGTGTAATGCACAAACCACATCCAAGGAAGACTGTTCAGGAGAAGCATCCAGCCCCCGAAAGGCAAGGACCACAATCTTCTGGTTGACATGAAACTTGAAAACCACCCTGGGGAGGTGAGAAGGAACGGTGTGAAGAACCGCCCTGTCAGGAAGGAAGATCAGGAATGGTGACCTACAGGACAGGGTCGACAGGTCAGACAACCTCCTGGCCGAAGCAATCGCCAACATGAAAACGGTCTTCCAGGTGAGCCAGCAAAGGTCCACCAACCTTAAGGGCTCAGACGCTGGAGCCTGAAGAGCTGTGAGTACCAAGGAAAGATCCCACTGGGCAACCGGGGGAACAAAGGAAGGGGGCTGGATATGGAGGACACCCTGCATGAATGTACAGACATACTGCAACAATGCCAACTTCCTGCGCTACAGGATGGACAAAGCCGAAACCTGTAAGGAAGATAAGCACAATCCAGCCTCTAGGCCCTTTTGTAAGAAGGACAGAATCCTGGTCAAGTCCTGGTATTGAAATGGTGCGAACGACACCAAGAAAAGTAAGCCCGCCAGATGCGATGGTAAGCACCAACCTGTCACGGACCCACCGGTCGCTCCTCCAAATACGTCAATCTGAGCAGCTCCGGCCGTGGCTGGGGTGCACTTTGGACACACGGGTCCCCTATATAAGGTCACTGCCACCAATGCAAGAACGGACGCTTGCATACATCTGGGTAACCAACACAATTATAAAGAAGGTTATAGTGTTCTCTTCTGGCGTAAAGTCCTCAGAACACAAAATCAGAAACTGGAATATGTAGGATTTGTTACTAGAAATACTACAGAGCTTTTCGTGATAAAAAAGGGTTACAAGATATTACAATGATTTTAAAAGTGCACAAAAAAGAAATACATCTCAAACAAAATAAAAGGGAATTAAAAAATGACAGAACTGTATCTTACACCTAACCTAAGTACGGATCCTGTAGTGGGGGGTCTCCACAAGAAACCTCCGGTCGCTTCCAGCTAGCTTGCTGTTCCCCCAAGAAGTACCACTGAAATATCGACAAGAGAGCGGTTTTATCTGCAGGCTCCCTCATCCCTCCCACCCTTGGGATTTTGACCATTTCCCTGCTGGACACTAGTGAATGTCCCCAGATAATTGATCTTGGTCCACTGCTTTGAAGTGGTCTGTACACACTCTTTTATCATGTAAAATGTAACCCACATTCCCCAATGCTGATAAGAAATCTATAGTGGAGGGGGCAGAGCACCTTTGGCCTGTTCTGGGCCATGCTGATCCAACCCCCAATCTGATTTATGAGGGGTCTTTGATCCTAATTCCAGAGAACTATACAGATGGTAACTGAGATATGTCCACAGTGCTCACAATCTGCAGGGGGGAAATGGCAGGCAACCCCCCTTTGGGTCACATTAAGTTTACACCCATAATACAAGGCATGCCCTGATCTCACACATAATAATGGCAGATAGGATTTTACAAACAATACCAGAAATACATTAATCTCACACCTAATAATAACAGGAGGCATGCTTTATTCGATCCATCACCTGATCGGATCGTGACGCAACTGAAGAAGGTTTGTGGGCCCTGAGCATAGTTGAGATTACCCTTGAGTTAAAGCCTCTGGCTCTTAACAGGGAGGTCTCAGCAGCCACCCCGTCAAAGCCAGACGCTGCAAGTCTAGATGTAGACACGCTCCCTGAGAGAGCAGGTCTGGACGTAGAGGCAGACGGATGAGAGCGGCCACTGACAGGGCCTGCAGATTCAAGAACCAGATCCGACTGCGCCATGGGGAAGCCACTAGGATCAATATGCCTCCTTCTGCCTTCAACTTGTGATCACTCTGAGGAGGAGCAAAATCGTGAGGCGGGCGTACATTAGACCAAATGGCAACGGGGCTAACAGAGTGTGCACCATGCAGGCCCCCCCATATAGGGTGACCTTGTGGTTGTGGTGTGATGCCATCAAGCCCACATTGGGTCTGCCCCAACAGCGTACCAACATCTGGATCACCTCCGGATGGAGGGCCTATTCGCCAGCATCCAGACTCAGAAAGTCTTCTTCTTAATTGAAGACTTCCGGAATAAAGATTGCTGAGAGAACAAGAATCTTCTCCTCCGCCCATTGAAAGATGCGGGAGGTCTCTGCCATGGCAGCCTGACTGCGAGTGCCTCCGTGGTGGTTAATATAAGCCACCATTGTCGCATTGTCCAACTGGACCTGCACAGTGCAACCTCAGAGTCAAGTTTCCACCAATCAAAGGGCCCATAAGACTGCCCTAAGTTCGAGGACATTGATAGTTGGGCTTCCCGTGCATTCCATACTCCTGAAAATGATCACTGGCAAGTCACCGCTCCCCACACATGGAGGCTGGCATCTGTGGTGAGAAAAGTCCACTGGTGAATCCAAAATGGTCTCCCCGCTGTAAGGTTCTGGTCTAGGAGCGACCAGGAGAGGGAGAGTTGTACAACCGGTGATAAGGCGATTATCTATGACCGAATGTTGGTGGAGAATCCTGAACACCTGGTGATGATTTCTAGTTGTAGAGGATGTGAGTGGAATTGGGCATATTACACCGTCGATACCATCGCAGGCATGAATGGACACCCGACTGAGGGAGAGGAGACTTGGGGCTACAGTGTCTTGCGACGCTCTTCTGGTAAGATAGATCCTTTGATGTACCTTATCCAACTGGGCTCCTAGATGGATCATAGACTGTGCAGGAATCATGGAGGACTTAGGCCAATATATAATCCAGCCGTGACATTCCAGGACAGACACCACAGTGCTTAGATGGACTTGGAAAATTCTGTCGATTGTGCCAGGATCAACAGATCATCTAGATATGGCAGTATCCTGGTACCCTGGTTGCGAAGTCTGCTGCCCATCACTGCCATTACCTTCATAAACACGAAGAGCAATTGACAAGCCAGAGGGCAGAGCTTGAAATTGAAGGTCCTGTAGTGCAAACTGCAGAAACCGTTGATGTTCTGGCCTGATGGAGTTATGCAGGTATTCATCCTGGATGTCCAGGGACACCATTTAGTCCCCTGGTTGTAAGGCCAGGACAATGAATCACAATGTCTCCATTCTGAACTTAGGGGCTCGAACAAAGTTGTTAAACTGTTTTAACTTAAGAATAGGACAGTATGACGCGTTGGGCTTCCGGAACAGGAAGAGGCTGGTGTAGAGACCAAAGCCTCGTTGAGGGTACCAGAGCTATGAAGCTGCATAGTAGGAGCTTCTGGATGGCTTGTTTCAGAGCCCTGAGCTTTTTTAAGTCCCTTCGAGAACTTGTGGAAAAGAACGAGTTTGGTGGATGATGTCGAAAGATCAGGGAGTAGCCTCGGGAGACCACATCCCGAACCCATGCTTCAGTTGTGGATTCCAGCCAGAAGTATAAACACCGCAAAAGGCCGCCTCCCACCCTGGGATCCCCCAGGTGGAGAGCCACCCCGTCATGCTGAGGGTTTGTCCTCCGGCTTAGAGTCAGGTCACCTGGCAGCCCAGGGACACTTTCCCTTGGCCTTGGAGGACTTGGGAGGCTGGGGTTGGGTTCTTGAAAAAGAATGTCCCCTACCTCTGCCCTGGAAGTGAAAGGACTGGAAGGCAACAAGGGGACGTGGTGTAGGGGTGGACAGTAGAAAAGCTGCTTTGGCAGCTGATACAGTAGCCACTATTTTATCTAGTTCTGACCCAAACAAGAGGGAACCCTTAAAGGGAAGCGCTTCTTAGGTTTTCCTAAAATCATGGTTTGCCTTCCAAGAGCGCAGGCATAGCACCAGCCTGCTGCAACAGCCGAATCAGACACATGGGAGGTTAGGGTAGCTGTATCAAGTGCTGCCTCCCCTAAGTAGAGTGTGGCCCTATTTATTATTTCAATAGTAGTTAGTTACCTGCACACCGGCCCTCGGCAGCGGTAGCCGCGAGGGTAGTTGCCCATTCCATGGGCAACCACCCATTAGCTACCCAGGTTGATGCCAGGGCAGGTCTAGCCACTGCACCAGAAGTGGTGTTAAGGAGTTTTAGTAAGTTTTCCAACTTCCGATCTGCTGGGTCTTTGAGGGACGCAGTTGGAATGGGTAGCATAGAGAATGGCACTAGTTTAACGACATGTACGTCTACCCTGGTGGCAGTTTTTCAGCGGACTCTATCCTCCAGAGGGATGGGGTAAAGGGAGGCAAACCATCTAGGTAGTGTACATTTTCTATTTGGGATCTTCCAGGCTTCCTAGAGGGTATCTTCCAAGTCTTTAGAGTTGGGAAATAAGGCTAGAGACCGCTTAGGACGTTTGAAAATAGGACCGGAGGATCTGGGGGGTTCATCAGGGTCCTGTAGATATAGGGCCTCTTTTACCGCTGTGACTAAGACTACCACATCAATACATGATGGCTGAGGGGTCCTCCTCATCAGCATCGTCATCTTTAAGTTCCCCTTCCTCATCATCCTGCTCATCCTCCAACTCCGTGTCAGTGTCATACTGAAGGAGGGGTAGGAATGAAAGGGTTTCCCTGACTGCAGCGCTGCGCATATTAAGGATTTCTGGAGGCAGATAAAGAGCTCACCTAAAGTGGCTCCAGTGCAGGGGGAGGGGGCAACCCAGCCAGGGATGAGGATGACATCACAAGCTGCTGGGGCGGTGCAGATGAGAGCTTATCTATTAGCTGTGCCATGATCTGAGTAAGGGATATGGCCCGGGCCGGCTCCTGAGAGGAGGTTGAAGCTGCGGGCGCCACCTGCGCATCATAGCAGCCTGTGCATAATCCGTCCTGGACATAGGAGGGGGATAGGTCAGCATTACAGCATGTACAAGACATCAATGCTGGGCCCGTCTTACTGGGTTTACCCCTAGAAGACATTTTCAGGTTTGAAATAAACAGGCAGCTTAAAGAGGCACAGCTAACACAATATACTTCTGACAGGCAGTGATAGTGTTACAGCAGTACACAATACACAGCAAGCATACAAGGAATACAATGCAATGAGAAATGTCACTCAGCTCCTTAAGCAGCTATGGCTGACTGGAGCATAAACTCTGTAACCTGAGTCCTTGGAGGAGAGGTACAGGGAGGACTGGCCCAGGCTCTCTGGCAGTGAAGGAGTGGATCATCGGGTGGCTGATAAGGTCTCCGTGTCCCTCCACACGTGCTGCAGGCAGGAAGGAAGGATCGGTGGCAGGAATCACTGTGGGATGTGCCGCCTACTGTCCCTGCTAGCAAATGCCCCCAGGGAAGTGACCTCAATCAGTGCCGGTAAAATTGCGGGGAACCGGTGTGCGCCGGGCTGCCCCGCTACAGGCACTGCTGACCATACACCTTTATCCCTGGTGGTCCAGCAGGAGTGGGTAGCATACCAGCCGTCTGCTTGCTAGCGCAGCCCTTATACCCTCCGGGGGAGGGGCCTGGGAAAAAAAAGAGCCTGTCTAACTACCTTGGGATTTCATCCCCTTCCTTGTAATGGCTGCCATGGGGATCATAGAAGAAAAATGAAGAAGGCTGCATATAGCCCCCTCTCTATGGTGCATGTTGGCTCCTCCAAGCACCAAAAAAACTGAGGTTAGCTGGCCTGGAGGCGGGGTAGAGGAGGGGAGGAGCCTGGTCTGCCTGGGAGGCAGGAGAAGTTTAATCTCTCGGGTGCTGGAATGCTCACTCTCCCACTCCACTACCCAGCGTTAGCCCTGTGGCCCTTAACGTGTCCCGAATAATAAAATAGGGGCGATGGCTATCGATGTATGAGATACACCAGAGAGTGTGTGGGGAGGAGACTGGTCAGATCTCTGGGCTGGTAACACACAGTGACATGATGTGAGGGGAGAGCAGGAGTATAATAGGGACTGATGGCTCCTGTCTCCCCCACTAGGCAGATGCATTGTCCTCATTAGTTTGGTCTGACAGAGGAGGGTGCAGGATAAGAGAAAGTTGTATTGGCAGAACAAGGACAATATGTAATAATTGATTATTCCTCACCTGTGCTGATATCTGTAGGGATTTCCTCCTCCTTACACTGCTGGTCACCCCTCATATATGTGTCTTCTGTTTCTGTATGTTCTTCCTTATCTGTCACACAAGACTCTTCTCCTTCTACCTTAATGTCAGTCACATCCGTCTCTTCTTCTGCCTTTATTTCTGCTCCCTTAATATTAGACAAATCTTCACACTGAACCAAAAAAATACCATTAGTAATGTCTGAGGTCATGGAGGTTACACAGTACAATATCAGTGTATAAGACACACACACACACACACACACACACACACACACACACACACACACACCTGCTGCAATTCATATAGTGACAGTCACTTTGGTATACTGGGGAGATCATTCCCATACCCAGCAGTCACCTCTCCAGTCACATCCCCTGGTGTTACTGTATAATGCCCCATTCCCAGCAGTCACCTCTCCAGTCCCATCCCCCGGTGTTACTGTATAATGCCCCATTCCCAGCAGTCACCTCTCCAGTCACATCCCCTGGTGTTACTGTATAATGCCCCATTCCCAGCAGTCACCTCTCCGGTCACATCCCCCGGTGTTACTGTATAATGTCCCATTCCCAGCAGTCACCTATCCGGTCACATCCCCCGGTGTTACTGTATAATGTCCCTTTCCCAACAGTCACCTCTCCAGTCACATCCCCTGGTGTTACTGTATAATGCCCCATTCCTAGCAGTCACCTCTCCGGTCACATCCCCCGGTGTTAATGTATAATGCCCCATTCCCAGCAGTCACCTCTCCGGTCACATCCCCCGGTGTTACTGTATAATGCCCCATTCCCAGCAGTCACCTCTCCGGTCACATCCCCCGGTGTTACTGTATAATGCCCCATTCCCAGCAGTCACCTCTCCGGTCACATCCCCCGGTGTTAATGTATAATGTCCCATTCCCAGCAGTCACCTTTCCGGTCACATCCCCCGGTGTTACTGTATAATGCCCCATTCCCAGCAGTCACCTCTCCGGTCACATCCCCTGGCGTTACTGTATAATGCCCCATTCCCAGCAGTCACCTCTCCGGTCACATCCCCTGGGGTACTTGTGTATTTTGACGGTGCCCATCGCATCACATACCAAAAGGCATGCAATGCGATATTGTACAATGTCAAAATTGTATGACATTGTATATGGCATACAATGCCATAAAATGCGATGCGATTAAACATTGTATATAAGCACCCTAATGGGTGCTTACAATGTTAAATGTACCCCCACGCCACCCCCCCACTATAAACGTGAACCCGAAGCGTGGCGAGCGCAGCGAGGCCGCGAGGGGCGGTGGTACGCGTCCTCTGACCTTTTCATACCCCCACTATCCACGTCGGCGTGGAGTTGAGAATAGAAAGTGTGGCGAGTGCAGCGAGCCACCGAGCACGAAGCGTTGCGAGCCCCGCGAGGGGACACGGATACCTCTGAAGCCCGCGAAGGGACGCGGATACCTGTGAAGGTATCCGCGTCCCCTCGCCACGCTTCGGGCTCGCTGCGCTCGCCACACTTTCTATTCTCAACTCCACACCGACGTGGATAGTGGGGTTATGAAAAGGTCGGAGGACGCGTACCGCTGCGCTCGCCACGCTTCGGGTTCACGTTTATAGTGGGGGGTAGCGTGGGGGTGCATTTAACATTGTAAGCACCCATTTTGGTGCTTAAAAGCACCCTTTAGGGTGCTTATACAATGTTTCATTGCATAGGGGGCAAAAATTGCGTTGCATGGCATGCGATAAAAACATTGCGCGATGGACATCGGGGGCGCCGCCAAAATACACAAGTACCTCCCCTGGTGTTACTGTATAATGCCCCATTCCCAGCAGTCACCTCTCCAGTCAGCAGCTGAATGATCTTGTTGGTGAGTTCCAGGATCTTCTGCTCATTGTCTCTCCCATGTATCAGTGAGTGAGGTGAGGGCACCGTTATAGGGCTCTGGGTCCTGCTCAGTCCTCCTGACACACAGGGATGGCTACTGGATGTCTCATGCTCCCTGGATCTCTTCTTCACTAAAGTGTAACCCTGTGTATTGGAAACATACTATCACTGCAGACACTCCCAGTCATGACCCTATTATTACTGTAAGTGATGTCACAGTGACGCTCCCAGATCCCCTCACCTCCCCAGTCACGTCCCTGTATTATTACTATAGATATACGTGATATTACTGACACTCCCAGATCCCCTCACCTCCCCAGTCATGTCCCTGTATTATTACTATAGATATAAGTGATGTCACAGTGACACTCCTAGATCCTCTCACCTCCCCAGTCACATCCCTGTATTATTACTATAGATATAAGTGATGTCACAGTGACACTCCCAGATCCCCTCACCTCCCCAGTCACGTCCCTGTATTATTACTATAGATATATGTGACGTCACAGTGACGCTCCCAGATCCCCTCACCTCCCCAGTCACGTCCCTGTATTATTACTATAGATATAAGTGATGTCACAGTGACGCTCCCAGATCCCCTCACCTCCCCAGTCACGTCCCTGTATTATTACTATAGATATAAGTGATGTCACAGTGACGCTCCCAGATCCCCTCACCTCCCCAGTCACGTCCCTGTATTATTACTATAGATATAAGTGACGTCACAGTGACGCTCCCAGATCCCCTCACCTCCCCAGTCATGTCCCTGTATTATTACTATAGATATAAGTGACGTCACAGTGACACTCCCAGATCCCCTCACCTCCCCAGTCACGTCCCTGTATTATTACTATAGATATAAGTGACGTCACAGTGACACTCCCAGATCCCCTCACCTCCCCAGTCACGTCCCTGTATTATTACTATAGATATAAGTGATGTCACAGTGACACTCCCAGATCCCCTCACCTCCCCAGTCACGTCACTGTATTATTACTATAGATATAAGTGATGTCACAGTGACATTCCCAGATCCCCTCACCTCCCCAGTCACGTCCCTGTATTATTACTATAGATATAAGTGATGTCACAGTGACACTCCCAGATCCCCTCACCTCCCCAGTCACGCCCCTGTATTATTACTATAGATGTAAGTGATGTCACAGTGACACTCCCAGATCCCCTCACCTCCCCAGTCACGTCCCTGTATTATTACTATAGATGTAAGTGATGTCACAGTGACACTCCCAGATCCCCTCACCTCCCCAGTCACGTCCCTGTATTATTACTATAGATGTAAGTGATGTCACAGTGACACTCCCAGATCCCCTCACCTCCCCAGTCACGTCCCTGTATTATTACTATAGATATAAGTGATGTCACAGTGACGCTCCCAGATCCCCTCACCTCCCCAGTCACGTCCCTGTATTATTACTATAGATATAAGTGATGTCACAGTGACGCTCCGAGATCCCCTCACCTCCCCAGTCACGTCACTGTATTATTACTATAGCTATAAGTGATGTCACAGTGACACTCCCAGATCCCCTCACCTCCCCAGTCACGTCACTGTATTATTACTATAGATATAAGTGATGTCACAGTGACACTCCCAGATCTCCTCACCTCCCCAGTCACGTCCCTGTATTATTACTATAGATATAAGTGATGTCACAGTGACACTCCCAGATCTCCTCACCTCCCCAGTCACGTCCCTGTATTATTACTATAGATATAAGTGATGTCACAGTGAGACACTCCCAGGTCCCCTCACCTCCCCAGTCACGTCCCTGTATTATTACTATAGATATAAGTGACGTCACAGTGACGCTCCCAGATCCCCTCACCACCCCAGTCACGTCACTGTATTATTACTATAGCTATAAGTGATGTCACAGTGACACTCCCAGATCCCCTCACCTCCCCAGTCACGTCACTGTATTATTACTATAGATATAAGTGATGTCACAGTGACATTCCCAGATCCCCTCACCTCCCCAGTCACGTCCCTGAATTATTACTATAGATATAAGTGATGTCACAGTGACACTCCCAGACCCCCTCACCTCCCCAGTCACGTCCCTGTATTATTACTATAGATATAAGTGATGTCACAGTGACGCTCCCAGATCCCCTCACCTCCCCAGTCATGTCACTGTATTATTACTATAGATATAAGTGACGCTCCCAGATCCCCTCACCTCCCCAGTCAGCAGGTAGATGATCTCCAGGGTGAGATTTAGTATCCTCTCAGTCATGTGACTCTGGTCCTTGTCCATCCTCGGGGAATCAGTGACGTGTCTCATTCTCACTGCTCTGTTATAAATATAATTACAATTACTACCACATAGTATAAATGTAACATATATGGTAACAGTAATGGTGCCCACACACGGTGAGATTTGAGCTATACAATGTGTGCTATGACATTTGAACTACATAAGATTTGGACTAGAATACACTATGTAATATAAATATGTAATGTACATATCACATGTGATTCCCCACACAGGGTGCGATATGAACTAGACCTGATGTAGTACAATAATGCCTGACTGCACATACAACTTTGCCATGTAATATGGATGACACGGTAGTGCCCATCGCAAGGCAAAATAAGCACGGGGTGAATCGCGCCATTTGTGGGATCTTTACCCCTTGTGTGCCGGTAGAGATGTTCAAAATGTCCACTAAAAATGCCACTGTCGCTCACATTTGTTATATAAAAAAAAAAAAAGTGTAAATAAAGGATTATATTTCCTATATAAAATACACATTACGATGAATAAAAATATTTGCTTGGTAATTTCCACACCTACTTTGACAAATTCACTTATAACTCAAAGGGTTAAGAGAAATCCACACAGGGGCCCAACAGCAACCTCTAATGCTTATATATATATATATATATATATATATATATATATATATATATATATATATATATATATATATATATATATATAGTCCAAAGAGCAGTCGCACCCGCTGACTTGAATGAATGGACCGTGCCAGGTCACACTTGAATAGAGAAAAGTCCTGTTAAAATGCTGCAGAGCACACAGAACAACCGGCACCAGTCATAGGAATGAAATTCAATGTAAATTCATTTAATGAAAAATATCCAGGCTCAGTACAGTGAGATGATCATGGACACCCATCAGGCAGATACAACAAGGCAATACTTTACACGTCTCCTCGACGGCCGTTTCGGCGCACACAGCGCCTTCATCAAGAGGGGTCATCAAGACACTGAGCCAGAGACCTCAAATATAAGAGGTGTACAGAGCCATACTCACCTGCGCATCGTCAGCTCAATCACAGGGATCCGGCGCTCACATCCAATCACCCACTCGCGCGTCACCGCAGTAAGCACCAGCCGCACGCGTGAACAGGAAGTCCATACGGCGGTGTGGAACTAAAGTGCAGCGTTCATCGCGGGGGGGAAGGCAATGTGGTTCCTGGTCCCAGGAAGTGAGCCGGGTCGCAGGTTGTTGCCATGGAAATCCGACAACAATGTGTGTATCACGTATAAGCCAAGATGTAGCCATAGTAACAGCAGAAAATACTAATACAAAGAACTTGTGTGCCAGAGGAGACATGCAAAAGAATTAACATAGCAATAAGTCAATAAGCGAATAACACCTATATGACGCATAACACACTAAATAGAACACCACATAAAATGGAGGACATCGGAAGCGGTAAATAACAAATAAAGCAATTAAACACTGTAATTACTTAATAAAAGGGGAAAAAGAGAACTCTTCATTTAAGCCAACCGGACTCATGCAATTGAGCTCATAGATCCAGTAGCATTCTTTTTTCATTAAAAGACCATGCCTGTCACCACCTCGCCTCAACGGAGGCACATGTTCGATGGGCATAAAGGCAAAGTCCTTAATGGAATGGCCCATTTCGACAAAATGCCTTGCTACCGGAGGGGTGCTGGCATCAATCTTCTGATAGGCCTTCTTGATTGAGGACCTATGTACTCCAATTCTCTCCTTTAACATTCTCATTGTTTTGCCGACGTACAATTTGTTGCACGGGCACTGAATTAAGTACACAACGTACTTTGTATCACAGTCCATAGCATGCCTCAAGTTGTATCTTTTGCCTGTTATGGGGTGTATAAAGACAACGGTTTTGATTATGTGTCGGCAATTGACACATCCGGTGCATTTCTGTGAGCCAACTGGCCTTGAAAGCCAACTTCTCTGATCGATTTTAGGACTAATGTCCGAGTAGGTCAACTGTTGTCTAAGATTTTGGCTTCTCTTGAAGCAGAACATTGGAGGGCTCTGACACACCTTCCCCATGATTGGGTCTGTACGTAGAATGTGCCAATGTTGCAGAAAGGCTTGCTTCATGGCCTTAGACGCTGTAGAATAGGTGGTCACAAAATGTAGCCTCTGTTCTTTTTCTTCTTTGACTTTAGGAATCAACAAGTCAGACCTGGATAAACTCAGGCATTTGGATTTAGCTTCGTCCACTGCTCTGTGGTCATATTGGCGATCAGTGAATTGCTTACACATATCAGTCAACACACCGTCTAGTGCTGCTCTATCAGACGTGATACGTACTGCTCTTAATAATTGAGAAAACGGTAATCCGCGTTTAAGCGGCTGGGGATGAAAACTGGATGCAAGTAAAAGAGTATTTTTATCGGTTGGCTTTTTGAAGAGTGACGTGACAAAAGTTTTTGTCACGTCACTCTTCAAAAAGCCAACCGATAAAAATACTCTTTTACTTGCATCCAGTTTTCATCCCCAGCCGCTTAAACGCGGATTACCGTTTTCTCAATTATTAAGAGCAGTACGTATCACGTCTGATAGAGCAGCACTAGACGGTGTGTTGACTGATATGTGTAAGCAATTCACTGATCGCCAATATGACCACAGAGCAGTGGACGAAGCTAAATCCAAATGCCTGAGTTTATCCAGGTCTGACTTGTTGATTCCTAAAGTCAAAGAAGAAAAAGAACAGAGGCTACATTTTGTGACCACCTATTCTACAGCGTCTAAGGCCATGAAGCAAGCCTTTCTGCAACATTGGCACATTCTACGTACAGACCCAATCATGGGGAAGGTGTGTCAGAGCCCTCCAATGTTCTGCTTCAAGAGAAGCCAAAATCTTAGACAACAGTTGACCTACTCGGACATTAGTCCTAAAATCGATCAGAGAAGTTGGCTTTCAAGGCCAGTTGGCTCACAGAAATGCACCGGATGTGTCAATTGCCGACACATAATCAAAACCGTTGTCTTTATACACCCCATAACAGGCAAAAGATACAACTTGAGGCATGCTATGGACTGTGATACAAAGTACGTTGTGTACTTAATTCAGTGCCCGTGCAACAAATTGTACGTCGGCAAAACAATGAGAATGTTAAAGGAGAGAATTGGAGTACATAGGTCCTCAATCAAGAAGGCCTATCAGAAGATTGATGCCAGCACCCCTCCGGTAGCAAGGCATTTTGTCGAAATGGGCCATTCCATTAAGGACTTTGCCTTTATGCCCATCGAACATGTGCCTCCGTTGAGGCGAGGTGGTGACAGGCATGGTCTTTTAATGAAAAAAGAATGCTACTGGATCTATGAGCTCAATTGCATGAGTCCGGTTGGCTTAAATGAAGAATTCTCTTTTTCCCCTTTTATTAAGTAATTACAGTGTTTAATTGCTTTATTTGTTATTTACCGCTTCCGATGTCCTCCATTTTATGTGGTGTTCTATTTAGTGTGTTATGCGTCATATAGGTGTTATTCGCTTATTGCTATGTTAATTCTTTTGCATGTCTCCTCTGGCACACAAGTTCTTTGTATTAGTATTTTCTGCTGTTACTATGGCTACATCTTGGCTTATACGTGATACACACATTGTTGTCGGATTTCCATGGCAACAACCTGCGACCCGGCTCACTTCCTGGGACCAGGAACCACATTGCCTTCCCCCCGCGATGAACGCTGCACTTTAGTTCCACACCGCCGTATGGACTTCCTGTTCACGCGTGCGGCTGGTGCTTACTGCGGTGACGCGCGAGTGGGTGATTGGATGTGAGCGCCGGATCCCTGTGATTGAGCTGACGATGCGCAGGTGAGTATGGCTCTGTACACCTCTTATATTTGAGGTCTCTGGCTCAGTGTCTTGATGACCCCTCTTGATGAAGGCGCTGTGTGCGCCGAAACGGCCGTCGAGGAGACGTGTAAAGTATTGCCTTGTTGTATCTGCCTGATGGGTGTCCATGATCATCTCACTGTACTGAGCCTGGATATTTTTCATTAAATGAATATACATTGAATTTCATTCCTATGACTGGTGCCGGTTGTTCTGTGTGCTCTGCAGCATTTTAACAGGATATATATATAGATATATATATATATATAGATATAGAGATATATATATATATATATATATATATATATATATATATATATATATATATATATATATATAGATAGATAGATAGATAGATAGATAGATAGATAGATAGATAGATAGATAGATAGATAGATAGATAGATAGATAGATAGATAGATAGATATCATCTGCCAGCAGAATTTCTGGATTCTAATCCTCATTGTGGTGAGTGTCCTATTGTGAGTGTTCACCTGTGAGGTGTATAGATCATCTGGGTTATTTCATTTCACTGTCATTATATGCCTTAATTATAAAGCCGTACATATTGGACGTATTGGTTATGCTAATGCGGGCATTTAGTCCACGATTGGTATTGTATACATTGGAATTCGGTGTATACTATGTACCATTTGTCAGTATATGTTCTGAATGTAAAGCCATACATACTGGGCATATTCGTTGTAGTGTTGTGGATATACAGGTTGTTGAGTATGGACTTGATGCACTATTTTTGGATGTGTATATACACCATGAACAAAGTCCAGAGATAAACTCTTGGGAAGTTATTCTCCATTGGGAAATAGACCTGGGTCTATATTGATAGACCAGAAATTGGGTAAAATAAATGACATCACTAGGACATACTTCTAATAGAACTATTCTTGAAATAGGTATACTTTCTACCAAGGTGGAGGTGTTTAAAACAACAGCTATAGATCATAAAAAGTGGGTGGCGCTTACCCCAGATCACGGTAGGTGGACACCATACCCTCTCCATAAGAAACAGTCTATTGATTTAGAGGTAATGATAAATTTATTATATCTTCTCCCAGGCCACACAAACATCCCAATTTTTTCGACGAATACTAACAAGAGACTTACTAAGGTCATACTTCCCTGATAAAAGATGAGAGACTGATAGGTAAGAAATCTTACGGCTCCTATGGATGTTAGTATACTATCCTATCCTATCGGTTCCCCGCTTGCTCGTCCTCTGACCCCAAAATTTCATATCACTTCTAGATTTTTTAATTGTTTGAAGAAACTCCCCTCCCTTTCCCTACACAAATTTTGTTGTGAGGTCAAAAATATTCCTTTGGTATGCATAGTATATACATTTTCACTCATTTTTTTATTAATATATGTATATGTTGTTTAGTCATAAAGCTTAAACCGCATTCTTGGGTTTTATGAATAAATAATTATTTATCTGACCAGGAGTCTACACTTTATATGGGAAAAGGACAAAAGAACTTTGGATAATTATATCAAAGTAATGGACTAATTGTGTCAACGGGCTAGGTGGTACTTGTTATAGCGCACTCCGATAACCCCCATTTGTATTTTCTTGCATACGCCAGGCTCTCGCTAACAAGAGAACCTTATCAGAGCAAAAGCGGTCTCCATAGGATTAGCGCACTACTGAGGTTAACATATAGTACAAGTGTTATAGGAAATAAGACCACTACGTCCACTGTAGTGAATGGTTATCTCTAAAGAAATGTAATAGTACACCAAAAGCTGCTCAACCTGTATGATGATAATAAAACAAATGTGCTATCAGAGACTACTAACCCTGATAATAATTAATAATAATGTAAATAAAAAAATAAAGCAGAGGCTGCTTAACTATATAACAAAAACACTTGAGGCTGCTCCCACTGTTTAACATTTCTAACAGGACACCAGAGGCTGCTCCCCCTGCATAACAATTCTAACAGGACACCAGAGGCTTCTCCCCCTGTATAACATTTGTAACACGCCGCCACATGTTGCTCCCCTCTGTATAAAAGAACACAAGATACTAGTCCCCATTTATAACATTTACAACAGGATGCCGCAGGCCGCCATAACCCCCCCCCCCCCCTGTATAACAGGAGGACACCGCAGGCCGCCCCCCCTGTATAACAGGAGGACACCGCAGGCCGCCCCCCCCCCCCCCCCCCAAGTATAACAGGAGGACACCGCAGGCCGCCCCCCCCCTGTATAAAAGGAGGACACCGCAGGCCGCCCCCCCCCCCCTGTTTAACAGGAGGACACCGCAGGCCGCCCCCCCCCCCTGTTTAACAGGAGGACACCGCAGGCCGCCCCCCCCCCCCCCTGTATAACAGGAGGACACCGCAGGCCGCCCCCCCCCCCTGTATAACAGGAGGACACCGCAGGCCGCCCCCCCCCCCCCCTGTATAACAGGAGGACACCGCAGGCCGCCCCCCCTGTAAAACAGGAGGACACCACAGGCCGCCCCCCCCTGTATAACAGGAGGACACCGCAGGCCGCCCCCCCCTGTATAACAGGAGGACACCGCAGGCCGCCCCCCCCCCCCCCCCTGTATAACAGGAGGACACCGCAGGCCGCCCCCCCCCTGTATAACAGGAGGACACCGCAGGCCGCCCCCCCCTGTATAACAGGAGGACACCGCAGGCCGCCCCCCCCCCCTGTATAACAGGAGGACACCGCAGGCCACCCCCCCTGTATAACAGGAGGACACCGCAGGCCGCCCCCCCCCCCTGTATAACAGGAGGACACCGCAGGCCGCCCCCCCCCCCCCCCCCCTGTATAACAGGAGGACACCGCAGGCCGCCCCCCCCCTGTGTAACAGGAGGACACCGCAGGCCGCCCCCCCCCCCTGTATAACAGGAGGACACCGCAGGCCGCTCCCCCTGTATAACAGGACACCACAGGCTGCTCCCCCTGTATAACATTTGTAACAGGCCGCCACATGTTGCTCCCTCTGTATAAAGAACACAAGATACTACTCCCCATTTATAACATTTACAACAGGACGCCGCAGGCCACCATAACCCCCGCACCACCACCCGTACAATGGGACACTCCCCTGTATAACAGGAGGACACCGCAGGCCGCCCCCCCCCCCTGTATAACAGGAGGACACCGCAGGCCGCCCCCCCCCTCTATAACAGGAGGACACTGCAGGCCGCCCCCCCCCCCCCTGTATAACAGGAGGACACCGCAGGCCGCCCCCCCCCCCCCCCCCCTGTATAACAGGAGGACACCGCAGGCCGCCCCCCCCCCCCCCCCCTGTATAACAGGAGGACACCGCAGGCCGCCCCCCCCCCCTGTATAACAGGAGGACACCGCAGGCCGCCCCCCCCCCCTGTATAACAGGAGGACACTGCAGGCCGCCCCCCCCCTGTATAACAGGAGGACACCGCAGGCCGCTCTCCCTGTATAACAGGACACCACAGGTGGCCCCCCGTATAACAGGACACCACAGGCTGCTCCCCCTGTATAACATTTGTAACAGGCCGCCACATGTTGCTCCCTCTGTATAAAGAACACAAGATACTACTCCCCATTTATAACATTTACAACAGGACGCCGCAGGCCACCATAACCCCCGCACCACCACCCGTACAATGGGACACTCCCCTGTATAACAGGAGGACACCGCAGGCCGCCCCCCCCCCCCCTGTATAACAGGAGGACACCGCAGGCCGCCCCCCCCCCCCCCTGTATAACAGGAGGACACCGCAGGCCGCCCCCCCCCCCTGTATAACAGGAGGACACCGCAGGCCGCCCCCCCCCCCCTGTATAACAGGAGGACACCGCAGGCCGCCCTCCCCCTGTATAACAGGAGGACACCGCAGGCCGCCCCCCCCCCCTGTATAA